>NC_141092.1:2589147-2874710 GCF_041138505.1 Cibotium barometz
AAATTGTAGATATCGGGATAGGCTCAAGCATGTATGGGTGGGTGTGGTATCCCCTCTCAAAGAAGAACATGTTTTTATAATTGGGGGAAATATGGGTGATTTAATGTATAAAGCATGGACCTCTTGATGCTTCCCAAGTTGTGATACATTGGTATTGTAGAAAAGCCTCATTCACTGTGGGGTCTAGTGAGGCATCATGAAGTAGGTTTCTTGGATGCCATATTCCAAACCACTTCTTGATTTCTTGCATCTATCTTGAGCTCAATATTTTGATTTATGCATCTTTTGAACTTTATTACTTGATTCCCATGCAATTCTAGGAAGTCAACATGGAGAGCATTGGTGCATCTTTATCATATACTCCACAACTCTCTCCATTCCCATAATTGCAATTGGAAGTGAGCTAGACTCAAGGAGGAGGAGGAGTATGGTGTTTGTATCTTTACTTGGACAAAGTTTGTTAGAGAACTCAATTGGTACTTTGAGTTCTTCCATGCGCCTCCAAAGATTCTCTCAAGGGACAATATCCAAAGCCTTCTTGAAATCCACAAAGCACAATACAAGTCTTTACCTTTCCTCCTCCATGAGGACTTAAAGAATAACTATATGATTAATGGTTCTTTTTATAGCCAGAGTAGTAGAATGATTGCAACCATATTGTTAGAGAGAGAGAGAGAGAAAGAGAGAGAGAGAGAGAGAGAGAGAGAGAGAGAGAGAGAGATGATATTATTGTCCTTAAAGGTTGAATATGACCTATGCAACCAAAAGAAACATGTCACATCCTATGTGTAGAGATGAGAAAGGGCTCTTGATGCATAAGGCTTGTTGAGATGAAGGTTTCAATTGAGATCCAACAACATAAATGGGAGAGAAAGGTATGTAGGGAGTGGTCCTATTTGAAAATTCAAAGAAACAAGCTTCAATGTGATCAAAAGATGAGCACTCACGTAGGGGTATGGTGCTCAGACTCTCAAACTCACAAGTGGCATAATAGGCATTAATGGAGGGACTCTTTTCAAGTGCCCAAATACTTTGTCTTGCACCAAAGGGAGTGGGAGCTTAAGTGAATTGCTGCTATGGTACAAATTGCAGATAAGGGGATAGGCTCAAGCATGTTTGGGTGGGTGTGGTATCCCCTCTCAAAGAAGAACATGTTTTTATAATTGGGGAAAAATATGGGTGATGTAATGTATACATATTTCTCAATATATAATAGATACATCCTTTAAATGTCATCTCACCTCCAATTTTAATCAGTAAGGCCCTTTCAACCTAATGATTTTTTTTCCTTAGTGAAAAACTAAAACCTACCACTAAGTCCAGTTTTAATCATTAAGGCCCTTTCAACCTAATGATTTTTTTCCTTAGTGAAAAACTAAAACCTACCACTAAGGATTTTGCCTGGAAGGTGTGTGCAAAAAATATGCTCCTTGTTCTGTTCATTTCACATCCCTCATGACATCTCTCTGCTTCTTGCAGAAACTCTAATTTGCGCACAGGTTTTGCATCGATTCTCCTACTTTCCTTGGATTTTACTTGTTTGATTATGCATTTTGGATACATTTCTATGAATCGATCAATTATGATGCCTTGATCTTTCCTTCCTTTGTGTGAAGCTTGATGATTTTGCAAACTACACACACACACACTCAAGCAAGTAATATAAGAAAATAAATTTATGAAAATTGCCCATAGGAGTCCATGTTGAAAATACACAGAAAAATTAATGTAAGCTACATAGAAAACTTAATGTAAGCAAACTTAATATAAGCACTAAACGTACATAGAGAAAAAAAATTTGAAATACACTGAAAACTTAATGTAAGCAGTAAGAAGATACACAGTAAACTTAATGTAAGCAGTAAGAAGATACACAGTAAACTAAATGTAAGTAGTAAGGAGATACACTGAAAACTTAATGTAAGCAGTAAGAAGATACACTGAAAACTTAATGTGAATAGTAAGAAGATACACTGAAAACTTAATGTGAGCAGTAAGAAGATACACAATAAACTTAATGTAAGCACACAAAGAAGAATTTTTGGTAGCGTAGAGAGAGAGAGAGAGAGAGAGAGAGAGAGTGTGTGTGTGTGTGTGTGTGTGTGCGGGGGGGCACGCGCATGTGTGTGTGCGCGCGCAAGTTGGCATACCTGAATGTCTTGGACCTCCCTCTTTCTTTTGCTTTGGACCTCCCTCTTTAGGACTTTGGCTTTTCCTTTGTTGTAGCTTGGGGCATCATTTCCTGCTTTTTGACTTATTTTTTCTTTGCTAGAGCTTGGGCTTCTTGGTAGGGCATCGCTTCCTGGTTGTAAGATACCCATCTTCACTAATAAAAAAATGTTCATGTATTAGATAAATTTATGGGTTTTTATGGTATAAAAATCAATGATTTTATTATTTGAGTCATTTCTACTTAGAATGTTCAGATTTTGAGCCCAAATTTGGAATCTGCGTACCATTTTACCCTAATAAAGGATTTTACAACATCCAAAACGGACACCGGATCAAGCTTATACGCAAATTTCAATCATTTTAGTTAAAAAGCGATGACGTTAAACCTTAATAAATGCATGATCGGGCATTCGATTGACAAACGGTCTGAACCCCAATGACCAGGAGAACCTCTCAGATTAAAAAAAATCACCCCATGAGGTGGCGATCCGACACGCAAATCGAGGCGATCTGGCATGCAAATCGAGTCTGGCACGCAAATCGAGGCGGACGACGTTGTTAGCAAAGCTCGGGAATGGCCCAAGGTATCCCTCATACCATTGGGAGAATAAGGTTCGTCGATTGAGGAAAGAGGTTATGATGTTGCCTAGTTCTGAGGGCCCAGGCTAGTGTGGTAAATAAGCCCATCCTAGTGTGCAGACATCCCTCTGAGGGGCGGGAGGATCGAGCGATGGAGCATGAGAGGGCGACAGGCTGGCTTGAGTCCTCACCAAGTAGCCGACGATGAGGTGTATGGTCCCATAGGGTTTTGCCCAGCATGTAGAGGCTGGAAGGCCGAATTCTAGATCATCGATAGAATAAAGGAAAAGAATAAGAGAGCTTGTTTGGCTTGTATGGAATTATTTCATGTATAAACTTTTCATATATATATCTTGTCTTTGGCATGATTATATTGTGTAAAAAGGCTGTTTTAACAAACCTTGTGAAAAGGGCCTTAATTAAGGAACATGTTTATTTATGTCAAACATTGTGGTAGGAATAATTAGAAAACAAATTGACGTGTGAGTAGGGTGGAAAGTGGGAGGATGGAATGCCCCAAAGGCACCATCCTACCGACAGGTCGACCCGATTAGTCGGGTAGCTTTCCAGCAGATTAAGTGAAAGCCCTACGCTAGATAATTAGGTTCTTGGGCAACTCTATTCTAGAGGTCAGTGGCTGTGCCTTGCATGGATGAGGAAAAACGCGTTGCCTCTAGAAATCAAGTCTAGTAGTTGCCCAATTTATGATAAATTACCCTAGGGGTGATTTGACTTTTAGAAGATCACGCTTTCCCTGCGAGATAGGACTAGGTCTTACCTATGAATCGTATCCTTGAACCTCTATATGGTCAAGGTGTCAATAAATAGGAAATTTTCTCCAAGTTAAGACCTAGTGGACTATCTTAAGTGTTTCTCCTATTTTAGAAGGGGGAAACCTTACAATTGGTAACAGAGCCGATCTTAGCTCCTAGGAATTGCCATTTAAGGAGTGTTTTGCAATGAATGTTTTACCTAACATAATGCTAATTAATAAAAACATCCTACTAAAACAAGCAAGTTGAATTGATGTTTGAATGATTGTAGGAAGAGGAACATGCCTACTCGAAGTTTCTAGTTTTCCAATGCATCTTCTAGACTGCTAGTCACTCCTCAAATTTCGAGTTCCGTGACACCATGGTGCAGATACTAGAGAAGATGTCCCTCCCTCATTTCTCTCGTATTGAAAGAGGATGGGGTAGAGATTTCTGGAGTCATGGGCCAAGAGATTTCTTCATCCGAGCAGATCCAATTGGAAACCTTACCACCGACCTAAAACAGATTCGTTGGATTGAAAAGTTGAAGATGATCCATTTATTTTGGTTCGTCGTACCCCCAGGGCCGACACCCCTGTGACTATAGATTGGATTCGCATACCTCAGGATCGATGGGTGTATGACCAAGTGATGTAGATCTTACCTGCTGATAGAGTAGCTGTGTTGGGATCTACCCCAATCCAAAGTCTACCACCCTTACCATTAGGGCAAATAAGACTAATTATATTAGTCTGAGATCTTTGTAATAAAACTCATCCTTGTAAATATTTGGAAATACAATGATTTCAATGTTTTACCTTCCAAAAATAAGCGTTGTGCAAATATGAATCTTGTAATCTTAAAATTGTTTTTACAATGATGGCCAGGACGATCACCCTCCACTTCCCAATGCGCTTTACACTGATACAAGCTCCTGCTTAAGCAAATGCAACCTCCCTCCTTTAAAGGAGAAGGTTCAAAGGTTGAGAAGGATGCTGAAGTCTGGATTGAGGTGACGGACGATTATTTCTCTGCCGTCGATACTGGAGTAGAAAATCAGTCTATGCTTGCATGGTTTTGCCTCATCGGAGACGCTAAACTCTGGTGGAAACAATGATGCCGTGACAAGGAAGTCACCGCAAACGTGGGAAGACATCAATTTAGGTAGTGAAGGAAAGATATCTTCCCCCATCCCACGAATCCATAAAGATGAATGAGTTTTTTAGTCTTAGGCAGTGTAGCTTAACTCTTGAGGACTATTATTCCAAATTTATCACTGTTCGGAAGTATGCCGCCCCAGCTATGACTACTTCCCAGCAAGTGGCTCATTTCTGCCAAGGGTTAAATGAACCCTTAGACTCCAACCTTGAAGCAATAAGGCCAAGCACATTACAGGATGCTCTCATACGAGCAAAGCCCCTTGTGAAAGAAATGAAGACTCACAAACCTAAGCATCAAAAGAGATCTTACCCTAAGGCAAATCCTAAAGATCAACCCTACAAGAAACCCCAACAGAATTTTCCCTACTACAACAGAGGGCGACAAGGCAACTCTTTTGTCCCCCGCTCGTATGCTGCTTCTTCCAGAGAAGGCCCTCTGTGTTTTGAGTGCAATGAGTCAGGACACTTTAGAGCCAACTGTCCCAAGATGGCAACATCATTTCCCCAAGGTAGCAGAGGAAATCAAGGCCGTGGAACCCCTATGCACCAAGGTGCAAGATGCGGTGGCGTGGTAGAGGCCGCGGAGGAGTAGTTGCTAGGACCGCCTGTATTATAAGTGAAGAACCGACCTTGGAAATGGCTGAAGAAGAGCGCGCCACCGTCCATGCGGTAGTAGAACACCAAGGTCCGAATAAACAATTTGGTGTAATCCAAAAACCCCAGCCACTCATCACGGTAAGCCATTTCAGCTTTTGATTGATTATGGCAATACCCATTCATTTCTTTCTCCTAGGTGTTTGCAAAAATTAAACTTGAGTCAAAAAACAACTAGAAGAATTACTGTAGAGTTAGCCAGTGGGAAAGAAGTAGTATCTCGTCACTCTATAGGAAACCTTGATTTTGAGCAGGGTAATGAGCAAACTCATGGCCACTTTAGAGTCTTGCCATTAGGAATTTATGATGTAATCCTTGGGATGGATTGGTTAATTGCAAACAAAGCTAACATTAATTGTAACCAGGGGAGTATCACTTTTGAAAATGAGCATGGCCAAGTAATATCTGTTCAGGGAATAACAAAAAAACCTAAATCTAGGGTAGTCAAGGCAAAACATCTTCTCAAGGGAACACGTAAGGGTCAGCAAGTTTTCTTAATCAAGGTCAACAAAGCCATTGAACCTAGTATGGAGACAGAATTCTATTGGCTCCAAGAATTCTCTGACATCTTCCCTGACGAGCTTACAGGGCTACCGCCTTCTCGAGAAGTCGATCATGAAATCGAGGTGATCCCTGGAGCTCTCGTCTCAAAAACACCCTATAAAATGTCCCTTCCTGAAGCCATTGAACTTAAAGAGCAACTTTCCAAACTCATTGAGCAAGGATTCATATGCCCTAGTAGCTCTTCTTGGGGGGCACTTGTTCTTTTCCAAAAAAAGAAGGACGGAACTCTCCGTCTCTGCATAGATTATCGAGGGCTAAATCAAGTCACTATCAAGAATAAGTATCCTATCCCTCACATCGACAAACTTCTTGACAGGCTTCATGGGGCCAAAGTCTTCTCAAAAATAGATTTGAGGTCTGGTTACTATCAGATCAAGGTCAAGGAAGTAGATATACCCAAGACAGCCTTCAATACCCGTTATGGCCACTATGAGTTTACTGTAGTGTCATTCGGGTTAACCAATGCTCCTGCAACCTTCAATCGCCTAATGCAAGATATATTACGTCCTTACTTGGATGAATTTGTGCTTGTTTTCCTTGATGACATCTTTATCTACTCCAAATCAATGAAAGAGCATGAGGAGCATGTGCATAGAGTTCTGCGATTGTGCGCAAACATAAACTCTATGCCAAGAAGAGAAAATGTACCTTCTTTACTCATCAAATTGAGTATCTTGGATTCATCGTCTCCAAAGAGGGCATTTTAGTAGACCCCGCCAAGGTCAAGGATATTCTGGAGTGGCCACCCCCTAATTCAGCTCGTGAAGTTCATGGGTTTTTGGGAATCACGGGATGGTATAGGAATTTTTTCAAAGATTATGCCTTGGTAGCTGCACCTTTGACGGATCTTCTTAAGAAGGACTGCAAAATAGTGTGGCTGCAAATCCATCAAAATAGTTTTGATCAGCTCAAGGTCATTATTACTTCTGCCCGAGTCCTGAAACTTCCTGATTTTGCCAAGGAATTTGAAGTGGTTACTGATGCTAGTAGTCTAGCACTTGGTGGTCTCTTAGGCCAAGAAGGAAGACCAGTCGCTTATACTTTTCGCAAGCTGAAGCAATATGAGGCAAATTATGCCACCCATGATTTGGAGCTCTTAGCACTTGTTCATTACCTCAAATTATGGAGACATCATCTCTTGGGGGGCGAATTCCAGCTTGTAACTGACCACAAAAGTCTAAAGTGGATCTTCACCCAGCCTAACCTCAACATGCAGCAAAGGAGATGGATTGAAATTCTACAATAATATGACTTCGACAAATTTTGCCATGGAAAAGATAATACGGTAGGCACATGCACTTAGCCGCATGAGTACAATTTCAATGCCAAATAATCCCATACTGGTCAAGGTGGAAGAAGTCTCATCTAATGATCCAGATTATCAAAGGATGATGAAGTTAGTAGAAGAAGGGGAAAATTCAAAGAAAGAGAAGAATGTAATCAAGGGATACTCCACTCATGAAGGAAGCCTTTACGTCAGTCACTCACAGGCTATGTATCCCTAAGGATCCTGCTTTAAAGAAACTAATCCTCCATGAAGCTCATGATAGTCTTGCTGCTGCAGGACACCCAGGCTATGCAAAAACATTAAATGCCATAAGAAGGAGCTTTCATTGGGTAGGCTTGAAAAATGATGTCCTTTGGTACTTGAAGCAATGTCTCTCATGCCAAAGGATCAAAGCTGAAAGGGTCAAGATGCCTAGAAAACTTCAACCCTTGGATATTCCCCAAATGAAGTGGGAATGCATTAGTATGGATTTTGTCACAAGTCTTCCCACTGTTCAAGGAGGATATGACTCCATTTTGGTAGTAGTGGACTAACTTACCAAAGTAGCTCACCTTATACCAGCGAAGAAGACCTTCAAAGATTCTGATGTTGCTCGAATATTCATCAAAGAAGTCCTCAAACTTCATGGTCTCCCAAAAAGGATAGTAAGTGATCGGAATTCTAACTTCACTTCAAAGTTCTGGCAGCCCTTATTTCAAGCCCTGGGAACTCAACTTTGCTTTAGCACAGCTTATCATCCAGAGACCGATGGCTAGATTGAGAGAGTCAATCAAGTAATTGAAGACATTCTCAGAGCATATTGTGGACGGGAACCAAGAAGGTGGATTCAATATCTTCCTCTAGTAGCATTTACCTATAATGCATCTTATCATCAGAGCATAGGAATGTCACCATTCAAAGCACTCTATGGGCAAGAATGCTTGTCTCCTCTAAATTTCTCTGATCCGACCATAAGAGTTGAGGCATCTAGGAAAATGCTCGAAGCGGTGAAGGGACAAACCAAGGCAATCCAAAAGGATATTAAAGCTGCCCAAGATTGACAAAAGCATTATACTAACACCAAGAGGTCTGAAAGGATCTTCAAGGAAGGAGACAAAGTTCTTCTACGAGTGCGACCCAAACGAAGTTCTCTATCACTTGGGAAATATAAGAAACTTAGCCCTAGGTATTGTGGTCCCTATACAGTTATCAAGTGTCTAGGTAAAAGTGCCTATAAACTCCAACTCCCAGCCCATATCAAAGTCCAAAATGTATTTCATGTAAGTTAAAACCATATGTACCTAGTCTCGATCATATTCTTGATGATGAACAAGTTGTAATCCCTACTCAAGGAGTCCTTGAATTAATGCCCAGTAGCATCATAGATTCTAGGAAAAGGCAACTCCGAAATAGAACTCTTGTAGAACATCTAGTACAGTGGAAAGATTACCCTGAAGAGGATGCAACTTGGGAACATGAAGCTACACTCTTAAAGGATTATCCCCAATTCATGACGAGATGAGGACATCTCGATTTCTTTAAGGGGGGAAGGATGTAACATACCCATCTTCACTAATAAAGAAATGTTCATCCAATAGATAAATTTATGGATTTTTAGATTTTATTATTTGAGTAATTTCTAATTAGAATCTTCAAATTCTGAGTCCAAATTTGCAATTTGCGCGTGCTTTTACCCTAATATAGGATTTTATAGCATCCAAAACGGACACCGGATCAAGCTTATACGCAAATTTCATTCATTTTAGTTAAAAAGCAATGACCTTTAAACCTTAATAAATGTAGGACCGGGCGTCTGATTGATGAACGGTCTGAACCCCAATGACCAGGAGAATCTCCCGAACAAAAAAAAAATTCACCCCTCTCGAGGCGATCCGGCACGTAAATCGAGGCAGACGTCCCAAGTTTGGGGACCCCACCCCAAAATTTGGACCGTGCACACTTACCTTGGTGCCCGTATGATGGCCACACAAGAACCAAAGGACGGCCGTCCACTGTGTGGTCCACACGTACAGCTACGTGGACACCCAAGCTGCCCCAGACCAGATAAGGTACATGCGTACCACTCCTTTCCCTGCTAACCGACACCGTACCTTTCCCCTAGACCCATGCAGGCCATTGATCCATAGCCTTTGATGGTACACCATTCTTTCATCCTTGCTCTGCGCAGCGCCCGTACCCATACCCCACAGCTATATAAACCCCCAGGGTGCTCCACAAGCAACACGCATTTCTGCATAGTGTATGCCCTGTTGTACCACCATCCGTACTGCTGTCTATCCCTATGCAGTGTACTTGCTGTGGTACAGCCGACCCTTGCAGCCACCCTCTCACACCCCCTCATTTGCCTCTTTTAAGATAAGGTAATTTTCTTCCATCCCCCTCTTGCTAGGAGGCAGTGTCCTTAACTCTTCTCCCCCTCCCCTGTGTGAAGAGACTTACAGTAGTCCTCAGCCCTTCTCCCCTTTAACACAATGTTTTTGTCTTAAAGACATCTCATAATCCCCCCCCATTTGCGTAGACTTTAATAAGAGGTTTTTGCCTTGAGAGAGGGTTCATGCGCTATAGTCTTTTGCTCATACGGTGAGCAAACGATCTCAAAATTGAGATCCAACTGAAGCGTTTCGACCACGGCAGCGAGCCCTAGAAGTCAACGTCCAAGATGGCCCCATCCCAAAAACGTCAGAATATTGCCTCGAGAGGAGCGTGCAACAACGAGATTAGGGAAGATGCTCCCGATGCGGCTCCAACCCTCCCTTTTCAAGCTCCTCAAGGAAATGGTGGCCAGGTTAGCTTGGTTATATTTTAAAGGAGTTTTTTTTTGTGCTAATAAATGTGTATCTTTTCCTTTTAAAAATAATGACATAAAAATTGTATGAAGTTACGAATTGTGTGATGCTGTATTCAATAAATTGCATTGAAATTGTTATCTTTAAAGAGTGCAAGTTTTTCCTGGCTTCAACGCTAACTTTGTTCCGTGCTTGTGTAGCCGAGCGGCATCGTTAGCAAAGCCCGGGAATGGTCCAAGGTATCCCTCATACCATTGGGAGAATAAGGTTTGCCCCGATGATTGAGGCGAGAGGTTATGATGCTGCCTAGTTCTGAGGGCCCAGGCTAGTGCGGTAAATAAGCCCACCCTAGTTCTGAGAGGCGGGAGGATCGAGCGATGGAGCCTGAGAGGGCGACAGGCCGACTTGAGTCCTTGCCAGCGGGCGACCGACGATGAGGTGTATGGTCCTGTAGGGTTTTGCCTAGCATGTAGAGGTGGAAGGCCGAATTCTAGATCATCGGTAGAATAAAGGAAAAGAATAAGAGAGCCGGTTTGGCTTGTATGGAATTGATTCATGTATAAACTTTTCATATATATATCTTGTCTTTGGTATGATTGTATTGTGTAAAAAGGCTATTTTAACAAACCTTGTGAAAAGGGCCTTAATTAAGGAACATGTTTATTTATGTCAAACAGTGTGGTACTATTAATTAAAAAACAAATTGACACATGTAAGTAGGGTGGAAAGTGGGAGGATGGAATGCCCCGATGGCACCATCCTACGGACGAGTGGACCCGATTAGTCGGGTAGCTTTCCAGCAGATTAAGTAAAAGCCCTACACTAGATAATTAGGTTCTTGGGCAACTCTATTCTAGAAGACTAGGTCAGCGGCGGCTGTGCCTTGCATGGATGAGGAAAAAAGCATTGCTTCTAGAAATCAAGTCTAGTAGTTGCCCAATTTATGATAAATTACCCTATGGGTGATTCGACTTTTAGAAGATCACGCTTCCCCTGCGGGATAGGACTAGGTCTTACCTATGAATCGTATCCTTGAACCTCTACATGGTCAAGGTGTCAATAAATAGGAAATTTTCTCCAAGTTAAGACTTAGTAAACTATCTTAAGTGTTTCTCCTATTTTAGAAGGGGGGAACCTTACAATTGGTATCAGAGCCGATCTTAACTCCTAGGAATTGCCATTTAAGGACTCTTTTGCAATGAATGTTTTACCTAACATAATGCTAATTAATAAAAACATCCTACTAAAACAAACAAGTTGAATTGATGTTTGAATGATTGTAGGAAGAGGAAGATGCCTACTCAAAGTTTCTAGTTTTCCAATGCATCTTCGAGACTCCTAGTCACTCCTCAAATTTCGAGTTCTATGACTCCATGGTGCAGATACTAGAGAAGATGGCCCTCCCTCATTTCTCTCGTATTGAAAGAGGATGGGGTAGAGATTTCTGGAGTCGTGGGCCGAGAGATTTCTTCATCTGAGCAGATCAAACTGGGAACCTTACCACCGACCTAAAGTGGATTCGTTGGATTGAAAAGTTGAAGATGATCCATTTATTTTGGTTCGTCGGTACCCCAAAGGGCCGACACCTCTTTGACTATAGATGGGATTCGCATACCTCAGGATCGCTATGTGTATGACAAGGTGATGCAGATCTTACCTGCTGATAGAGTAGTTGTGTTGGGACCTACCCCAATCGAGAGTCTACCACCCTTACCACTAGGGCAAATAAGACTAATTATATTAGTCTCAGATCTTTGTAATAAAACTCGTCCTTGTCAATATTTGGAAATAAAATGATTTCAATGTTTTACTCTCCAAAAATAAGCGTTGTGCAAATATGAATCTTGTAATCTTAAAATTATTTTTACAATGATGGCCAGGACGATCACCCTCCACTTCCCAATGCGCTTTACACTGATACCCAGGAGAAGAAGGTCCTGCTCAAGCAAATGCAACCTCCCTTCTTTAAAGGAGAAGGTTCAAAGGTTGAGAAGGATGCTGAAGTCTGGATTGAGGCAATGGACGATTATTTCTCTGTCACCGGTACTGGAGTAGCAAATCAGTCTATGCTTGCATGGTTTCACCTCACCAGAGATGCTAAACTCTGGTGGAAACAGTGGTCCCATGACAAGGAAGTCACCGAGCGTTCTCAAACGTGGGAAGACATCAATTTAGGCAGTGAAGGAAAGATATCTTCCCCCATCCCATTAATCCATAAAGATGAATGAGTTTTTTAGTCTTAGGCAGTGCAGCTTAACTCTTGAGGACTACTATTCCAAATTTATCACTCTTCGGAAGTATGTCCCAGCTATGACTACTTCCCAGCAAGTGGCTCGTTTCTACCAAGGGTTAAATGAGCCCTTAGACTTGTGCCTTGAAGAATTGAGGCCAAGCACATTACAGGATGCTCTTATACGAGCAAAGCCCCTTGTGAAAGAAATGATGAGTGACAAACCTAGGCATCAAAAGAGATCTTACCCTAAGGGAATTCCTAAAGATCAACCCTACAAGAAACCCCAACAGAATTTCCCCTACTACAACAAAGGGCAACAAGGAAACTCTTTTGTCCCCCGCTTATATGCTGCTTCTTCCAGAGAAGGCTCTCTATGTTTTGAGTGCAATGAGCCGGGACACTTTAGAGCCAACTGTCCCAAGATGGCAACATCATTTCCCCAAGGTAGCAGAGGAAATCAAGGCCGTGGAACCCCTATCCACCAAGGTGCAAGAGGCGGTGGGCGTGGCAGAGGCCGCGGAGGAGCAGTTGCTAGCCTGACCGCCTGTATTATAAGTGAAGAAGCGACCTTGGATGGCTGAAGAAGAGCGCGCCACCGTCTATGCAGCAGTAGAACACCAAGGTCCAAATAAACAATTTGGTGTAATCCAAACCCCAGCCACTCATCATGGTAAGCCATTTCAGCTTTTGATTGATTGTGGCAGTACCCATTCATTTCTTTCTCCTAGGTGTTTGCAAAAATTAAACTTGAGTCAAAAAATAGCTAGAAGAATGACTGTAGAGTTAGCCAGTGGTGGGAAAGAAGTAGTATCTCGCCACTCTATATGAAACCTTGATTTTGAGCTGGGTAATGAGCAAACTCATGGCCACTTTAGAGTCTTACCATTAGGAATTTATGATGGAATTCTTGAAAATGAGCATGGCCAAGTAATATCTATTCAGGGGATAACAGGAAAACCTAAATCTAGGATAGTCAAGGCAAAACATCTTCTCAAGGGAACACGTAAGGGTCAGCAAGTTTTCTTAGTCAAGCTCAACAAAGCCATTGAACCTAGTATGGAGATAGAACCTTCTTGGCTCCAAGAATTCTTTGACATCTTCCTTGACGAGCTTACAGGGCTACCGCCTCCTCGAGAAGTCGATCATAAAATCGAGGTGATCTCTGGAGCTCAATCCGTCTCAAAAACACCCAATAAAATGTCCCTTCCTGAAGCCATTGAACTTAAAGAGCAACTTTCCCAACTCATTGAGCAAGGATTCGTATGCTTGAGTAGCTCTCCTTGGGGGGCACCTCTTCTTTTCCAAAAAAGAAGGACGAAACTCTCCGTCTCTGCATAGATTATCGAGGGCTAAATCAAGTCACTATCAAGAATAAGTATCCTATCCCTCACATCAACAAACTTCTTGACAGGCTTCATGGGACCAAAGTCTTTTTAAAAAATAGATTTGAGGTCTGGTTACTGTCAGATCAAGGTCAAGGAAGCAGATATACCCAAGACAGCCTTCAATACCCGTTATGGCCACTATGAGTTTACTGTAGTGTCATTCGGGTTAACCAATGCTCCTGCAACCTTCAATCGCCTAATGCAAGATATATTCCGGCCTTACTTGGATGAATTTGTGCTTGTTTTCCTTGATGACATCTTAATCTACTCCAAATCAATGGAAGAACATGAGGAGCATGTGCGTAGAGTTCTGCAATTGTTGTGCAAACACAAACTCTATGCCAAGAAGAGCAAATGTACCTTCTTTACTCATCAAATCAAGTATCTTGGATTCATCATCTCCAAAGATGGCATTTCAGTAGACCCCGCCTAGGTCAAGGATATTCTGGAGTGGCCACCCCCTAATTCAGTTTGTGAAGTTCGTGGGTTTTTGGGAATCACGGGATGGTATAGGACTTTTATCAAAGATTATGCCTTGGTAGCTACACCTTTGACGGATCTTCTTAAGAAGGATTGCAAAATAGTGTGGCTGCCAATCCATCAAAATAGTTTTGATCAGCTCCAGGTCATTTACTTCTGCCCCAGTCCTGAAACTTCCTGATTTTGCCAAGGAATTTGAAGTGGTTACTGATGCTAGTAGTCTAGCACTTGGTGGTGTCTTAGGCCAAGAAGGAAGACTAGTTGCTTATACTTCTCGTAAGCTAAAGCAATATGAAGCAAATTATGCCACCCATGATTTGGAGCTCTTAGCAGTTGTTCATTACCTCAAATTATGGAGACATCATCTCTTGGGGGGCAAATTCAAGCTTGTAACTGACCACAAAATTCTAAAGTGGATCTTCACCCAGCCTAACCTCAACATGCAGCGCAGGAGATGGATTGAAATTCTACAATAATATGACTTCAACATCAAATTCCGCCATGGGAAAGATAATGTGGTAGTAGATGCACTTAGCCGTAAATCTTTCTTGAGTGCAATTTCAATGCCGAATAATCCCATACTAGTCAAGGTGGAAGAAGTCTCATCTCATGATCGAGATTATCAGAGGACGATGAAGCTAGTAGAAGAAGAGGGAAATTCAGAGAAAGAGAAGAATCGAATCAAGGGATACTCCACTCATGAAGGAAGCCTCTACTTCAATCATCACAGGCTATGTATACCTAAGGATCCTGCTTTAAAGAAACTAATCCTCCATGAAGCTCATGATACTCCTGCTATACAGGACACCCAGGCGATGCAAAAACATTAAATGCCATAAGAAGGAGCTTTCATTGGGCAGGGTTGAAAAATGATGTCCTTCGGTACTTGAAGCAATGTCTCTCATGCCAAAGGATCAAAGCTGAAAGGGTCAAGATGCCTGGAAAACTTCAACCCTTGGATATTCCCCAATGGATATTCCCCAATGGATATTCCCCAAATGAAGTGGTAATGCATTAGTATGGATTTTGTCACAAGTCTCCCCACTGTTCAAGGAGGATATAACTCCATTCTGGTAGTAATGGAATTACTAACCAAAGTAGCTCACCTTGAAGAAGACCTTCAAAGATTTTGATGTTGCTCTAATATTCATCAAAGAAGTCCTCAAACTTCATGGTCTCCCAAAAAGGATAGTAAGTGATCGGGATTCTGACTTCACTTCAAAGTTTTGGCAGTCCATATTTCAAGCCCTAGGAACTCAACTTTGCTTTAGCACAGCTTATCATCCAAAAACCGATGGCTAGATTGAGAGAGTCAATCAAGTAATTGAAGACATTCTCAGAGCATATTGTGGACGGGAACCAAGAAGGTGGATTCAATACCTTCCTCTGGTAGAATTTACCTACAATGCATCTTATCATTAGAGCATAGGAATGTCAGCATTCAAAGCACTCTATGGACAAGAATGCTTGTCTCCTCTAAATTTTTCTGATTCGACCATAAGAGTTGAGGCATCCAAGAAAATGCTCGAAGAGATGGAGGAACAAACCAAGGCAATCCAAAAGGATATTAAAGCTGCCCAAGATCAACAAAAGCATTAGGCTGACACTAAGAGGTCTGAAAGGATCTTCAAGGAAGGAGACAAAGTTCTTCTACGAGTGCGACCCAAACGAAGTTCTCTATCACTTGGGAAATATATAGGAAACTCAGCCCTAGGTATTGTGGTCCCTATATAGTTATCAAGTGTCTAGGTAAAAGTGCCTATAAACTCCAACTCCCAGCCCATATCAAAGTCCACAATGTATTTCATGTAAGTTTGTTAAAACCATATGTACCTAGTCTCGATCATATTCTTGATGATGAACAAGTTGTAATCCCTACTCAAGGAGTTCTTGAATTACAACCCAGTAGCATCATAGATTCTAGGAAAAGGCAACTCCGAAATAGAACTCTTGTAGAACATCTAGTACAGTGGAAAGATTACCCTGAAGAGGATGCGACTTGGGAACATGAAGCTACACTCTTAAAGGATTATCCCCAATTCATGACGAGATGAGGACATCTCGATTTCTTTAAGGGGGAAGGATGTACCATACCCATCTTCACTAAAAAGAAATGTTCATGTAATAGATAAATTTATGGATTTTTATGGTATAAAAATCAATGATTTTATTATTTGAGTCATTTCTACTTAGAATCTTAAAATTTTGAGTCCAAATTTGGAATCTGCGTGTGATTTTACCCTATTATAGGATTTTATAGCATCTAAAACGGACACTGGATCAAGCTTATACACAAATTTCAGTCATTTTAGTTAAAAAGCGATGACCTTTAAACCTTAATAAATGCACGACCGGGCGTCCGATTGACGAATGGTCTAAACCCCAACGACCAGGAGAACCTCTCAAACAGAAAAAAAATTTCACCCCCTAGGGCAGTCCGGCACACAAATCGAGGCGAGCACCTCAAATTTGGGGACCCCATCCCAAAATTTAGACCGTACACACTTACCAGGGTGCCCGTACGATGGCCGCACAAGAACCAAAGGATGGCCGCCCACTGTGGTCCACACATACAGCTACGTGGACACCCATGCTGCCCCAGACCAGATAAGGTACATGCGTACCACTCCTTTCCCTGATAACCGACACCGTACCTTTCCTGCAAGCCACTGATCCATAGCCTTTGATGGTACATCGTCCTTTCGTCCTTGCTCTGCACAGTGCCCGTACCCATACACCACAACTATATAAACCCCCGGGGTGCTCCACAGGCAACTATATAAACCCCCGGGGTGCTCCACAGGCAACACGCATTTCTGCGCAGCGTATGCCCTGTTGCACCGCCGTCTGTACCATGGTCTGTCCCTATGCAGTGTACTTGCTGTGGTACAGCCACCCCTTGCAACCACCCCTCTCACACCCCCTCATTTGCCTCTTTTCAGATAAGGCAATTTTCCTCCGTCCCCCTCTTACTAGGAGGCAGTGTCCTTAACTCTTCTTCCCCCCTGGTGTGAAGAGACTTACAATGTGTGCCACTTAAGATTTTACTTGTTTCAAGATAGCACTTGTAGTTTAGAGGTACTGTGTCATGAATCTGTTGAGTTTCTAAGCAGTCAGCCAATTGACGTGAATTTTAGCAACCATCCAGTTTTTGTTTGCTAGAGTCATAGCAAAGAATTTGTTAGTTCTACAAGCTATGGTAAATGTTGCTCTCTATATTTAATGTGCAGTTGAAAGCTGTAGATTTGCAATCTAGTAAAGCATGGGGATTCTCAATTTGTGAAGAGACTTACGGTAGCCCTCAGCCCTTCTCCCCTTTACCAAAATGTTTTTGTCTCAAGGACATCTCACAATCCGCCCCCCATTTGCGTAGACTTTAATAAGAGGTTTTTGCCTTAAGAAAGGGTTCATGCGCTATAGTCTTTTACTCATACGGTGAGCAAACGATCTCAGAATTGAGATCCGACTGAAGCCTTTCGACCGCGGCAGCGAGCCCTAAAAGTCAACATCCAAAATGGTCCCATCTCGAAAACATCAGAATATTGCCCCGAGAGGAGCGTGCAACAACGACGAGATTAGGGAAGATGCTCCCGATGCGGCTCCAACCCTCCCTTTTCAAGCTCCTCAAGGAAATGGTGGCCAGGTTAGCTTGGTTATATTTTAAAGAGGAGTTTTTTTTGTGTGCTAATAAATGTGTATCTTTTCCTTTTAAAAATAATGACATAAAAATTGTATGAAGTTATGAATTGTGTGATGCTGTATTCAATAAATTGCATTGAAATTGTTATCTTTAAAGAGTGCAAGTTTTTCCTGGCTTCAACGCTAACTCCGTTCCGTGCTTGTGTAGCCGCGCGGTGTCATTAGCAAAGCCCGAGAATGGCCCAAGGTATCCCTCATAGCATTGGGAGAATAAGGTTCGCCGTTTGAGGCGAGAGGTTATGATGCTGCCTAGTTCTGAGGGCCCAGGCTAGTGCGGTAAATAAGCCCACCCTAGTGTGCAGACATCCCTTTGAGGGGCGGGAGGATCGATTAAGAGAGCCGATTTGGCTTGTACAGAATTGATTCATGTATAAACTTTTCATATATATATCTTGTCTTTGGCATGATTGTATTGTGTAAAAATGCTGTTTTAACAAACCTTGTGAAAAGGGCCTTAATTAAGGAACATGTTTATTTATGTCAAACAATGTGGTAGGATTAATTAGAAAACAAATTGACGTGTGGGTAGGGTGGAAAGTGGGAGGATGGAATGCCGCGATGGCACCATCCTACGGACGGGTGGACCCGATTAGTCGGGTAGCTTTTCAGCAGATTAAGTGAAAGCCCTACGCTAGATAATTAGGTTCTTGGGCAACTCTATTCTAGAAGACTAGGTCAGTGGCGGTGGCTGTGCCTTGCATGGATGAGGAAAAAAGCGTTGCCTCTAGAAATCAAGTCTAGTAATTGCCTAATTTATGATAAATTACCCTATGGGTGATTTGACTTTTAGAAGATCACACTTTCCCTACGGGATAGGACTAGGTCTTACCTATGAATCGTATCCTTGAACCTCTACATGGCCAAGGTGTTGATAAAGGAAATTTTCTCCAACTTATGACTTAGTGGACTATCTTAAGTGTCTATCTTATTTTAGAAGGGGGAATCTTACACTCGTAGGGCATCGCTTCCTGCTTTTCTTGTCGTTGAGCTTTCTTGTTCACCATCATCTTCTTGAGTCAATATGTGCAATGTTGTAAGTGCAAATCCCTGCTCCCCTATCAAAACTGCGTTACCTAATTGATTAGTTCCATCTTTGAAGTAAACATCCATAAGACCTACACAGCACAAAAGCCTTCTGTACAAGCTTTCATTAAACTGTTTCGATCTCTTCTGCCGTAATGCGATTTTAAGCTTTAGTGCTTGTAGAGGCATCAGAAGTTCAAGCCAAGCGATCGATATCACTATCTACGCATGCTGTCAACAAGTCTAGGTCAAAGCCTTGAGCTTGTAACAGAGTCAAGGATGCTGCTATTGAAGCCTCAGCCAAGGTTATCTGAGTAGCCATAAGGGCAAGCGCAAGGTTGCTGTGCCTTGTTTTCTGCCCCTCCTCCCCAGGAATCTATGGTGGTAAAAACAAGTTCGAACCCTGCAAAGTTTGAACTCTGCGATGTTCTCTCTCTCTAACATTATCTAACATGAAAAATAATTAATTTTTTTTAAAAAAAAGATACGAGTTTTGAGAGAATATTATTGAAGGGCTACAAAGAAATGTGCGTGCTTTTCCTTATAAATGTGCATGCCGCTTAGAACTCTCTCTCTCTCTCTCTCTCTCTCTCTCTTGCTTTTCCTTTAAAAGTGCGTGTGGCTTAGAACTCTCTTTCTCTCTCTCTCTCTCTCTCTCTCTCTCTCTCTCTCTCTCTCTCTCTCTCTCTCTCTCTAACATTGGAGATAGCATCTCTCTCGCTATGCAGCAATGGTGAAGCCATCTTTCTCTCTCTCTCTCTCTCTCTCTCTCTCTCTCTCTCTCTCTAGCATGGAGAGAGCATCTCTCTCGCTATGCAGCAATGGTGAAGCCATCTTTCTCTCTCTCTTTTTTAGTATTTCAGTATTTCAGCATTTCAGTTCAATTTTTTAGTCTTTTTTAACACCATCAGGCTGAAAGTAGCCGTCTATGAAAGCTCCTACCTTGAGAGAAAAATATCCGTTATAAGCTTTCTTGCCTAAGCTCACATTGAGATTATCTAGCTCCGACCGATTCCACTTAGGAAGCACCTCACTTTCGTGGTAGGTTCCTAAGTGGATGAACGCCTTGTAGCTCCCCTCATTAGGAAGACGATGCACTACTAGAGCTCCTGATGCCGCACCGAACGAGCAATAATCAGCGAAAGCTTGACCTTTTGCTGTGTCAACACAAGTCACCGCACCCTGTGCATACCATGGGAGATCCTCACCACCAGAGGGATTGTGAGAAATGCGTACATGGTCTTCTTTTCCGGTTGGAAACGAGAGCAGAAATACTTTGTCAGCTTCCTGGGACTGATATGGGAGCCACGAATGCAACGTGTGGGTCTACTGCCCGCATTGGAGCCGTGGTGGAAAGATGCACCACCACTGCCTTGTACTGCAGACTGCCGTCACGTGTATTTGGGAAGCTTACCTAAAATACACAGAGAACTTGATGTAAGCAGTAAACATACACAGAGAACTTGATGTAAGCAGTAAAATACGCAGAGAATAACTTTTTGAAAATACACAAAAAACTTAATGTAAAATACACATTAAGTTTAGTAAACATACACAAAGAAGAACTTTTTGAAGATACACAAAAAACTTAATTAAAGCTTATCTAAAATACACAGAAAACTTAATATAAGCAGTAAAAGTGCACAAAGAAAAACTTTTTGAAAATACACAAAAAAATTAATGCAAGCTACATAGAAAACTTAATGTAAGCAAACTTAATATAAACAGTAAACGTACATAGAGAAAAACGTTTTGTTCAAAATACACTGAAAACTTAATGTAAGCAGTAAAAAGATACACAGTAAACTTAATGTAAGCACAGAGAAAAAAACTTTTGGTAGCATAGAGAGAGAGAGAGAGAGAGAGAGAGAGAGAGAGAGAGAGAGTGTGTGTGTGTGTGTGTGCAAGTTGGCATACCTGAATATCTTGGACCTCCATCTTTCTTTTCCTTTGGACCTCCCTCTTTAGGACTTTGGCTTTTCCTTTGTTGTAGCTTGGGGAATCATTTCCTGCTTTTCCACTTGTTTTTCCTTTGCTAGAGCTTGGGCTTCCTGGTAGGGCATCGCTTCCTGCTTTTCCTATCCTTGAGCTTTCTTGTTCTTGAGTCAATATGTGCAATGCTGTAAGTGCAAATCCCTCCTCCCCTATCAAAACTGCGTTACCTAATTGATTACTTCCATCTTTGAAGTAAACATCAACAAGACCTACACAGCACAAAAGCCTTCTGTACAGGCTTTCATTAAGCTGTTCCGATCTCTTCTGCCGTAATGCGATTTTGAGCTTTAGTGCTTGTAGAGGCGTCAGAAGTTCTGGAGCCAAGCGATCGATATCACTATCTATGCATGCTGTCAACAAGTCTAGGTCAAAGACTTGAGCTTGTAAGAGAGTCAAGGATGCTGCTACACTGAAGCCTCAGCCAAGGTTATCTGAGTTGCCATAAGGGCAAGCGCAAGGTTGGCATGCCTTGTTTTCTGCCCCTCCTCCCCAGGAATCTATAGTAAAAACAAGTTCGAACCCTGCGATGTTCTCTCTCTCTAACATTATCTAGCATGAAAAATAATTTATTTAAAAAAAAAAGATATGAGTTTTGAGAAAATATTATTAAAGGGCTACAAAGAAAGGTGCGTGCTTTTCCTTATAAATGTGCATGCGGCTTAGAACTCTCTCTCTCTCTCTCTCTCTCTCTCTCTCTCTCTCTCTCTCTCTCTCTCTCCAGCACTGGAGAGAGCATCTCTCTCGCTGTGCAGCAATGGTGAAGCCATCTTTCTCTCTCTCTTTTTTAGTATTTTAGTTTTTTATAGCACCATAAGGCTAAAAGTAGCCATCTATGAAAGCTCCTACCTTGAGAAAAAAATATCCGTTATAAGCTTTCTGGCTCAAGCTCACATTGAGATTATCTAGCTCCAACCGATTCCACTTAGGAAGCACCTCACTTTGGTGGTAGGTTCCTAAGTGGATGAACGCCTTGTAGCTCCCCTCGTTAGGAAGAGGATGCACTACTAGAGCTCCTGATGCCCCACCGAACAAAGAATAATCAGCGAAAGCTTGACCTTTTGCTGTGTCAACACAAGTCACCGCACCCTGTGCATACCATGGGAGATCCTCACTGTTGCTTGCAAATGAAGATCAATACCAGGATGCAACAAAAACGATACTTAGGGCTCTTGTAAAGAGTTCCACTTTGTAGATGAATGTGGGAGAGGGTTTGATAATAATCCCACATGGGGACTTATGGGAGTCCTAGAATTTTTGTATAAAAGGTGGCTCATTTGAGAGCTTTACACACTTTGGGCTTTGTTTATGCAAGAGCTCCTTTGAGAGACCTACTCTCCCTCTTCTCCATAGAGGTGAAGACTCTTCTCTCACCCCATCTACATCATTGTATGAGGTAAATCTCTTCATTGAATCATTAGCAATGTCATGAGTCTTTCTCATCCTCTTCTCTAATCATTTTACTCTTATGCATGCTTTTAGTAATTCATTTTTGAGTACATGGATTGATTTGAAGCTTTCATGGAAGCTTGATGCTTGAATGTGTGCATGCTTGTAGGAAGATAGGAGTGGAGTGAGGTCTTTCTCTTTGCTTGAGTGCATAGTGATTGTATTCCTCTTGCTTGTGTTTGTGAATGAATGGGTGTGTAGGAATGAGGACAAGTTGAGCTTGTGTGTATGCTTAGTCTAGTGTCAAGTGGTGGTAGCCATGAGCATTCTCTCCATTTGTGGATAAGCTCTTGTGCACCGGTACGGGTCGAATCCCTAGCTCCGAAAGGGATGCAAATCCCATTGGAGTGAGCTTAGTGTGGATCGTACTCCTCTTACTACAAGAGAGAGAGTTTTCCGTCTCTCCATTGGCGCCGCTGCCGGGGAGAAGACTCAAATCCGGTTGAGAGTGTGTGGAAACCACCACTATTTCCTCTTTTGGTTGCAAAACCATTGAGTGATTAGGTTAAGTTCGGGTGTGTGATCCCGGTGAGTGGATAAGGTTAGGATAAGAAAAAAACCATTGAGCGGTTGAGGTTTTTCCCGCATTGTTTTTTTTATGTTTTATTGCTTTTTCCAAGTACCGTTCATTAAGTTTACCTTCGTTGTTTTTTGTCATTTCATTCTTTCATGCTCTTCGTTAACACGTGATTAGTAAAAAAAGAAAAAGAAAAGAGGTGCATTGCTAAGCTCTTCCATAGCTTATGCAAGCCCCATAGACTCCCAAGCAAGAAGTCCGCTTAAGGATGAGAGGGGAGAGGGAAAGAGAAGGGAGATAGGAAGTGTTGGAGGCGACCTTTCTTTTGATGTTTTGTCGTGTTGTTATCGTGTGGGGAGGCATCTTCATAATTACAGCAAAGAAAAAAATAAATAGATATATATATATATATCTATTTATACACATATATAGACATTGGGGAGGCTTCTGCAGCAAAGAAAATATATATATACTTCTTTATATATCTATTCGTTGAAGGACTGTTGCAAGCTGGCAGTGAAGAAGAGGCTGCCTAGGCGGCTGCAGGAGCTGAGTAGCACAGCGGAAGCAAGAAGAAAGAGACGGCGGCGTTGTGGCTGAAGGAGATGGCCGTGTAGAGTGGAGGTGGCGGTCGCGAGTTGGGGCTGTAGGCGAAGGCAGCAGGCTTGAAGGCTGCTGCAGTAGGCGGTGTGCTTGGAGCCAGGGCGAGGGCGGTCGAAGCAAAAGCAGTGTTGGAAACGTGGAGGAGGCGTCGAAGGGTTGACGGCCGACTGCAGCAGTGTGAAGGCGGCCACGATTGACGCACAGCAGTTGAAGCGGCCCGGCTGGAGGGAAGGCGACGGCGCGGCAGAGGCGTGCAGCAGACGGCCTTTAAAAAAGAAAAAAAAAACCATTATATATATATATATATAATCGTTTTTTTACGATTGGTGTGGAAGGCTGTAGGCTGTAGGTGGCAGCTGCTGCTGGGCAGTCGGCAGAGAAGCGGGAAGCAGCCGACAGATGGAAGAAAGCTGAAGCAGACGACGGCAGAGGCTGCAGCTGTAGAAGGCGAAAGGCCTGGCTAACGTGGCTGCAGCTGACGTGGCATAGCAAGCAGACGAAGACGACGGCTGCATGAAGAAAAGTAATCGTGGAGAGGAGGCGTCAAAGACGGTGTAGCCGAGGGGCAACAGGTGGCAGCTGCTGGGCAAGGAGGCGCTGTGGGAAGTGAAGCTTGCAGTGGCCGGCCACACTGAAGAGCTGGTGGTGGAGGCAACCGGCAGGCTGCGAAGGAGGCAACTGACTCGAGGAGGAGGCCATTGAAGGCTGGGAGTTGAAGGCGAAGCAGTAGCCAGCACAGTGAGGCGGCGAAAAAGAAGAAGAAGCATTGAAGACGCGTCTGAAGAATCGGCGACGAATCCGGGCGGCGAACGGGCAAGCGGTGCGGGTGCGGTGCTGCAGCAACGAATCCGGAGGAGATAACGCAGGTTAGTATTTTTTTGATTTTTTAATTTTTTTTTGATTTTTTATTTTTTTTTGTTATTTTGCTTTTATTTTTTATCATTAAAAAAAACTATAATATATTAAATTTTAAAAAAAAAGAAAGAAAAAGAGAAAAAAGATTAAAAAAGAAAAGAAAAAAGAAAGAAGAAAAAATTTAAATTTAGAAAGAAAAAAAAGAGATTTTGAAAAAAGAAAAAAAAAATAGTGGAAAATCTTTTAAAAAAAAAATAGAGAGAAGAAAGAAAGAAAAAAATTAAAAAAAAATAAAATAAAATAAAAATTCTTTTTATTTTTTTTAGGAGTCCATATTGTGTGCATATTTTTTATTTTTTTTATTTCTGTAATTTTTAGCATAATTAGAGTAGATTTGCATTGTTTTAACTTTTTGTTATTAAAAACAAAAACAAAAATAAAATTTAAAAAAAAACAAAACAAAACAAAAAAAAAAGAAAAAAGAAAAAGAAGAAAAAATAATTTTTATTTTTTGGAATCCATTGTAAATTATTTAAATTTCTGTACAAAATTTTGCATAATTTAAGTAGCTTGCATTTTTTAGAATTTTTGTAACTGCATGCATAATTAGTATTTTTATAATTTTTTATTTTTGACACGAAATTCATTCATTTTATTTTTAAAAAAAAAACAAACAAACCAACAAACAATAAAAACCAACAAAAGGAGGAAAAAACAAACAAAAGAAAATTTTTGATTTTTTAAGGAGTCTATTATTTTTTGCATATTTTGCAGTTCTTTATTTTTTTTTATTTTTTATTTTTTAATTTTTTGCATAATTAGTGTAACCTGCATTTTTTAATTTTTGTAACTTTGTGCATAGTTAGTATTTTTTAGTGTGATTCATAATTTCTGTGTAAATTAAAATAAAAAAATAAAAATCATAAAATCATAAGATCATTAAATAAATAAAAAAAATAAAAAAATAAAAAAATAAAAAAAATAGGATAGATAGTTACGCCACACATTTTCTTTTTAGTTGCCGTTAGTGATTAGGTAGGGAAAAATATATATATATATATATATATATATATATATATATATATATATATATATATATTTTTATCAAAAAAAAACAAAACCAAAACCAAAACCAAAACAAAAACAAAAACACATAAAAACCCAAAAACCAAAACAAAATTTGACCTTATGCACTTACGGTCAGGACGTCTGATAGATTCTGCCATAGGGCCTAGGGCACCATCTAGAGTGCCTACTCAGGAAAGTGGGACCCAATCGGTAGGCAATTTGGCAGATATTGCTGAAACCCTATCTGAATCCCAATCCGATACCCTTTCCTCTAGAACAAATAGTTCATTGTCCATGGACAATCTAGGGCCATCAACTAGTCATCCCGTAGCCCAAAATAGGACACCCTCAAGATCCTTTAATCCATTTGAGGCCGACACCATGGGGTTAACATTCAATGTGCGACTCCAATATGTCTACACAAATGCTCAAGGAGCTGAGATCTTTAGGGACCCACAACAACGGTATCTTGTTAAGATAGCCGACATATTCTCAGAACTTGATAGAGCACCTCTAGTCAATGACCAGGGTAACATGTACATGGGTGGAGATGGTGTTCGCTATGAAGTCACCTACCATCCGGAAAAGGTAGACAAATTAGGGGAGCTCTCTAAAACTGAGTTGTTAGACTATTCACAACTTTCCAGAGCAAGGGAGTCTAAAGATGACTGGCTCATCGAGCCGGACATGCCTGGACCATCCAATGCCCAATCCTCAAAGCCATCCATAGATGATTTACTTCTTGTAGATCTAAATTTGGACAAGGATAGGAAAGGCAAGTGTAAAATGGATCAGGGGGATGAAAGTCAATGGGAGTTTGTACGACAAATTCCTGTGACAAAGGTTTTACAGGATGACCAACTTCAAGAGGTCTATAAAGATTCGTTAGAGGGATATTATGCCACAACTAAATTGCCAGAGCTGGACCTTCCTCTAGCTTATGTATTGGTAGTTGAGAAGTGTGCAGGACACATGAACAGAATAGTTGATAAATGGGCCAATGAATATCGAACGTTAGATTGGAAAGAGATTAGGGAACTCACGTGGAAAGGACAACCATTATTTATGGAAGTGTTCTCAACACATACAGCCAAACCAGGAGAGACAGCCTTTCTGGGAGAAACTGTTGCTCCTCCCCTACGAGAGTTCACTAGAGAGGGACCTTCAACATCTAAGTGGACCACTGCTAGTAGCCCAACTCTAGCACCACGATATCGTCCTACACCAAATGTGCGACCACAGGTCACACCACCACAACAACATCTTTCCCACTATGACAATCGGATGAGAAGGGAGCCAACTAGGCCTCCTATAAGTGCACCTCCTGAAATGAGGGTGACAAGATCTTTAGAGGGGTTTGGTGAGGCTGGTAATAGGGTACCCACACCAATTTTGGAAACATGTGGACCATCTCTCCAAAGGGAGGAACAATTCCCACTAAGGGTAAGAGGCCGTAGGCCCTATGATGAGTATTCACGACAAGTAAGGCCATCAACTCTTCAGAAATTGGTTAAGAAGTATGAAGGGTCGGGAGATCCATACGATCATGTAGCAGCTTTTAGGCAAGCAGTTCGAGCTGAGCAAGTTGCTGATAAGCATACTCAGATAGAAGGGTTTGGACTCACTCTTGAAGGAAAAGCCCTTGCTTGGTTTCAGGCATTAGAAGCTTCAGACAAAACTTCTTTAAGAGTTTTGGAAGAGAGATTCATTGCTGCTTTTTCCTTGATGGGAATTCAACATGACACGGTAGCACACATCTACTCTTTCAAGCAGGGTGAGAATGAGAGTGTTAGAGACTGTGTAAATAGAATGAAGCAGTACATTAACCGATGCCCAGAAGATGAGAAGCCCGCCCAAAGTCGATTAATTTCTCTCTTCTTAAAAGGCCTCAAAAATTCAACACTGCATACACATCTCTATGCAAAGAAGCATACAAGTTTCAATGAGTGTTGCCATGATGCTATGGATTTCACCGATAACTTCAAGTTCCAGGATGGTTCTGGCCCTGAGGTGAAACCTAGAAATCAATGGGGTGAAGATCAAAGTTCAGGGTCTAGCGCGCTGGTAAATCCAGACCAAATAGCCAACCTAGTGCTAAGGAGATTGGGACAGACCTATCGTCCACCCATGCAGCCACAACAACAGCAGCAGAGAATGAGGAGTATACTTCCTACAGGTCCTCATCTTTGTGGAGCATGTGGCGGTGACCATAAAACAGAGGACTGTAATACCTTTTCTCCTCTAATCACAAACCAACCCACGAAGAAGTGGTGCCAAGCCTGTGCTTGGAACTTTACTCATACCACCCAGGAATGTACTCGCATTGCGAGAATGAGACAGGAACGTGAGCAGCCGAGGGGTGGAGTGGCTCCACAAATGTATCAACAATATACAAATTTTGAACGTAAGCCTCTGATGACACAAGAACAAGCACGACCTGTTCTTGGTGCTCAACCTCCTGCTCCAGGGACTGCTCCTGTGAGGGTTGTCGACTACGACAATTCAAATATGTGTAGAGAATTGGTAAACCCAGGCTATGTGGAGGAAGAATATGTATCATATTCATCCAAGGATAATATCTTTGAAAGTCCCACATACCCAAACCAAGCACTGGTGGAGATTCAACCAGGGGAACAAAACTCTTTAATGTTGCTAGGCGGCTACCAACCTAGGACTCCAGGCCCCTCAGGTCAATGGCAGCCAAGGAAAGTAGAGGCCAAACCAATGGGCCCCTGTTATGAGTGTGGAGAACCCCATTGGGCTCGTGATTGTCCACATCGCTCAAGGCAAGCATCTAGATCCAATACAACAGCACAACAGTTTCCACCAATAGAGAGATATTGTCTAGGGTGTTGTGTCGAACACTTCCCGAAGGATTGTCTGTTGAAACCACATGAGGAAGGCATCTCTCAACCAAAGGTTTCACTTAACCTTGTAGGGGCAATTCCATCACCACCTTCATCTGAGAATGAGGATGTCGTGCCACTTAGAGTCATGACTCGATCACAGACACGAAACGCTGAAATACAAACTGATGAGACACCTCGAACTAGGGATGCAAAGACAAATCTAGTGGACAAGACCCTACAGTCCAGTAGAAAAAAGACCACTAGGAGGAAGAAGAACCGAAACAAGCACACTAAAAGTGCATCCACTTCTAGTTCTCAGGAGAACTCTAAACAAAACATAAAGGATAAAACTTTTACATCCCAAGAAGTGCGTGAGGAACCTCAAACTGAGCCAAGTGCTAAACAAAATGAGGCTAGTACGACTGAGGATAGCTCTGGGGGTTCTGTTTTTGTGGATAAAGTGAATGAGACTCTAGAGGCCATCATTGATGCTCATAGAAGTCGCATTGCAGCTTTATCTGAGCTACCCAAAAAGCTTCAAGAATACCCAAACCCTCGTGAGGAGAAGATCAATTTAGCTGTACATCAGCAACTCATTAGGGAAGCTCAGTCAATACTTGAGGGACCACCACCACCTATTCCTCGTGGCCCAACCTCTCTTAAGCCAACATTAGAAACTATACCGGAAGTGTCATCAAGTAGGGAAATGAAAAGTGAACTCATTTCACAAGCTCAAAGCGAAAGATCGGCACCAATTGACACTCCATTGAAAGAAGAAATTCTGCCATCACCTAGCCTTGTCTTCCCATGCAATGATGAAATTATTGATGCTAATGAGGACATGGCAAATGACATGTGGGCCGCAGTAAATGAGAAAATTAATGAGAACATGTCTTCTGTTAGTTCGCCTCCATTCTCTGAGGTGGATTTTACCAGAGACAAGGAAAACAACTTTGGACACCCAAGCATCCAGGAGGAAGTTCAAACAATTGTTTCTCCTAGAAGTAAGCATACAATGAAAACCTTACCATCCTATCTGGGAGAATATGAGAACTGTTCTCAAACCTTGAGGATACCCTCCATGCATAAAAGGTTGACTAAGGAGAAAGATATGAGTATGGTGCAAGCTATTTTGTCTGCACCAGTGGCTTGTAACTTACCTTTGCTTGAATTGATAAAGCTTAAACCTGAGTTGTAGAATGATATTGCCACATGTTTGTCAGAGCAGGTATTGCTACAAAAGGGTCACCATGAGTGTACTATACACCCTGAGACAAAGCATGTAATGCCAGTTCCTATCAACAAAGTTGGAAAATTTTGTGAAGACGATCAGGGAAATGCTACCCTCCCATTGGAAGTGCGAAAAGTATCTTCAATTGCAATACTTGATAGTGGTGCAGGAGTGGGCATTGTGACAAGGTCCATTTGGGAAAAGTGGGGCAAACCAGCTATTAGGAGTACCAGGATGCGCTTGCAGCTAGCAGATGGAAGCTTAGAACATCCCCTTGGGCTGCTTGAGAACATATTGGTCACCACATGTGGGATTGAATATGCGCATACCTTTGCAGTAGTGGATTTCGGAAAGCATCCAAACTACGAAGTGATATTGGGTAGACCATTCATGCGACAATTTCAAATGATTCAAGATTGGGGATACAATTACTTGTACCTCCGACATGATTCTGTCATCACAAGGGTCAACCTAAGAAATCACTCATATCGTGATGTAACAAGGTCTCCAATAGATGAGTTTGATTCTGCTTCATCTGAGGACTCAAAAGTTACATTGTCAGATGGGCGAGAAGATTTATGGATGTGTGGAGCCTCCTGTAGGGATTTCAACACTGAGAGACTTAAGGGTAATCGAAGTGTATCTGACGAGGCATACATTCCACAACCCTTCCCTGAGCATTTAATTGATCCATTAGAATGGAGTCATGTCCTTGCAACATTATCGACATGTGCTTTACCAAAGCCAATTCAATTTTGTGACTCAGATGGATATGATATTATTCCTCTACGAATGGTACAAACACGTGCCCTTCTAGATGATTTGTACTATAGGGATACATCCAAAACAACAGCTATGCATGTCGAGGAAGTCTCAGTAGAGGATTTGACACACGAATCAGCTAATGATGCTGATAAGAAAAAGACACTAGCTCCAACACAAATGATGTGGATAATTGATGAGTACTCAAGTGAGGGCCATGGCTGGCATGTTCCAACTAATCTAGTTGCTGCTCAAAGAAGGCCAGGCAAGAAGGAATTATCAATGTGGCTACCCAAAGATGCGTACAAACTTGTACCATCTAGTCCAGTTGCTAAGCCTCTTAAGAAGCACATCATTTCCAAGCCTAAACCTCGGATTGTTACTCGATGGATCCCAAAACATGTTCTTAAAGAACAAGGTTATTATGAGGGTGCAACATCAATCTGGCTTCCAAAATGCCATGCTTTTCTATGGGTAAAAGAGTGTTTCAAAAAGATTCCAAGAGTCACCCCTGATTGCCCATATCAGTGGGTACAAAAGAAATCAACACAAACTCTTCAAGAAAGGAAAGGTAGCTGTGATAGCACCTACATATCTACTTGTGTTGATCTTCCTAAAACATGTAAAGAGTCACCAGTTGTCCCAAATTCTCCATGTTACACAATTCCATCATCAACTGGTGTACCTAAGACAAGTCCAAAGGAGTCTCATTTGAGCATAGATTCTGGTACTTCAATGCCTAAATCCTCTTATCTTGCTCAAATTCCAAGACAATTGATAAAATTCCCACCCAAGAAGGACATACCTAAAACCAAAGATAAGGCATTAGCACTACAAATGAAGCTCTTTGGTAGATCAATGTTTGAATAGTGTGGTGCCTTACGCCTTTAAAGGATTATGTTCTTTTTGAGATAATCTCCACCATCAGTGCAAGAGTAACTCAGTGACTCCACAATAAGAACGACAAGCCAGGGCACTTTTCTCCCATTGGGTTTTTTCCCCTCGGCTATATTTGGTGATTGGCACCACTAACAAATTTTATTCTTTTGTTTTTTCTTTATTTGTTAATAAAACTTTGTGCAGAGATCTCAGCTTAAGAAGAGCATCAGATACGCCCCTACAGTCCACCTATCGTACACACAAATTAGGAAGGGGGGAGATATGCTATGCCTACAGGGATCAAGGAGAAGCAATCTGCACAAAATCAGCAATTAATCAAGGCAAACGAACAACATCAACAGAGCACTACAACAGGTGTATGCAAATCTTAATATTTATTTCTTTAAGTGCTTTTATCTTTCGAATATATGGTTTGCATGTACACAATATTGGCTGGTTTTAGTTTTTGATTAGTAGTTAAAATATGGTGAGTACATTCTAGACTCTTAGAAGACTTAGGAAAAGATATGTCTATCCAAAGACAGTGTAGGATATATACCAAGGGAGTATGCCAAGTACTTATGTCTTCAAGGTATATTAGTTATCCCTAGTGGTAGTTATCTCTTAGATATGAGCTAGGTGCTACGAGTAATAAAAATTTATGAAAATATACCCTACAAAAATATATATACAAGATGAATTGCGACATGAAGTGTCTACCGCCATGCGAAGTGCTTGGTAGGACCTGGGGATGTCTCAGCACCTTGGGGCCGATGCCTTGGTTTCCATGGGGTGAACACTGATGTCTAAAAACTTCAGAAGAAGAAATTTGAGGAATCTATCGCCTTGATAGATGTTGGTAGGACTCGGGGGTACACTATGGGCCCTCAAGACCGATGCCCTCATCTTCAAGGGGTACTCCTTAGGTCATAAAAGAAAGAAAAAGGGTCTGTCGCCCTTGAGATACTTAGCGGTCTTTAGATTCTCTTGGCGGAGGTCTCTTGGCCATTGCTCGGGTCTCATGGGGATAGAAACTTAATCTTTATCACCTTCTACACACATATTTAAAAAATAATATAAAAAAAGAAAAAAAAGAAAAAAAGAAAATAAAAAACAAGAGAGAGCTCCAATCACCTTTGCTCATATTTAGGAGTAGGTTTGCCACTTAGGAATAACTTAAGTACTGGTAGGATATTGAGACTGCGGTCATAACCGGCGGTGTACTAAGCACATTTGCCTTTGCATAGCATTATCTACCACTCCAGTCTCACTTTGACTAGTTTTTACTCACCTCTTTTAGTACTCATTAAAACTTTAATCAGCCTTGCACTTGTATGCTCACGTGTGTAATTATTATTGCTGATTTTGCTTTTCTTTTCTTTTTATCAATAAAGGACTTTAATTGTATCAATTGTTTTTTTTTTGTTGCAGCTCTTGCTACTACCGCGCTCGAGGACGTGCGCAAAATAGGAAGGGGGGAGTGTTGCTTGCAAATGAAGATCAATACCAGGATGCAACAAAAACGATACTTAGGGCTCTTGTAAAGAGTTCCACTTTGTAGATGAATGTGGGAGAGGGTTTGATAATAATCCCACATGGCGACTTATGGGAGTCCTAGAATTTTTGTATAAAAGGTGGCTCATTTGAGAGCTTTACACACTTTGGGCTTTGTTTATGCAAGAGCTCCTTTGAGAGACCTACTCTCCCTCTTCTCCATAGAGGTGAAGACTCTTCTCTCACCCCATCTACATCATTGTATGAGGTAAATCTCTTCATTGAATCATTAGCAATGTCATGAGTCTTTCTCATCCTCTTCTCTAATCATTTTACTCTTATGCATGCTTTTAGTAATTCATTTTTGAGTACATGGATTGATTTGAAGCTTTCATGGAAGCTTGATGCTTGAATGTGTGCATGCTTGTAGGAAGATAGGAGTGGAGTGAGGTCTTTCTCTTTGCTTGAGTGCATAGTGATTGTATTCCTCTTGCTTGTGTTTGTGAATGAATGGGTGTGTAGGAATGAGGACAAGTTGAGCTTGTGTGTATGCTTAGTCTAGTGTCAAGTGGTGGTAGCCATGAGCATTCTCTCCATTTGTGGATAAGCTCTTGTGCACCGGTACGGGTCGAATCCCTAGCTCCGAAAGGGATGCAAATCCCATTGGAGTGAGCTTAGTGTGGATCATACTCCTCTTACTACAAGAGAGAGAGTTTTCCGTCTCTCCACTCACCACCAGAGGGATTGTGAGAAATGCGTACCTGCTCTCCTTTTCCTACTGGAAACAAGAGCAAAAAGACTTTGTTAGCTTCCTGCGTCTGATATGGGGACCACAAACGCAACGTGTGAATGGTTTGAAATTGAGGCGGTAGTGGGTCTACTACTCGCAAAAGAGGTAGGTCGTCATCCATGGTGGTGGAAAGATGCACCACCACTGCCTTGTACTGCAGAAGGCCTTCACGTGTATTTGGAAAGCTTACCTAAAATACACAGAGAACTTGATGTAAGTAGTAAACATACACAGAGAATAACTTTTTTAAAATACATAAAAAACTTAATGTAAAATACACATTAAGTTTAGTAAACATACATAGAGAAGAACTTTTTGAAGATACACAAAAAACTTAATTAAAGCTTATTTAAAATACACATAAAACTTAATATAAGCAGTAAATGTGCACAAAGAAAATCTTTTTGAAAATACACAGAAAAATTAATGTAAGCTACATAGAAAACTGAATGTAAGCAAACTTAGTAAATATACACAGAGAAAAACTTTTTGAAAATGTACAAAAAACTTAATGTAAAATACACATTAAGTTTCGTAAACATACACAGAGAAGAACTTTTTGAAGATACACAAAAAACACATTAAGTTTAGTAAACATACATAGAGAAGAACTCTCTGAAGATACACAAGAAACTTAATTAAAGCTTATCTAATATACACAAAAAACTTAATATAAGGAGTAAATGTGCACAAAGAAAAACTTTTTGAAAATACACAGAAAAATTAATGTAAGCTACATAGAAAACTTAATGTAAGCAAACTTAATATAAGCAGTAAACGTACATAGAGAAAAACTTTTTGAAATACGCTGAAAACTTAATGTAAGCAGTAAGAAGATACACAATAAACTTAATGTAAGCACACAGAGAAGAATTTTGGTAGCATACAGAGAGAGAGAAAGAGAGATAGTGTGTGTGTGTGTGTGTGCGTGCGCGCATGTGTGTGTGTGTGTGTGCAAGTTAGTATACCTGAATGTCTTGGACCTCCCTCTTTCTTTTGCTGTAAGATTCCTCCCCCACCCCCTTTTTGATGTCTAGTATCTTTCCCTGTAATCAATCCCTCTTCAGAAATATAAAGACCTTGTTTCTATCTGCCTAGAGAGAGAAAAATATTTTAGAGAGAGAATATTCAAATTTTGAATATTTTTGGATAGAAAAATATCTCTTCTAATTCAGATGAGTTCCCCTGAAACAGAAATTCAAAAAAGAATTTTTCAATGTGCAATTGGAATTAATTGAAAATAGGTATAAAGAACCTTAGCCTAAGGGTCTAGATTTTCAGAAATCTTTAGACTATGTTCCAATTAAGGTTCCTATGGACCAATAGCATCAATCCATGTGTAGGGAGGAGATAAATCCAACTTGTAAAAAGAAAATACCCAAAAATGAGTAAATGCTCACATGAGGTGAAGAGTTGAAAATGTACAAGGTTTATTAGTAAAAAACTATGTGCAATATTAAAAATATGAGATATTTTGGGTATAATGATTTTATTATGACACATATGTAAGGAAGGGGAGTCCCTTAAATGCTCACATAAGATGAAGAGTTGAAAATGTACAAGGTTTATTAGTAAAAAACTATGTGCAATATTAAAAATATGAGATATTTTGGGTATAATGATTTTATTATGACACATATGTAAGGAAGGGGAGTCCCTTAAATGCTCACATAAGATGAAGAGTTGAAAATGTACAAGGTTTATTAGTAAAAAACTATGAGCAATATTAAAATGATTCCATTATGACACATATGTAAGGAAGGGGAGTTCTTTAAAGGAGGTGCATATTTCACATAAGATGAAGAGTTGAAAATGTACAAGGTTTATTAGTAAAAAAACTATGAGCAATATTAAAATGATTCCATTATGACACATATGTAAGGAAGGGGAGTTCTTTAAAGGAGGTGCATATTTCACATGCTTGAATGAGTTTTAAACTCATAAAAATTGAGATATTTAATCTCTCCTCTCTCCTCATTCAAGTCTAGTTCCAAAAAGTTAGCTTAACTGACCTAAAAATGGTCAATTATTGACCAAACTGATTTAGAAAATTCTAGAATCAGTTTGTTTGGTTAGGAGCTCAATTTTTCCTATAAATAGAAGCCTCCCCCTTGTTGAAAAATATATAGTGTTTATGCATCGTTACTCTACTCCACCTAAGCCAAGAACTGTGAATTCATTTAATAATTCACTAGTTTTTGGAGCTTCCCTCTTTCTTCAATCCCCATTAGTGGCTCCATCAACATACTTAACCAATTGATTGGTTGGGGGCCTCTACCGTGAACAAAGAATCAAGCAAGTTGTAAGGTAATTAGTGAATATTGATCTTTCTATAATTTCTCAATGTTTCTCTCTTCTCAACCCCTCTCAAGCTTGAGAAGTTTAATTGGTATGGTTTTTTTTAAATGCTATTGAAGTTTGAATAGTAGTGAAGAGTTACATAATGCTATTGAAGTTAATTTTCATTTATGTTTAAATTCTAATGATTTTTATGTAAATTCTCTCTCTCACTCAAGAAATGGTCATACTCATGACCCGTTCTCAATCCAAATCAAGCTTTTCATAAAGCTTTTTCTTAACCCAAGATTAAGCTATGCTTGAGGCCAAATTAATGGCTTTTTTCTATGCTTTTAGTTTATGTATATTAATGATTCAATCCATTATAGATTAATAATCCAATTAGAGATTATTTTAATTATTTTCTTAATGATAAGCATTATCCCTTAGAAAAATTGAGATTTATCAGTCATAGCAGCGGAGCTATGGCAAAATTTTTATAAAAATTATGCATAAAATAATCTCATTCAAAGCATAAAAAGAGGACTTCCTACCATATTCTAGGAATTATCATCCTAGATTAATTGAAAGAATTTCATTACAATCATGGAGAAATTGAATTTTAATATCATGCATAAAGGATAAGTTTTTATATCAAAAGTGTTATTTTTACCATTTTTATTTCATGCATAGAAGTATGCATAATGGATAAATTTTTATATCAAAAGTGTTATTTTTACCATTTTTATTTCATGCATAGAAGTATGCATAATGGATAAATTTTTATATCAAAAGTGTTATTTTTATCATTTTTAATTTTCATGCATAGAAGTATGCATAAAGGAAAATTTTTTTATATCAAAAGTGTTACTTTTATCATTTTAATTTTCATGCATAGAAGTATGCATAAAGGAAAAATTTTTATATCAAAAGTGTTACTTTTATCATTTTTAATTTTCATGCATAGAAGTATGCATAAAAGAAATTTTTTTATATCAAAAGTGTTACTTTTATCATTTTTAATTTTCATGCATAGAAGTATGCATAAAAGTTGATTATTTTATTATAAAAGTGTGACTTTTATCATAATTGAATTTCATGCATAGAGGTATGCATAAAAGTTGATTATTTTATTGTAAGAGTGTTACTTTTATCATATTGGATTTCATGCATAGTGGTATGCATAAAAGATATTCTTTTTATACTAAAAGTGTGATTTTTCTCATAAATGGATTTTATGCATAACTTAGATGCATAAGAGAAATTCTTTTATTCTAAAAGTGTAATTCCTACCAAATTGAACTTATGCATAAGAAGATGCATAAAAGATTGATTTTAATTTCGAAACTGTTAGTCTCCTTAAATGGAATTTATGCATAAATAAAAGTGTAGAGAAATCTTATACTAAATATAAGAATTCTCTTAAAAAAGATATGAAATGTGATAAGATGTGATAAGAGGTGTATGAGATGTGATAAGAATTGATAAGATGCGTATGAAAAGTGATAGGAGGTGATAAGAGGTGTATGAGATGTGATAAGATTTGATAAGATGCGTATGGAAAGTGATAGGATGTGATAAGAGGTGTATGAGATGTAAAAAGATGTGATAAGATGTGTATGAGATGTGATAGAATGTGTTAAGATGAGTTAGGATGTGTTAAGATGTATATGGGATGTGTTAGAACGAGAATGAATGTAATGTGGTTGTATGAATGTGATGTGGATGTATACATGTAGATGTATATGTATGAATGTGAATGTTGATGTGGATGTGGATGTATGTGAATGTGGATGTGAATGTGGATGTATAGATGTGAATGGGAATGTGGATGTGGATGTATATATGTATATGGATGTGGATGTGGATGTATAGATGTGAATGGGAATGTGGATGGGAATGTGGATGGGAATGTGGATGTATAGATGTGAATGGGAATGTGGATGTGGATGTATATGAATGTGGATGTATAGATGTGAATGGGAATGTGGATGTGGATGTATGTGAATGTGGATGTAGATGTGAATGGGAATGTGGATGTGGATGTTTGTATGTATGTGGATGTAGATGTGGATGTATAGATGTGAATGGGAATGTGGATGTGGATGTATATGAATGTGGATGTATAGATGTGAATGGGAATGTGGATGTGGATGTATGTGAATGTGGATGTAGATGTGGATGTATAGATGTGAATGGGAATGTGGATGTGGATGTATGTGAATGTGGATGTAGATGTGAATGGGAATGTGGATGTAGATGTGGATGTATAGATGTGAATGGGAATGTGGATGTGGATGTATGTATGTATGTGGATGTAGATGTGGATGTATAGATGTGAATGGAAATGTGGATGTGGATGTATATGAATATGGATGTAGATGTGGATGTATAGATGTGAATGGGAATGTGGATGTGGATGTATGTGAATGTGGATGTAGATATGGATATGGAATGTGAATGTGGATGTATGTATGTATGTGGATGTAGATGTGGATGTATAGATATGAATGGGAATGTGGATGTGGATGTGGATGTATGTGTGTGGATGAGGATGTATGAATGAGGACGTGATAGTGGAGGTATACATGTGGATGTGGATGTATGGATGTGAAAATGGATGTGTATGTATGAATGTGGATATGAGATGTGGATGTATAAATGAGGATGTGAAAATGGAGGTAAACATGTAGATGTAGATGTATGGATGTGGATGTGGATGTGGATGTGGAGATGGATGTGGATATGGATGTGTATGTATGAATGTGGATATGGGATGTGGATGTATAAATGAGGATGTAAAAATGGATGTATGCATGTAGATGTGGATGTAGGGGTGTGAATGTGAATGTGTCTGTGAATTAATGTGTCGCCGATATGAGGAAATGGATGAGAATGAGTACACATTAAATGGAATGTGGAATAAGTAATGTGGACTAAGGAGGGATAATGTGGAAAGACGAGAGTTTGATTTAGAAACTGTATTTTGTGACTGTTTGTAAATGACTGTTTTATGTCATGAATGCTGGGGAAGCATTTTGACCGTCTTGTGGATTAAGGTCATGAAGACCTAACTGTTAAAGTTGCAACTGCTGACGGAGAGTCAATGGAGGACGTCTCGCGTAGCAAGGTCGACCGAGGTCTTGACCAGCCTCGGTTCGATTTAAATGGTGAGCTTCCGGTACGGTGGATGAGGGACCAAGGAAGCGGCCTATGAGTGAAGCGCTAGGTCACCTGCGAAGGATCCTAGAGGGTGCTGACCATACGGTGCTCGGGCTCTGGGTCGCCGAAGATACCCACACGTGCATCGTGGAAGATATTGGAACAAGGAGTAAGAGTTGTTTTGTGAAACCGGGCATGGATCTGGTTGATTGACCTTGCTGGTCTTCAATGGATGAGTCCATGGCTCTTTATATGGATCTGTTGGTTGATCTTGCTGATCTTCAACGAGAGTCCATCTTGATTTTTATAAGTGATTATATTGCCGAGTATTATGGGCTAGGAACTATTGAAAAGGCCCCTGTGTGGACAGGTGGTGAGCGTTCTAGTTGCCAATGATGCCATAGATACTCTGATGATGGAAAATTATGAATCAACCGGATAAATTGGAAGATTATGATCAGTGGTACTATGGTTTCTTTAAAGGATTGTTTTAAAGTTAGCTGATGCTAAGAAAAAGGTAATTTCATATTGGGTGTGTAAGTGGTGTGGCTAGTTTTATGTTTGCATGAACTTCCGGCTAGGGGGCCTTGGAACTCTTTTCCTTGGTACCCGGGACAAAACCTAACCAAATTCCAAATTGGATCCCATCACTACAGTGGTTGGGTGGTTGGCTAACCCATGGGATCGGATGGGGTTAGGCTGGATTGATGGATCCGTAAATCGAGACTCAATTTCCGTTATTATGATAGATGAAGTAAGTCCCGGATAGTAATTGTTCTATGGATAGGAATCAACGGCTGTGCCTCTTGATGGGGAAAAAAGCGTTGATCCCAATGATCCAAGTGCAAGTTTCTTCCTTGATCTGACCGAGTATCTTTATAGGTGCAGTCGGATCAGTTTGATCATTATTAATGGTCTTGACTACGTTAGAGTAAAAAGTTATCCTGGAGGAATCGCCCGTGCTTTCCGGATAAGGGAAGTTTTTTCGGGTTCGGTTTTGGAAAAACCGACGGATTAGTCTTTTGTCCGGATATCTGTGGACGAGGCCCCGAGTGTGGGACCCTGCCTCGCGCAAGAAGTGCTACTTCCGCTGCTAGTACCCCGAATCCGTTGCGCGGTGGGAATAGGGATCTCACAGTTGGTATCAGAGCAAATTGGTTAATAAAGATCAACTGAGAAGCCAAATATGTCAAAAATTTATCAAGAAGCACAAAAAGGTTGTAATTGTGTGATATAATTCATACAATTTGATATTCAAACTGAAATTCGTAATTAGTAATTGGGTCTTCAGATGGAAGTACCGTAATTATATAGAATCCCTGACTTGTTTGAGGTCTAGACATGATGGTATTTACCTTATAATTCCAAGGGCCGTGACTACCCGTATATACCAAGAGTATACTGCAGCTCTTTACTGACAGTATATACGAGTAAATCTAAGACTTGAAATTATAAGCATTAATGCTATCCAGTTGATGAATTCGAATGTGGTTGATATGATTTTAAATTCTGTTTGGGAACTGATGAATTGATTGGAATTCTGATTGAAAAATGATGATTTTTGAAATTTAGTTGAAATATAATAACCTGAGCAAAACCACAATGAGGATGAATGGGACGAGTCCCTGTAATGATAAATGATGATAATGATTTCAGCAAATCACTATGAGATTAGTGGATTGTGCTGTCAAATTGCTACTGTTAATACTTGAGACGGTAGATCAAGTTAAGGGATGACAAATTGAGAACTTGCTTAACTGAAATTCCCGTGGAGGAATGTTCAGAAGGAAATTATTCGGTCTGATGGACCATTATCGTAGGAATGATATGATCTAAATGAATTATTATTTAATGATGAGTTCTATATAAGGGATATTTATCCCCATATTCTGTTGGGTTGACCGGAATATAAGGAACCCCAGAATAAATTGGATCTTAAGCAAAAGAGTTGTCCTCTACTTGCGAGATGAGGACATCTTGCACCTTTTAAGTGGGGTAGAATGTAAGATTCCTCCCCAACCTTCGAGGTATACAGGAGTAAGAATCTCCCTTTCTGATCTTATAATTATTCCCTCTCTAAAATAAAAGAAAGTTTTGTTTAACAAAGGAAGACCCTTTTTCTAGAATACTTCTCAAGAGTCCCACCTGTTTTAAGGATTCAGAACAATGAGTTCAGAAGTGAGAATCGATGTTTTGGATATCAAGGTTTTGGTCTTCATTCGAGTACGGCCCAAAAGAAGTTCTTTATCTCTTGGGTAGTATATGAAGTTATCCCCCAGATATTGTGAGCCTTATATCTGAATTCAATGAAAGTAGGTGACTTAGCCTACAAGCTTCTTTTATCTCTTCACCTCAAAATTCTTAATGCCTTCTATAGAAAAATGTGTCAAACCCAAATCATGGAAAGACAGTAAAACTTCAGTGGCAAGTTATCGTTGGCTTCTAAGTTACGCTAGCTCCTTCCTTTATATAAGTCGTAACTTTTACTTATCGCTCACAGTAATCTTACTTCCATCGATCTCCTTTCTTTCTTAATCTCCTTCATGGCTTGGCAACAAGAACTAGTTTTATCCATAATGATTCCTCACCTTCAAGACGCAAGTGAATCTGTGAAGAAGGATTTTATAGAGCAGTATGAGCGCTCACTTTTCCCTCACTTGGGAACTTCTGTAGCGCAAACCAAATGGCGGACCTATCAAAACATAACTAGGGTAACACCCTGGGGTCAGCAACACTTTCGTAACAATGTCCGCTTGGCCATGGTTATTGAAGCTTTGGGTTTGGGTCCCCGATATTACTGTGTCATGAGATCAAGGCATCTTGGGTTTTCTGAGCGGATCTTCTTACTGGCATGTTTTCTTCCTCATGAGAAGATATGCCTTTATCACGTTTTTGGCTTGCCTCTCAGAGGTCCTTTAGTTAGATCACCTCATACCTCTGAGATAGGTGCAGCAATAACCAACAGAATTATTCCCATAGATGAGTTACCTTATACTTGTGCAGCTTGTGAGGACTGCTTTTGTGATCATATGATGGACGGGCTTATGGAAGTGTAAAGAGTTCTTCTATCTTTACTGTATAAGTTCCGAGAATGAATAAAGTTTAAATCTTGTTCTTATTTTGAATCTTGCTCTCTTTAAGACGTTTCTTGGTGGTTAATCTTGATTAAAATTTTTCTTTAAGTCTCATATTCGTGCATCTTGCGAAATTATCCCAGTTTGCGAGATGAGGACATCTCGCATTTTTTAAGTGGGGTAGAATGTAAGATTCCTCCCCCACCCCCTTTTTGATGTCTAGTATCTTTCCCTGTAATCAATCCCTCTTCAGAAATATAAAGACCTTGTTTCTATCTGTTTTAGCCTAGAGAGAGAAAAATATTCTAGAGAGAGAATATTCAGATTTTGAATATTTTTGGATAGAAAAATATCTCTTCTAATTCAGATGAGTTCCCCTGAAACAGAAATTCAAAAAAGAATTTTCCAATGTGCAATTGGAATTAATTGAAAATAGGTATAAAGAACCTTAGCCTAAGGGTCTAGATTTTCAGAAATCTTTAGACTATGTTCCAATTAAGGTTCCTATGGACCAATAGCATCAATCCATGTGTAGGGAGGAGATAAATCCAACTTGTAAAAAGAAAATACCCAAAAATGAGTAAATGCTCACATGAGGTGAAGAGTTGAAAATATACAAGGTTTATTAGTAAAAAACTATGTGCAATATTAAAAATATGAGATATTTTGGGTATAATGATTTTATTATGACACATATGTAAGGAAGGGGAGTCCCTTAAATGCTCACATAAGATGAAGAGTTGAAAATGTACAAGGTTTATTAGTAAAAAACTATGTGCAATATTAAAAATATGAGATATTTTGGGTATAATGATTTTATTATGACACATATGTAAGGAAGGGGAGTCCCTTAAATGCTCACATAAGATGAAGAGTTGAAAATGTACAAGGTTTATTAGTAAAAAACTATGAGCAATATTAAAATGATTCCATTATGACACATATGTAAGGAACGGGAGTTCTTTAAAGGAGGTGCATATTTCACATAAGATGAAGAGTTGAAAATGTACAAGGTTTATTAGTAAAAAAACTATGAGCAATATTAAAATGATTCCATTATGACACATATGTAAGGAAGGGGAGTTCTTTAAAGGAGGTGCATATTTCACATGCTTGAATGAGTTTTAAACTCATAAAAATTGAGATATTTAATCTCTCCTCTCTCCTCATTCAAGTCTAGTTCCAAAAAGTTAGCTTAACTGACCTAAAAATGGTCAATTATTGACCAAACTGATTTAGAAAATTCTAGAATCAGTTTGTTTGGTTAGGAGCTCAATTTTTCCTATAAATAGAAGCCTCCCCCTTGTTGAAAAATATATAGTGTTTATGCATCGTTACTCTACTCCACCTAAGCCAAGAACTGTGAATTCATTTAATAATTCACTAGTTTTTGGAGCTTCCCTCTTTCTTCAATCCCCATTAGTGGCTCCATCAACATACTTAACCAATTGATTGGTTGGGGGCCTCTACCGTGAACAAAGAATCAAGCAAGTTGTAAGGTAATTAGTGAATATTGATCTTTCTATAATTTCTCAATGTTTCTCTCTTCTCAACCCCTCTCAAGCTTGAGAAGTTTAATTGGTATGGTTTTTTTTAAATGCTATTGAAGTTTGAATAGTAGTGAAGAGTTACATAATGCTATTGAAGTTAATTTTCATTTATGTTTAAATTCTAATGATTTTTATGTAAATTCTCTCTCTCACTCAAGAAATGGTCATACTCATGACCCGTTCTCAATCCAAATCAAGCTTTTCATAAAGCTTTTTCTTAACCCAAGATTAAGCTATGCTTGAGGCCAAATTAATGGCTTTTTTCTATGCTTTTAGTTTATGTATATTAATGATTCAATCCATTATAGATTAATAATCCAATTAGAGATTATTTTAATTATTTCCTTAATGATAAGCATTATCCCTTAGAAAAATTGAGATTTATCAGTCATAGCAGCGGAGCTATGGCAAAATTTTTATAAAAATTATGCATAAAATAATCTCATTCAAAGCATAAAAAGAGGACTTCCTACCATATTCTAGGAATTATCATCCTAGATTAATTGAAAGAATTTCATTACAATCATGGAGAAATTGAATTTTAATATCATGCATAAAGGATAAGTTTTTATATCAAAAGTGTTATTTTTACCATTTTCATTTCATGCATAGAAGTATGCATAATGGATAAATTTTTATATCAAAAGTGTTATTTTTACCATTTTTATTTCATGCATAGAAGTATGCATAATGGATAAATTTTTATATCAAAAGTGTTATTTTTATCATTTTTAATTTTCATGCATAGAAGTATGCATAAAGGAAAAAAATTTTATATCAAAAGTGTTACTTTTATCATTTTAATTTTCATGCATAGAAGTATGCATAAAGGAAAAATTTTTATATCAAAAGTGTTACTTTTATCATTTTTAATTTTCATGCATAGAAGTATGCATAAAAGAAATTTTTTTATATCAAAAGTGTTACTTTTATCATTTTTAATTTTCATGCATAGAAGTATGCATAAAAGTTGATTATTTTATTATAAAAGTGTGACTTTTATCATAATTGAATTTCATGCATAGAGGTATGCATAAAAGTTGATTATTTTATTGTAAGAGTGTTACTTTTATCATATTGGATTTCATGCATAGTGGTATGCATAAAAGATATTCTTTTTATACTAAAAGTGTGATTTTTCTCATAAATGGATTTTATGCATAACTTAGATGCATAAGAGAAATTCTTTTATTCTAAAAGTGTAATTCCTACCAAATTGAACTTATGCATAAGAAGATGCATAAAAGATTGATTTTAATTTCGAAACTGTTAGTCTCCTTAAATGGAATTTATGCATAAATAAAAGTGTAGAGAAATCTTATACTAAATATAAGAATTCTCTTAAAAAAGATATGAAATGTGATAAGATGTGATAAGAGGTGTATGAGATGTGATAAGAATTGATAAGATGCGTATGAAAAGTGATAGGAGGTGATAAGAGGTGTATGAGATGTGATAAGATTTGATAAGATGCGTATGGAAAGTGATAGGATGTGATAAGAGGTGTATGAGATGTAAAAAGATGTGTATGAGATGTGATAGAATGTGTTAAGATGAGTTAGGATGTGTTAAGATGTATATGGGATGTGTTAGAACGAGAATGAATGTAATGTGGTTGTATGAATGTGATGTGGATGTATACATGTAGATGTATATGTATGAATGTGAATGTTGATGTGGATGTGGATGTATGTGAATGTGGATGTGAATGTGGATGTATAGATGTGAATGGGAATGTGGATGTGGATGTATATATGTATATGGATGTGGATGTGGATGTATAGATGTGAATGGGAATGTGGATGGGAATGTGGATGGGAATGTGGATGTATAGATGTGAATGGGAATGTGGATGTGGATGTATATGAATGTGGATGTATAGATGTGAATGGGAATGTGGATGTGGATGTATGTGAATGTGGATGTAGATGTGAATGGGAATGTGGATGTGGATGTTTGTATGTATGTGGATGTAGATGTGGATGTATAGATGTGAATGGGAATGTGGATGTGGATGTATATGAATGTGGATGTATAGATGTGAATGGGAATGTGGATGTGGATGTATGTGAATGTGGATGTAGATGTGGATGTATAGATGTGAATGGGAATGTGGATGTGGATGTATGTGAATGTGGATGTAGATGTGAATGGGAATGTGGATGTAGATGTGGATGTATAGATGTGAATGGGAATGTGGATGTGGATGTATGTATGTATGTGGATGTAGATGTGGATGTATAGATGTGAATGGAAATGTGGATGTGGATGTATATGAATATGGATGTAGATGTGGATGTATAGATGTGAATGGGAATGTGGATGTGGATGTATGTGAATGTGGATGTAGATATGGATATGGAATGTGAATGTGGATGTATGTATGTATGTGGATGTAGATGTGGATGTATAGATATGAATGGGAATGTGGATGTGGATGTGGATGTATGTGTGTGGATGAGGATGTATGAATGAGGACGTGATAGTGGAGGTATACATGTGGATGTGGATGTATGGATGTGAAAATGGATGTGTATGTATGAATGTGGATATGAGATGTGGATGTATAAATGAGGATGTGAAAATGGAGGTAAACATGTAGATGTAGATGTATGGATGTGGATGTGGATGTGGATGTGGAGATGGATGTGGATATGGATGTGTATGTATGAATGTGGATATGGGATGTGGATGTATAAATGAGGATGTAAAAATGGATGTATGCATGTAGATGTGGATGTAGGGGTGTGAATGTGAATGTGTCTGTGAATTAATGTGTCGCCGATATGAGGAAATGGATGAGAATGAGTACACATTAAATGGAATGTGGAATAAGTAATGTGGACTAAGGAGGGATAATGTGGAAAGACGAGAGTTTGATTTAGAAACTGTATTTTGTGACTGTTTGTAAATGACTGTTTTATGTCATGAATGCTGGGGAAGCATTTTGACCGTCTTGTGGATTAAGGTCATGAAGACCTAACTGTTAAAGTTGCAACTGCTGACGGAGAGTCAATGGAGGACGTCTCGCGTAGCAAGGTCGACCGAGGTCTTGACCAGCCTCGGTTCGATTTAAATGGTGAGCTTCCGGTACGGTGGATGAGGGACCAAGGAAGCGGCCTATGAGTGAAGCGCTAGGTCACCTGCGAAGGATCCTAGAGGGTGCTGACCATACGGTGCTCGGGCTCTGGGTCGCCGAAGATACCCACACGTGCATCGTGGAAGATATTGGAACAAGGAGTAAGAGTTGTTTTGTGAAACCGGGCATGGATCTGGTTGATTGACCTTGCTGGTCTTCAATGGATGAGTCCATGGCTCTTTATATGGATCTGTTGGTTGATCTTGCTGATCTTCAACGAGAGTCCATCTTGATTTTTATAAGTGATTATATTGCCGAGTATTATGGGCTAGGAACTATTGAAAAGGCCCCTGTGTGGACAGGTGGTGAGCGTTCTAGTTGCCAATGATGCCATAGATACTCTGATGATGGAAAATTATGAATCAACCGGATAAATTGGAAGATTATGATCAGTGGTACTATGGTTTCTTTAAAGGATTGTTTTAAAGTTAGCTGATGCTAAGAAAAAGGTAATTTCATATTGGGTGTGTAAGTGGTGTGGCTAGTTTTATGTTTGCATGAACTTCCGGCTAGGGGGCCTTGGAACTCTTTTCCTTGGTACCCGGGACAAAACCTAACCAAATTCCAAATTGGATCCCATCACTACAGTGGTTGGGTGGTTGGCTAACCCATGGGATCGGATGGGGTTAGGCTGGATTGATGGATCCGTAAATCGAGACTCAATTTCCGTTATTATGATAGATGAAGTAAGTCCCGGATAGTAATTGTTCTATGGATAGGAATCAACGGCTGTGCCTCTTGATGGGGAAAAAAGCGTTGATCCAAATGATCCAAGTGCAAGTTTCTTCCTTGATCTGACCGAGTATCTTTATAGGTGCAGTCGGATCAGTTTGATCATTATTAATGGTCTTGACTACGTTAGAGTAAAAAGTTATCCTGGAGGAATCGCCCGTGCTTTCCGGATAAGGGAAGTTTTTCCGGGTTCGGTTTTGGAAAAACCGACGGATTAGTCTTTTGTCCGGATATCTGTGGACGAGGCCCCGAGTGTGGGACCCTGCCTCGCGCAAGAAGTGCTACTTCCGCTGCTAGTACCCCGAATCCGTTGCGCGGTGGGAATAGGGATCTCACAGTTGGTATCAGAGCAAATTGGTTAATAAAGATCAACTGAGAAGCCAAATATGTCAAAAATTTATCAAGAAGCACAAAAAGGTTGTAATTGTGTGATATAATTCATACAATTTGATATTCAAACTGAAATTCGTAATTAGTAATTGGGTCTTCAGATGGAAGTACCGTAATTATATAGAATCCCTGACTTGTTTGAGGTCTAGACATGATGGTATTTACCTTATAATTCCAAGGGCCGTGACTACCCGTATATACCAAGAGTATACTGCAGCTCTTTACTGACAGTATATACGAGTAAATCTAAGACTTGAAATTATAAGCATTAATGCTATCCAGTTGATGAATTCGAATGTGGTTGATATGATTTTAAATTCTGTTTGGGAACTGATGAATTGATTGGAATTCTGATTGAAAAATGATGATTTTTGAAATTTAGTTGAAATATAATAACCTGAGCAAAACCACAATGAGGATGAATGGGACGAGTCCCTGTAATGATAAATGATGATAATGATTTCAGCAAATCACTATGAGATTAGTGGATTGTGCTGTCAAATTGCTACTGTTAATACTTGAGACGGTAGATCAAGTTAAGGGATGACAAATTGAGAACTTGCTTAACTGAAATTCCCGTGGAGGAATGTTCAGAAGGAAATTATTCGGTCTGATGGACCATTATCGTAGGAATGATATGATCTAAATGAATTATTATTTAATGATGAGTTCTATATAAGGGATATTTATCCCCATATTCTGTTGGGTTGACCGGAATATAAGGAACCCCAGAATAAATTGGATCTTAAGCAAAAGAGTTGTCCTCTACTTGCGAGATGAGGACATCTTGCACCTTTTAAGTGGGGTAGAATGTAAGATTCCTCCCCAACCTTCGAGGTATACAGGAGTAAGAATCTCCCTTTCTGATCTTATAATTATTCCCTCTCTAAAATAAAAGAAAGTTTTGTTTAACAAAGGAAGACCCTTTTTCTAGAATACTTCTCAAGAGTCCCACCTGTTTTAAGGATTCAGAACAATGAGTTCAGAAGTGAGAATCGATGTTTTGGATATCAAGGTTTTGGTCTTCATTCGAGTACGGCCCAAAAGAAGTTCTTTATCTCTTGGGTAGTATATGAAGTTATCCCCCAGATATTGTGAGCCTTATATCTGAATTCAATGAAAGTAGGTGACTTAGCCTACAAGCTTCTTTTATCTCTTCACCTCAAAATTCTTAATGCCTTCTATAGAAAAATGTGTCAAACCCAAATCATGGAAAGACAGTAAAACTTCAGTGGCAAGTTATCGTTGGCTTCTAAGTTACGCTAGCTCCTTCCTTTATATAAGTCGTAACTTTTACTTATCGCTCACAGTAATCTTACTTCCATCGATCTCCTTTCTTTCTTAATCTCCTTCATGGCTTGGCAACAAGAACTAGTTTTATCCATAATGATTCCTCACCTTCAAGACGCAAGTGAATCTGTGAAGAAGGATTTTATAGAGCAGTATGAGCGCTCACTTTTCCCTCACTTGGGAACTTCTGTAGCGCAAACCAAATGGCGGACCTATCAAAACATAACTAGGGTAACACCCTGGGGTCAGCAACACTTTCGTAACAATGTCCGCTTGGCCATGGTTATTGAAGCTTTGGGTTTGGGTCCCCGATATTACTGTGTCATGAGATCAAGGCATCTTGGGTTTTCTGAGCGGGTCTTCTTACTGGCATGTTTTCTTCCTCATGAGAAGATATGCCTTTATCCCGTTTTTGGCTTGCCTCTCAGAGGTCCTTTTGTTAGATCACCTCATACCTCTGAGATAGGTGCAGCAATAACCAACAGAATTATTCCCATAGATGAGTTACCTTATACTTGTGCAGCTTGTGAGGACTGCTTTTGTGATCATATGATGGACGGGCTTATGGAAGTGTAAAGAGTTCTTCTATCTTTACTGTATAAGTTCCGAGAATGAATAAAGTTTAAATCTTGTTCTTATTTTGAATCTTGCTCTCTTTAAGACGTTTCTTGGTGGTTAATCTTGATTAAAATTTTTCTTTAAGTCTCATATTCGTGCATCTTGCGAAATTATCCCAGTTTGCGAGATGAGGACATCTCGCATTTTTTAAGTGGGGTAGAATGTAAGATTCCTCCCCCACCCCCTTTTTGATGTCTAGTATCTTTCCCTGTAATCAATCCCTCTTCAGAAATATAAAGACCTTGTTTCTATCTGTTTTAGCCTAGAGAGAGAAAAATATTCTAGAGAGAGAATATTCAGATTTTGAATATTTTTGGATAGAAAAATATCTCTTCTAATTCAGATGAGTTCCCCTGAAACAGAAATTCAAAAAAGAATTTTCCAATGTGCAATTGGAATTAATTGAAAATAGGTATAAAGAACCTTAGCCTAAGGGTCTAGATTTTCAGAAATCTTTAGACTATGTTCCAATTAAGGTTCCTATGGACCAATAGCATCAATCCATGTGTAGGGAGGAGATAAATCCAACTTGTAAAAAGAAAATACCCAAAAATGAGTAAATGCTCACATGAGGTGAAGAGTTGAAAATATACAAGGTTTATTAGTAAAAAACTATGTGCAATATTAAAAATATGAGATATTTTGGGTATAATGATTTTATTATGACACATATGTAAGGAAGGGGAGTCCCTTAAATGCTCACATAAGATGAAGAGTTGAAAATGTACAAGGTTTATTAGTAAAAAACTATGTGCAATATTAAAAATATGAGATATTTTGGGTATAATGATTTTATTATGACACATATGTAAGGAAGGGGAGTCCCTTAAATGCTCACATAAGATGAAGAGTTGAAAATGTACAAGGTTTATTAGTAAAAAACTATGAGCAATATTAAAATGATTCCATTATGACACATATGTAAGGAACGGGAGTTCTTTAAAGGAGGTGCATATTTCACATAAGATGAAGAGTTGAAAATGTACAAGGTTTATTAGTAAAAAAACTATGAGCAATATTAAAATGATTCCATTATGACACATATGTAAGGAAGGGGAGTTCTTTAAAGGAGGTGCATATTTCACATGCTTGAATGAGTTTTAAACTCATAAAAATTGAGATATTTAATCTCTCCTCTCTCCTCATTCAAGTCTAGTTCCAAAAAGTTAGCTTAACTGACCTAAAAATGGTCAATTATTGACCAAACTGATTTAGAAAATTCTAGAATCAGTTTGTTTGGTTAGGAGCTCAATTTTTCCTATAAATAGAAGCCTCCCCCTTGTTGAAAAATATATAGTGTTTATGCATCGTTACTCTACTCCACCTAAGCCAAGAACTGTGAATTCATTTAATAATTCACTAGTTTTTGGAGCTTCCCTCTTTCTTCAATCCCCATTAGTGGCTCCATCAACATACTTAACCAATTGATTGGTTGGGGGCCTCTACCGTGAACAAAGAATCAAGCAAGTTGTAAGGTAATTAGTGAATATTGATCTTTCTATAATTTCTCAATGTTTCTCTCTTCTCAACCCCTCTCAAGCTTGAGAAGTTTAATTGGTATGGTTTTTTTTAAATGCTATTGAAGTTTGAATAGTAGTGAAGAGTTACATAATGCTATTGAAGTTAATTTTCATTTATGTTTAAATTCTAATGATTTTTATGTAAATTCTCTCTCTCACTCAAGAAATGGTCATACTCATGACCCGTTCTCAATCCAAATCAAGCTTTTCATAAAGCTTTTTCTTAACCCAAGATTAAGCTATGCTTGAGGCCAAATTAATGGCTTTTTTCTATGCTTTTAGTTTATGTATATTAATGATTCAATCCATTATAGATTAATAATCCAATTAGAGATTATTTTAATTATTTCCTTAATGATAAGCATTATCCCTTAGAAAAATTGAGATTTATCAGTCATAGCAGCGGAGCTATGGCAAAATTTTTATAAAAATTATGCATAAAATAATCTCATTCAAAGCATAAAAAGAGGACTTCCTACCATATTCTAGGAATTATCATCCTAGATTAATTGAAAGAATTTCATTACAATCATGGAGAAATTGAATTTTAATATCATGCATAAAGGATAAGTTTTTATATCAAAAGTGTTATTTTTACCATTTTCATTTCATGCATAGAAGTATGCATAATGGATAAATTTTTATATCAAAAGTGTTATTTTTACCATTTTTATTTCATGCATAGAAGTATGCATAATGGATAAATTTTTATATCAAAAGTGTTATTTTTATCATTTTTAATTTTCATGCATAGAAGTATGCATAAAGGAAAAAAATTTTATATCAAAAGTGTTACTTTTATCATTTTAATTTTCATGCATAGAAGTATGCATAAAGGAAAAATTTTTATATCAAAAGTGTTACTTTTATCATTTTTAATTTTCATGCATAGAAGTATGCATAAAAGAAATTTTTTTATATCAAAAGTGTTACTTTTATCATTTTTAATTTTCATGCATAGAAGTATGCATAAAAGTTGATTATTTTATTATAAAAGTGTGACTTTTATCATAATTGAATTTCATGCATAGAGGTATGCATAAAAGTTGATTATTTTATTGTAAGAGTGTTACTTTTATCATATTGGATTTCATGCATAGTGGTATGCATAAAAGATATTCTTTTTATACTAAAAGTGTGATTTTTCTCATAAATGGATTTTATGCATAACTTAGATGCATAAGAGAAATTCTTTTATTCTAAAAGTGTAATTCCTACCAAATTGAACTTATGCATAAGAAGATGCATAAAAGATTGATTTTAATTTCGAAACTGTTAGTCTCCTTAAATGGAATTTATGCATAAATAAAAGTGTAGAGAAATCTTATACTAAATATAAGAATTCTCTTAAAAAAGATATGAAATGTGATAAGATGTGATAAGAGGTGTATGAGATGTGATAAGAATTGATAAGATGCGTATGGAAAGTGATAGGAGGTGATAAGAGGTGTATGAGATGTGATAAGATTTGATAAGATGCGTATGGAAAGTGATAGGATGTGATAAGAGGTGTATGAGATGTAAAAAGATGTGATAAGATGTGTATGAGATGTGATAGAATGTGTTAAGATGAGTTAGGATGTGTTAAGATGTATATGGGATGTGTTAGAACGAGAATGAATGTAATGTGGTTGTATGAATGTGATGTGGATGTATACATGTAGATGTATATGTATGAATGTGAATGTTGATGTGGATGTGGATGTATGTGAATGTGGATGTGAATGTGGATGTATAGATGTGAATGGGAATGTGGATGTGGATGTATATATGTATATGGATGTGGATGTGGATGTATAGATGTGAATGGGAATGTGGATGGGAATGTGGATGGGAATGTGGATGTATAGATGTGAATGGGAATGTGGATGTGGATGTATATGAATGTGGATGTATAGATGTGAATGGGAATGTGGATGTGGATGTATGTGAATGTGGATGTAGATGTGAATGGGAATGTGGATGTGGATGTTTGTATGTATGTGGATGTAGATGTGGATGTATAGATGTGAATGGGAATGTGGATGTGGATGTATATGAATGTGGATGTATAGATGTGAATGGGAATGTGGATGTGGATGTATGTGAATGTGGATGTAGATGTGGATGTATAGATGTGAATGGGAATGTGGATGTGGATGTATGTGAATGTGGATGTAGATGTGAATGGGAATGTGGATGTAGATGTGGATGTATAGATGTGAATGGGAATGTGGATGTGGATGTATGTATGTATGTGGATGTAGATGTGGATGTATAGATGTGAATGGAAATGTGGATGTGGATGTATATGAATATGGATGTAGATGTGGATGTATAGATGTGAATGGGAATGTGGATGTGGATGTATGTGAATGTGGATGTAGATATGGATATGGAATGTGAATGTGGATGTATGTATGTATGTGGATGTAGATGTGGATGTATAGATATGAATGGGAATGTGGATGTGGATGTGGATGTATGTGTGTGGATGAGGATGTATGAATGAGGACGTGATAGTGGAGGTATACATGTGGATGTGGATGTATGGATGTGAAAATGGATGTGTATGTATGAATGTGGATATGAGATGTGGATGTATAAATGAGGATGTGAAAATGGAGGTAAACATGTAGATGTAGATGTATGGATGTGGATGTGGATGTGGATGTGGAGATGGATGTGGATATGGATGTGTATGTATGAATGTGGATATGGGATGTGGATGTATAAATGAGGATGTAAAAATGGATGTATGCATGTAGATGTGGATGTAGGGGTGTGAATGTGAATGTGTCTGTGAATTAATGTGTCGCCGATATGAGGAAATGGATGAGAATGAGTACACATTAAATGGAATGTGGAATAAGTAATGTGGACTAAGGAGGGATAATGTGGAAAGACGAGAGTTTGATTTAGAAACTGTATTTTGTGACTGTTTGTAAATGACTGTTTTATGTCATGAATGCTGGGGAAGCATTTTGACCGTCTTGTGGATTAAGGTCATGAAGACCTAACTGTTAAAGTTGCAACTGCTGACGGAGAGTCAATGGAGGACGTCTTGCGTAGCAAGGTCGACCGAGGTCTTGACCAGCCTCGGTTCGATTTAAATGGTGAGCTTCCCCGGTACGGTGGATGAGGGACCAAGGAAGCGGCCTATGAGTGAAGCGCTAGGTCACCTGCGAAGAATCCTAGAGGGTGCTGACCATACGGTGCTCGGGCTCTGGGTCGCCGAAGATACCCACACGTGCATCGTGGAAGATATTGGAACAAGGAGTAAGAGTTGTTTTGTGAAACCGGGCATGGATCTGGTTGATTGACCTTGCTGGTCTTCAATGGATGAGTCCATGGCTCTTTATATGGATCTGTTGGTTGATCTTGCTGATCTTCAACGAGAGTCCATCTTGATTTTTATAAGTGATTATATTGCCGAGTATTATGGGCTAGGAACTATTGAAAAGGCCCCTGTGTGGACAGGTGGTGAGCGTTCTAGTTGCCAATGATGCCATAGATACTCTGATGATGGGAAATTATGAATCAACCGGATAAATTGGAAGATTATGATCAGTGGTACTATGGTTTCTTTAAAGGATTGTTTTAAAGTTAGCTGATGCTAAGAAAAAGGTAATTTCATATTGGGTGTGTAAGTGGTGTGGCTAGTTTTATGTTTGCATGAACTTCCGGCTAGGGGGCCTTGGAACTCTTTTCCTTGGTACCCGGGACGAAACCTAACCAAATTCCAAATTGGATCCCATCACTACAGTGGTTGGGTGGTTGGCTAACCCATGGGATCGGATGGGGTTAGGCTGGATTGATGGATCCGTAAATCGAGACTCAATTTCCGTTATTACGATAGATGAAGTAAGTCCCGGATAGTAATTGTTCTATGGATAGGAATCAACGGCTGTGCCTCTTGATGGGGAAAAAAGCGTTGATCCCAATGATCCAAGTGCAAGTTTCTTCCTTGATCTGACCGAGTATCTTTATAGGTGCAGTCGGATCAGTTTGATCATTATTAATGGTCTTGACTACGTTAGAGTAAAAAGTTATCCTGGAGGAATCGCTCGTGCTTTCCGGATAAGGGAAGTTTTTCCGGGTTCGGTTTTGGAAAAACCGACGGATTAGTCTTTTGTCCGGATATCTGTGGACGAGGCCCCGAGTGTGGGACCCTGCCTCGCGCAAGAAGTGCTACTTCCGCTGCTAGTACCCCGAATCCGTTGCGCGGTGGGAATAGGGATCTCACAGTTGGTATCAGAGCAAATTGGTTAATAAAGATCAACTGAGAAGCCAAATATGTCAAAAATTTATCAAGAAGCACAAAAAGGTTGTAATTGTGTGATATAATTCATACAATTTGATATTCAAACTGAAATTCGTAATTAGTAATTGGGTCTTCAGATGGAAGTACCGTAATTATATAGAATCCCTGACTTGTTTGAGGCCTAGACATGATGGTATTTACCTTATAATTCCAAGGGCCGTGACTACCCGTATATACCGAGAGTATACTGCAGCTCTTTACTGACAGTATATACGAGTAAATCTAAGACTTGAAATTATAAGCATTAATGCTATCCAGTTGATGAATTCGAATGTGGTTGATATGATTTTAAATTCTGTTTGGGAACTGATGAATTGATTGGAATTCTGATTGAAAAATGATGATTTTTGAAATTTAGTTGAAATATAATAACCTGAGCAAAACCACAATGAGGATGAATGGGACGAGTCCCTGTAATGATAAATGATGATAATGATTTCAGCAAGTCACTATGAGATTAGTGGATTGTGCTGTCAAATTGCTACTGTTAATACTTGAGACGGTAGATCAAGTTAAGGGATGACAAATTGAGAACTTGCTTAACTGAAATTCCCGTGGAGGAATGTTCAGAAGGAAATTATTCGGTCTGATGGACCATTATCGTAGGAATGATATGATCTAAATGAATTATTATTTAATGATGAGTTCTATATAAGGGATATTTATCCCCATATTCTGTTGGGTTGACCGGAATATAAGGAACCCCAGAATAAATTGGATCTTAAGCAAAAGAGTTGTCCTCTACTTGCGAGATGAGGACATCTTGCACCTTTTAAGTGGGGTAGAATGTAAGATTCCTCCCCAACCTTCGAGGTATACAGGAGTAAGAATCTCCCTTTCTGATCTTATAATTATTCCCTCTCTAAAATAAAAGAAAGTTTTGTTTAACAAAGGAAGACCCTTTTTCTAGAATACTTCTCAAGAGTCCCACCTGTTTTAAGGATTCAGAACAATGAGTTCAGAAGTGAGAATCGATGTTTTGGATATCAAGGTTTTGGTCTTCATTCGAGTACGGCCCAAAAGAAGTTCTTTATCTCTTGGGGAGTATATGAAGTTATCCCCCAGATATTGTGAGCCTTATATCTGAATTCAATGAAAGTAGGTGACAGCCTACAAGCTTCTTTTATCTCTTCACCTCAAAATTCTTAATGCCTTCTATAGAAAAATGTGTCAAACCCAAATCATGGAAAGACAGTAAAACTTCAGTGGCAAGTTATCGTTGGCTTCTAAGTTACGCTAGCTCCTTCCTTTATATAAGTCGTAACTTTTACTTATCGCTCACAGTAATCTTACTTCCATCGATCTCCTTTCTTTCTTAATCTCCTTCATGGCTTGGCAACAAGAACTAGTTTTATCCATAATGATTCCTCACCTTCAAGACGCAAGTGAATCTGTGAAGAAGGATTTTATAGAGCAGTATGAGCGCTCACTTTTCCCTCACTTGGGAACTTCTGTAGCGCAAACCAAATGGCGGACCTATCAAAACATAACTAGGGTAACACCCTGGGGTCAGCAGCACTTTCGTAACAATGTCCGCTTGGCCATGGTTATTGAAGCTTTGGGTTTGGGTCCCCGATATTACTGTGTCATGAGATCAAGGCATCTTGGGTTTTCTGAGCGGGTCTTCTTACTGGCATGTTTTCTTCCTCATGAGAAGATATGCCTTTATCCCGTTTTTGGCTTGCCTCTCAGAGGTCCTTTTGTTAGATCACCTCATACCTCTGAGATAGGTGCAGCAATAACCAACAGAATTATTCCCATAGATGAGTTACCTTATACTTGTGCAGCTTGTGAGGACTGCTTTTGTGATCATATGATGGACGGGCTTATGGAAGTGTAAAGAGTTCTTCTATCTTTACTGTATAAGTTCCGAGAATGAATAAAGTTTAAATCTTGTTCTTATTTTGAATCTTGCTCTCTTTAAGACGTTTCTTGGTGGTTAATCTTGATTAAAATTTTTCTTTAAGTCTCATATTCGTGCATCTTGCGAAATTATCCCAGTTTGCGAGATGAGGACATCTCGCATTTTTTAAGTGGGGTAGAATGTAAGATTCCTCCCCCACCCCCTTTTTGATGTCTAGTATCTTTCCCTGTAATCAATCCCTCTTCAGAAATATAAAGACCTTGTTTCTATCTGTTTTAGCCTAGAGAGAGAAAAATATTCTAGAGAGAGAATATTCAGATTTTGAATATTTTTGGATAGAAAAATATCTCTTCTAATTCAGATGAGTTCCCCTGAAACAGAAATTCAAAAAAGAATTTTCCAATGTGCAATTGGAATTAATTGAAAATAGGTATAAAGAACCTTAGCCTAAGGGTCTAGATTTTCAGAAATCTTTAGACTATGTTCCAATTAAGGTTCCTATGGACCAATAGCATCAATCCATGTGTAGGGAGGAGATAAATCCAACTTGTAAAAAGAAAATACCCAAAAATGAGTAAATGCTCACATGAGGTGAAGAGTTGAAAATGTACAAGGTTTATTAGTAAAAAACTATGTGCAATATTAAAAATATGAGATATTTTGGGTATAATGATTTTATTATGACACATATGTAAGGAAGGGGAGTCCCTTAAATGCTCACATAAGATGAAGAGTTGAAAATGTACAAGGTTTATTAGTAAAAAACTATGTGCAATATTAAAAATATGAGATATTTTGGGTATAATGATTTTATTATGACACATATGTAAGGAAGGGGAGTCCCTTAAATGCTCACATAAGATGAAGAGTTGAAAATGTACAAGGTTTATTAGTAAAAAACTATGAGCAATATTAAAATGATTCCATTATGACACATATGTAAGGAACGGGAGTTCTTTAAAGGAGGTGCATATTTCACATAAGATGAAGAGTTGAAAATGTACAAGGTTTATTAGTAAAAAAACTATGAGCAATATTAAAATGATTCCATTATGACACATATGTAAGGAAGGGGAGTTCTTTAAAGGAGGTGCATATTTCACATGCTTGAATGAGTTTTAAACTCATAAAAATTGAGATATTTAATCTCTCCTCTCTTCTCATTCAAGTCTAGTTCCAAAAAGTTAGCTTAACTGACCTAAAAATGGTCAATTATTGACCAAACTGATTTAGAAAATTCTAGAATCAGTTTGTTTGGTTAGGAGCTCAATTTTTCCTATAAATAGAAGCCTCCCCCTTGTTGAAAAATATATAGTGTTTATGCATCGTTACTCTACTCCACCTAAGCCAAGAACTGTGAATTCATTTAATAATTCACTAGTTTTTGGAGCTTCCCTCTTTCTTCAATCCCCATTAGTGGCTCCATCAACATACTTAACCAATTGATTAGTTGGGGGCCTCTACCGTGAACAAAGAATCAAGCAAGTTGTAAGGTAATTAGTGAATATTGATCTTTCTATAATTTCTCAATGTTTCTCTCTTCTCAACCCCTCTCAAGCTTGAGAAGTTTAATTGGTATGGTTTTTTTTAAATGCTATTGAAGTTTGAATAGTAGTGAAGAGTTACATAATGCTATTGAAGTTAATTTTCATTTATGTTTAAATTCTAATGATTTTTATGTAAATTCTCTCTCTCACTCAAGAAATGGTCATACTCATGACCCGTTCTCAATCCAAATCAAGCTTTTCATAAAGCTTTTTCTTAACCCAAGATTAAGCTATGCTTGAGGCCAAATTAATGGCTTTTTTCTATGCTTTTAGTTTATGTATATTAATGATTCAATCCATTATAGATTAATAATCCAATTAGAGATTATTTTAATTATTTCCTTAATGATAAGCATTATCCCTTAGAAAAATTGAGATTTATCAGTCATAGCAGCGGAGCTATGGCAAAATTTTTATAAAAATTATGCATAAAATAATCTCATTCAAAGCATAAAAAGAGGACTTCCTACCATATTCTAGGAATTATCATCCTAGATTAATTGAAAGAATTTCATTACAATCATGGAGAAATTGAATTTTAATATCATGCATAAAGGATAAGTTTTTATATCAAAAGTGTTATTTTTACCATTTTTATTTCATGCATAGAAGTATGCATAATGGATAAATTTTTATATCAAAAGTGTTATTTTTACCATTTTTATTTCATGCATAGAAGTATGCATAATGGATAAATTTTTATATCAAAAGTGTTATTTTTATCATTTTTAATTTTCATGCATAGAAGTATGCATAAAGGAAAAATTTTTTATATCAAAAGTGTTACTTTTATCATTTTAATTTTCATGCATAGAAGTATGCATAAAGGAAAAATTTTTATATCAAAAGTTTTACTTTTATCATTTTTAATTTTCATGCATAGAAGTATGCATAAAAGAAATTTTTTTATATCAAAAGTGTTACTTTTATCATTTTTAATTTTCATGCATAGAAGTATGCATAAAAGTTGATTATTTTATTATAAAAGTGTGACTTTTATCATAATTGAATTTCATGCATAGAGGTATGCATAAAAGTTGATTATTTTATTGTAAGAGTGTTACTTTTATCATATTGGATTTCATGCATAGTGGTATGCATAAAAGATATTCTTTTTATACTAAAAGTGTGATTTTCCTCATAAATGGATTTTATGCATAACTTAGATGCATAAGAGAAATTCTTTTATTCTAAAAGTGTAATTCCTACCAAATTGAACTTATGCATAAGAAGATGCATAAAAGATTGATTTTAATTTCGAAACTGTTAGTCTCCTTAAATGGAATTTATGCATAAATAAAAGTGTAGAGAAATCTTATACTAAATATAAGAATTCTCTTAAAAAAGATATGAAATGTGATAAGATGTGATAAGAGGTGTATGAGATGTGATAAGAATTGATAAGATGCGTATGGAAAGTGATAGGAGGTGATAAGAGGTGTATGAGATGTGATAAGATTTGATAAGATGCGTATGGAAAGTGATAGGATGTGATAATAGGTGTATGAGATGTAAAAAGATGTGATAAGATGTGTATGAGATGTGATAGAATGTGTTAAGATGAGTTAGGATGTGTTAAGATGTATATGGGATGTGTTAGAACGAGAATGAATGTAATGTGGTTGTATGAATGTGATGTGGATGTATACATGTAGATGTATATGTATGAATGTGAATGTTGATGTGGATGTGGATGTATGTGAATGTGGATGTATAGATGTGAATGGGAATGTGGATGTGGATGTATATATGTATATGGATGTGGATGTGGATGTATAGATGTGAATGGGAATGTGGATGGGAATGTGGATGTATAGATGTGAATGGGAATGTGGATGTGGATGTATATGAATGTGGATGTATAGATGTGAATGGGAATGTGGATGTGGATGTATGTGAATGTGGATGTAGATGTGAATGGGAATGTGGATGTGGATGTTTGTATGTATGTGGATGTAGATGTGGATGTATAGATGTGAATGGGAATGTGGATGTGGATGTATATGAATGTGGATGTATAGATGTGAATAGGAATGTGGATGTGGATGTATGTGAATGTGGATGTAGATGTGGATGTATAGATGTGAATGGGAATGTGGATGTGGATGTATGTGAATGTGGATGTAGATGTGAATGGGAATGTGGATGTAGATGTGGATGTATAGATGTGAATGGGAATGTGGATGTGGATGTATGTATGTATGTGGATGTAGATGTGGATGTATAGATGTGAATGGAAATGTGGATGTGGATGTATATGAATATGGATGTAGATGTGGATGTATAGATGTGAATGGGAATGTGGATGTGGATGTATGTGAATGTGGATGTAGATATGGATATGGAATGTGAATGTGGATGTATGTATGTATGTGGATGTAGATGTGGATGTATAGATATGAATGGGAATGTGGATGTGGATGTATGTGTGTGGATGTGGATGTATGTGTGTGGATGAGGATGTATGAATGAGGACGTGATAGTGGAGGTATACATGTGGATGTGGATGTATGGATGTGAAAATGGATGTGTATGTATGAATGTGGATATGAGATGTGGATGTATAAATGAGGATGTGAAAATGGAGGTAAACATGTAGATGTAGATGTATGGATGTGGATGTGGATGTGGATGTGGAGATGGATGTGGATATGGATGTGTATGTATGAATGTGGATATGGGATGTGGATGTATAAATGAGGATGTAAAAATGGATGTATGCATGTAGATGTGGATGTAGGGGTGTGAATGTGAATGTGTCTATGAATTAATGTGTCGCCGATATGAGGAAATGGATGAGAATGAGTACACATTAAATGGAATGTGGAATAAGTAATGTGGACTAAGGAGGGATAATGTGGAAAGACGAGAGTTTGATTTAGAAACTGTATTTTGTGACTGTTTGTAAATGACTGTTTTATGTCATGAATGCTGGGGAAGCATTTTGACCGTCTTGTGGATTAAGGTCATGAAGACCTAACTGTTAAAGTTGCAACTGCTGACGGAGAGTCAATGGAGGACGTCTCGCGTAGCAAGGTCGACCGAGGTCTTGACCAGCCTCGGTTCGATTTAAATGGTGAGCTTCCCCGGTACGGTGGATGAGGGACCAAGGAAGCGGCCTATGAGTGAAGCGCTAGGTCACCTGCGAAGGATCCTAGAGGGTGCTGACCATACGGTGCTCGGGCTCTGGGTCGCCGAAGATACCCACACGTGCATCGTGGAAGATATTGGAACAAGGAGTAAGAGTTGTTTTGTGAAACCGGGCATGGATCTGGTTGATTGACCTTGCTGGTCTTCAATGGATGAGTCCATGGCTCTTTATATGGATCTGTTGGTTGATCTTGCTGATCTTCAACGAGAGTCCATCTTGATTTTTATAAGTGATTATATTGCCGAGTATTATGGGCTAGGAACTATTGAAAAGGCCCCTGTGTGGACAGGTGGTGAGCGTTCTAGTTGCCAATGATGCCATAGATACTCTAATGATGGAAAATTATGAATCAACCGGATAAATTGGAAGATTATGATCAGTGGTACTATGGTTTCTTTAAAGGATTGTTTTAAAGTTAGCTGATGCTAAGAAAAAGGTAATTTCATATTGGGTGTGTAAGTGGTGTGGCTAGTTTTATGTTTGCATGAACTTCCGGCTAGGGGGCCTTGGAACTCTTTTCCTTGGTACCCGGGACAAAACCTAACCAAATTCCAAATTGGATCCCATCACTACAGTGGTTGGGTGGTTGGCTAATGGGAAGCTTACCTAAAATACATAGAGAACTTTATGTAAGCAGTAAACGTACACAGAGAATAACTTTTTGAAAATACACAAAAAACTTAATGTAAAATATACACATTAAGTTTAGTAAACATACACAGAGAAGAACTTTTTGAAGATACACAAAAAACTTAATTAAAGCTTATCTAAAATATGTCACAGAAAACTTAATATAAGCAGTAAATGTGCACAAAGAAAAACTTTTTGAAAGCGCAAGGATGGCGTGCCTTGTTTTCTGCCCCTCCTCCCTGGATTCTATGGGGTAAAAACAAGTTCGAACCCTGCGAAGTTTTGAACCCTGTGATGTTCTCTCTCTCTAACATTATCTAACATGAAAAATAATTAATTTAAAAAAAAAGAAATGAGTTTTGAGAAAATATTATTGAAGGGCTACAAAGAAATGTGCGTGCTTTTCCTTATAAATGTGCATGCGACTTAGAACTCTCTCTCTCTCTCTCTCTCTCTCTCTCTCTCTCTCTCTTTCTCTCTCTCCAACATTGGAGAGAGCATCTCTCTCGCTGTGCAGCAATGGTGAAGCCATCTTTCTCTCTCTCTTTTTTAGTATTGCAGTATTTCGGCAATTCAGTTCAGTTTTCTAGTCTTTTTTAGCGCCATCAGGAAGTAGCCATCTATCAAAGCTCCTACCTTAAGAGAAAAATATCCATTATAAGCTTTCTTGCCCAAGCTCACATTGAGATTATCTAGCTCTAACCGATTCAACTTAGGAAGCACCTCACTTTCGTGGTAGGTTCCTAAGTGGATGAATGCCTTGTAGCTCCCCTCATTAGGAAGAGGATGCACTACTAGAGCTCCTGATACCCCACTGAACGAGGAATAATCAACGAAAGCTTGACCTTTTGCTGTGTCAACACAAGTCACCACACCCTGTGCATACCATGGGAGATCCTCACCACCAGCAGAGGGATTGTGTGAGATCCCTGTTCCCACCACGCGACGGATTCGGGGTACTAGCAGCGGAAATAGCACTTCATGCGCGGGTCAGGGACCCACACTCGGGGCCTCGCCCACACGGATATCCGGACAAGAGACTAATCCGTCGGTTTGTCCAAAACCGAAACCGGAAAAACTTCCTTTACCCGGAAAGCATGGGCGATTCCACCAGGATAACTCTTAACTCTAACGTAGTCAAGATCATTACTGATCAAACTGATCTGACTGCACCTTTAACGGTACTTGGTCAAATCAAGGAAGAACTTGCACTTGAATCATTGGGATCAACGCTTTTTTCCCCATCAAGAGGCACAGCCGTTGATTCCTATCCATAGAACAATTTCTATCCGGGATTTACTTCATCTATCGTAATAATAGAAATTAAATCTCGATTTACGGATCCATCAGTCCAGCCTAACCCCATCCGATCCCATGGGTTAGCCAACCGCCCAACCACTGTAGTGATGGGATCCAATTTGGAATTTGGTTAGGTTTTGTCCCGGGTACCAAGGAAAAGAGTTTCAAGGCCCCCTAGCCGAAAGTTCATGCAAACATAAAACTAGCCACACCACTTACACACCCAATATGAAATTGCCTTTTTCTTAGCATCAACTAACTTTAAAACAATCCTTTAATGAAACCATAGTACCACTGATCACAATCTTCCAATTTATCCGGCTGATTCATAATTTCCCAGCATTCCTTCATCAGAGTATCTATGGCATCATTGGCAACTAGAACGCTCACCACCTGTCCACACAAGGGCCTTTTCAATAGTTCCTAGCCCATAATACTTGGCAAAATAATCACTTATAAAAATTCAGGATGGACTCTCGTTGAAGATCAGCAAGATCAACCAACAGATCCATATAAAGAGCCATGGACTCATCCATTGAAGACCAGCAAGGTCAATCAACCAGATCCATGCCCGTTTTCATAAAACAACTCTTACTCCTTGTTCCAATATCTTCCTCGACGCACGCGTGGGTATCCTGGGCGACCCAGAGCCCGAGCACCGTATGGTCAGCACCCTCTAGGATCCTTCGCAGGTGACCTAGCGCTTCACTCATAGGCCGCTTCCTTGGTCCCTCATCCACCGTACCGGAAGCTCACCATTTAAATCGAACCGAGGCTGGTCAAGACCTCGGTCGACCTTGCTACGCGAGACGTCCTCCATTGACTCTCCGTCAGCAGTTGCAACTTTAACAGTTAGGTCTTCATGACCTTAATCCACAAGATGGTCAAAATGCTTCCCCAGCATTCTTGACATAAAACAGTCATTTACAAACAGTCACAAAATACAGTTTCTAAATCAAACTCTTGTCTTTCCACATTATCCCTCCTTAGTCCACATTACTTATTCCACATTCCATTCAATGTGTACTCATTCTCATCCATTTCCTCATATCGACGACACATTAATTCACATTCACATTCATACATCCACATTTACATGGATACATCCATTTTCACATCCTCATTTATACATCCACATCCCATATCCACATTCATACATACACATCCATATCCACATCCATACATCCACATTCACATCCACATTCACATTCACATCCACATTCACATCCTCATTTATACATCCACATCCACATCCATATTCACATCCATACATCCACATCTACATGCATACCTCCATTTTCACATCCTCATTTATACATCCACATCCCTTACCTACATTCATACATACACATCCATATCCACATCCATACATCCACATCCACATCCACATTCATATTCACATCCATATATCCACATCTACATGCATACATCCATTATCACGTCCTCATTCATACATCCACATCCACATACATACATCCATCCACATCCACATACATACATACATCTACATCCACATTCCCATTCACATCTATACATCCACATCTACATCCACATATATACATACATCCACATCCACATTCCCATTCACATCTATACATTCACATCTACATCCACATATATACATACATCCACATCCACATTCCCATTCACATCTATACATCCACATCTACATCCACATTCACATCTATGCATATACATCTTCATGCATACATCCATTTTCACATTCATACATCCACTTTCACATTCATACATCCATACTCCCATCTCCACATCCACACATCCACATACATACATCCATTTCCACATTCATACATCCACTTTCACATTCATACATCCATACTCCCATCTCCACATCCACACATCCACATACATACATCCATTTCCACATTCCCATTCATGTAACCCCATATGTCTTCACATCTAATCTTTTACATCACATCCATTCTCGCCCTATCACAACCCATATACATCCTATTCTATCACATACACTTCTTACCTCATCCCATACACATCTTATCACATCTTAATTCATCGTATCACCTCTTATCACCTCTTATACACCTCTTATCACATCCTATCACATCTCATATCTTATTTATAGAATACAAGAGAATTCTTATATTTGATATAAGATCTCTTTACACATTTACTTATGCATAAATTCCATTTAAGGAGATTAATACTTCCGAAGAAAAATCAATCTTTTATGCATCTTCCTATGCATAAATTCATGAAAATGACACTTTTGAATTAAAATTCAATCTTTTATGCATCTTCCTATGCATAAATTCAATTTAGATGAGAATGACACTTTTGAATTAAAAATCATTTTTTTTTGCATCTTCTTATGCATAAAGTCAATTTGGTAGGAATTACACTTTTAGAAATAAAGAATTTCTCTTATGCATCTAAGTTATGCATAAAATCCATTTATGATGAAAATCACACTTTTAGTATAAAAAGAATATCTTTTATGCATACCTCCATGCATGAAATCCAATTATGATAAAAGTAACACTTTTATAATAAAATAATCAACTTTTATGCATACCTCTATGCATGAAATTCAATTATGATAAAAGTCACACTTTTATATAAAAATTTTCCTTTATGCATACTTCTATGCATGAAAATTAAAAATGATAAAAGTAACACTTTTGATATAAAAATTTTCCTTTATGCATACTTCTATGCATGAAAATTAAAAATGATAAATGTAACACTTTTGATATAAAAATTTTTCTTTTATGCATACTTCTATGCATGAAAATTAAAAATGATAAAAGTAACACTTTTGATATAAAAATTTTTCTTTTATGCATACTTCTATGTATGAAATAAAAATGGTAAAAATAACACTTTTGATATAAAAACTTATCCTTTATGCATGATATTAAATTTTAATTTCTCCATGATTATAATGAAATTCTTTCAATTAATCTAGGATGATAATTCCTAGAATATGATAGGAAGTCCTCTTTTTATACTTTGAATGAAATTATTTTATGCATAATTTTTATAAAAATTTTGCCATAGCTCCGCTGCTATGACTGATAAATCTCAATTTTTCTAAGGGATAAAGCTTATCATTAAGGAAATAATTAAAATAATCTCTAATTGGATCCTTAATCCATAATGGATTGAATCATCAATATACATAAACTAAAAGCATAGAAAAAAGCCATTAATTTGGCCTCAAGCATAGCTTAATCTTGGGTTAAGGAAAAGCTTTATGACAAGCTTGATTTGGATTGAGAATGGGTCATGAGTATGACCATTTCTTGAGTGAGAGAGAGAATTTACATAAAAATCATTAGAATTTAAACATAAATGAAAATTAACCTCAATAGCATTTATTAAATTATGTAACTCTTCACTACTATTCACCAATAAACTTCAATAGCATTTAAAAACAACATACCAATTAAGCTTCTCAAGCTTGAGAGGGGTTGAGAAGAGAGAAACATTAAGAAATTATAGAAAGATCAATATTCACTAATTACCTTACAACTTGCTTGATTCTTTGTTCACGGTAGAGGCCCCCAACCAATCAATTGGTTAAGTATGTTGATGGAGCCACTAATGGGGATTGAAGAAAGAGGGAAACTCCAAAAACTAGTGAATTATTAAATGAATTCACAGTTCTTGGCTTAGGTGGAGTAGAGTAACGATGCATAAACACTATATATTTTTCAACAAGGGGGAGGCTTCTATTTATAGGAAAAATTGAGCTCCTAACCAAACAAACTGATTCTAGAATTTTCTAAATCAGTTTGGTCAATATTTGACCATTTTTAGGTCAGTTAAGCTAACTTTTTGGAACTAGACTTGAATGAGGAGAGAGGAGAGATGAAATATCTCAATTTTTATGAGTTTAAAACTCATTCAAGCATGTGAAATATGCACCTCCTTTAAAGAACTCCCCTTTCTTACATATGTGTCATAATGGAATCATTTTAATATTGCTCATAGTTTTTTTACTAATAAACCTTGTACATTTTCAACTCTTCATCTTATGTGAAATATGCACCTCCTTTAAAGAATTCCCCTTCCTTACATATGTGTCATAATGGAATCATTTTAATATTGCTCATATTTTTTTTACTAATAAACCTTGTACATTTTCAACTCTTCATCTTATGTGAAATATGCACCTCCTTTAAAGAATTCCCCTTCCTTACATATGTGTCATAATGGAATCATTTTAATATTGCTCATAGTTTTTTACTAATAAACCTTGTACATTTTCAACTCTTCACCTTATGTGAGCATTTACTCATTTTTGGGTATCTTCTTTTTACAAATTTGGATTTATCTCTTTCCTACACATGGATTGATGCTATTGGCCCATAGGAACCTTAATTGGACCATAGTCTAAAGATTTCTGAAAATCTAGACCCTTAGACTAAGGTTCTTTATACCTATTTCCAATTAATTCCAATTGCACATTGGAAAATTCTTTTTGAATTTCTGTTTCAGGGGAACTCATCTGAATTATAAGAGATATTTTTCTATCCAAAAATATTCAAAATCTGAATATTCTCTCTCTAGAATATTTTCTCTCTCTAGGCTAAAATAGTTAGAAACAAGGTCTTTATATTTCTGAAGAGGGATTGATTACAGGGGAAGATACTAGACATCAAAAAGGGGGTTGGGAGAGGAATCTTACATTCTACCCCACTTAAAAAACGCGAGATGCCCTCATCTCGCAAACTGGGGGTAATTTCGCAAGATTCACGAATATGAGACTTAGAGAAAAAATTTAATCAAGATTAACCACCAAGATAAGTCTTAAAGAGAGCAAGATTCAAAATACGAACAAGATTTAAACTTTATTCATTCTCGGAACTTATACAGTAAAGATAGAGGAACTCTTTACACTTCCATAAGCCCGTCCATCATATGGTCACAAAAGCAGTCCTCACAAGCTGCACAAGTATAAGGTAACTCATCTATGGGAATGATTCTGTGGGTTATTGCTGCGCCTATCTCAGTGGTATGAGGTGTTCTAACAAAAGGACCTCTGAGAGGCAAGCCAAAAACGGGGTAAAGGCATATCTTCTCATGAGGAAGAAAACACGCCAGTAAGAAGACCCGCTCAGAAAACCCAGGATGCCTTGATCTCATGATGCAATAGTATCGGGGACCCAAACCCAAAGCTTCAATAACCATGGCCAAGCGGACATTGTTACGAAAGTGCTGCTGACCCCAGGGTGTTACCCTAGTTATGTCTTGATAGGTCCGCCATTTTGTCTGCGCTACAGAAGTTCCCAAGTGAGGGAAAAGTGAGTGCTCATATTGCTCTATAAAATCTTTCTTCACAGACTCCCTTGCGTCTTGAAGGTGAGAAATCATCATGGATAAAACTAATTCTTGTTGCCAAGCCATGAAGGAGATTAAGAAAGAAAGAAGATCGATGGAAGTAAGATTACTGTGAACGACAAGTAAAAGTTGCGACTTATATAAAGGAAGGAGCTAGCGTAACTTAGAAGCCAACGGTAACTTGCCACTGAAGTTTTACTGTCTTTCCATGATTTGGGTTTGGCACATTTTTCTATAGAAGGTATTTAGAACTTTGAGATGAGGAGGTAAAAGAAGCTTGTAGGCTAAGTCACCTACTTTCATTGAATTCAGATATAAGGCTCACAATATCTGGGGGATAAGTTCTTATACTCCCCAAGAGATAAAGAACTTCTTTTGGGCCATACTCGAATGAAAACCAAAACCTTGGTATCCAAAACATCGATTTTCACTTCTGAACTCATTGATCTGAATCCTTAAAACAGCGTGACTCCTGAGAAGTATTCTAGGAAAAGGGTCTTCCTTTTTTTTAAAAACAGAATCTTTCTTTTATTTTAGAGAGGGAATAATTATAAGATCAAAAAGGGAGATTCTTACTCCTGTATACCTCAAAGGCAGGGGAGGAATCTTACAGATTGTGAGAAATGTGTACCTGCTCTTCTTTTCCTGTTAGAATCGAGAGCAGAAATGTAAGATTCCTCCCCACCCTCTCAAGATATCCAGCATCTTCCCCTGTAATCAATCCCCTCTTCAGAAATATAAAAGATCTTGTCTCTGCCTGTTTTGACATAGAGAGAGAAAATATTCTAGAGAGAGAATATTTAGATTTTGAATATTTTTAGATAGAAAAATTTCTCATAATATTAAAATGAATTTTCCTGAAACAGAAATTCAAAAAGAACTTTCCAATGTGCAATTGGAATTAATTGGAAATGGGTATAAAGGACCTTAGCCTAAGGGTCTAGATTTTTAGAAATTTTTGGATTATGGTCCAATTAAAGTTCCTGTGGGCCAATAGGATCAATCCATGTGTGGGGAGGAGATAAATCCAATTTGTAAAAGAAATTATCCAAAAATGAATAAATGCTCACATATGATGAAGAGTTGACTAAGGACAAGGCCAATAGTTAAAAAGCGGAGATATTTAGAAGTAAATACTCACATAAGATGAAGAGTTGACTATGTATAAGGTTTATTACTAAGAAACTATGAGTAATATCAAAAATATGAGATATTTTGGGTATCCAAAAATGAGTAAATGCTCACATAAGATGAAGAGTTGACTATGTACAAGGTTTATTAGTAAGAAACTATGAATAATATCAAAAAAATGAGATATTTTGGACATAAGATGAAGAGTTGACTATGTACAAGGTTTATTAGTAAGAAACTATGAATAATATCAAAAAATGAGATATTTTGGGTATAATGATTCCATTTTGACACATATGTAAGGAAGGAGAGTCCCTTCAATGAGGCGCCTACTTAACATGCTTGAATGAGTTTTAAACTCAAACATAATGTGATATTTTTATCTCTCCTCTCTCTTGAACCAAACCAAATCAAAATGGAACCAAACCGAATAAAAAAGGAACCAAACTAGGTCCAAATCTAGGACAAATTCAACCAAACTGAAATCTGGAAAATTCTAAAAATCAATTAGCTTTGGCTAGAGCCTCCCTCTCCTATAAATAGAACATGAATCCTTTGAGAAAAATAGGAGAATTTAATATATTAGAATTATGCTGAAATAATGCTAATTTTTACTATTCTCTAAAATTCTCTCCAAATTGAAAAAATTGGAGCTTCCCTCTTTCCTCAATCCCCATTGGTGGCTCTATCCACATACTAAACCAATTGATTGGTTGGGGGCCTCTACCGTGAACAAAGAATCAAGCAATTTGTAAGGTAAATGGTGAATTTTGATCTTTTCTATAATTTCTCAATGTTTCTCTCTTCTCAAACCCTCTCAAGCTTGAGAAGCTTAATTGGAATGGTTTTTGAATGCTATTGAAGTTAATTGATGAATGGTATTGAAGAATTACATAATTTGATGAATGCTATTGAAGTTAATTGATTAATGATAATAAAGAATTACATAAATTTTCATTTATGCTTAATTCTAATGGTTTTTATGTAATTTCTCTCTCTCACTCAAGAAATGGTCATACTCATGACTCATTCTCAATCCAAATGAAGCTTTTCATAAAGCTTTTCCTTAATCCAAGATTCATCTATGCTTGAGGCCAAATTAATGGCTTTTTCTTATGCTTTTAGTTTATGTATTTCATGAAAATTAATGATTCAATCCATTATTGGGTTAATGATCCAATTAGGGATCATTCTAATCATTCCCTTAATGATAAGATTTATCTTTTAAAATAATTGAGATTTATCAGTCATAGCAGCGGAGCTATGGCAAATTTTTTGTAAAAGTTACACATAAAATAAATTCATTCAAAGCATGAAAAGAGGACTTCCTACCATATTCTAGGAATTATCATCCTAGATTAATTGATAGAATTTTATCATGGAGAAATTAATTTTTATGTTATGCATAATTGATGAATTAAGAAAAAGAAGATTTCTAGTAATTAAATTTTATGCTAAAAGAGTAATTCCTATCAATTCTATACTCTAAAAGTATCTTTTTATGCATAGAAGATACATATTGATTATTATATTTGATTTTCATGCATAGAGGTATGCATAAAAGATTATTATTTTAATATAAAAGTGTTACTTTTATTATATTTGGATTTCATGCATAGAGGTATGCATAAAAGATTATTATTTTAATGTAAAAGTGTTACTTTTATCATATTTGGATTTCATGCATAGATATGCATAAAAGATTATTATTTTAATGTAAAAGTGTTACTTTTATCATATTTGGATTTCATGCATAGAGATATGCATAAAAGATTATTATTTTTATGTAAACGTTTTACTTTTATCATATTTGGATTGCATGCATAGAGGTATGCATAAAAGATTATTATTTTAATGTAAAAGTGTTATTTTTATCATAATTGAATTTCATGCATAGAGGTTTGCATAAAAGATTATTATTTTAATGTAAAAGTGTTACTTTTATCATATTTGGATTTCATGCATAGAGGTATGCATAAAAGATTATTATTTTAATGTAAAAGTGTTACTTTTATCATATTTGGATTTCATGCATAGAGGTATGCATAAAAGATTATTATTTTAATGTAGAAGTGTTATTTTTATCATAATTGAATTTCATGCATAGAGGTATGCATAAAAGATTATTATTTTAATGTAGAAGTGTTATTTTTATCATAATTGAATTTCATGCATAGAGGTATGCATAAAAGATTATTATTTTAATGTAAAAGTGTTACTTTTATCATATTTTGATTTCATGCATAGAGGTATGCATAAAAGATTAATATTTTAATGTAAAAGTGTTAGTTTTATCATATTTGGATTTCATGCATAGAGGTATGTGTCAGGCTTTTTTCTGAGTGGTCTTTTTGGCTCGTGTTTATATGGATGCGTGATAGTTGTGAAGGTTTTGGTTTTGAGGGCGTTGCTAGGTGTACAGGGTGGATGGCATTTGATTTGGGCTTGTTGGCCTGTCCAGAATGTGGTTGGCTGGGATGATATCAGTTTCCTCAGTCGCATGTTTGTGTATGCGTCCAATGTATGAGTGGGCACGGAAGGTTGTGTTTGAATGTGCGTGAAGGCATGGGAAGTTGAAAGGTAAGAGGGCCTTGTTTGCCTTTAAATTGGTGGAATTGGAAGGTATTCGATGTGGCCATCTTGTAAGCCTTAAAGGAAATTTTTTAAAAAAATGATAATAACCTGGCCAGCTGTTAAGGAAGGCGTGGAAGTTAACGATGCTGCCAGCGCATATTCCAAAAGGTTGGCGTGGTGGAGGTGGCGAGTCGGTGCCTGCAGCAGCAGAATAGGGGAGGTCGCCTCGTTTGGTGGTGGGGGGTTCCAAGGCGTAGCTGCAGGATTGCAGAGGAAGAGACAGCCGGCAGAATCGCCTTGGGGTGTGTGGCTAGTGTAGAGGCCAACGGGGAGCCTCCCTGGTGAAGAAGCCGACAGTGTGAAGGCGTGTAGAGGCCGCCTATTGTGGACAAGGCTGGAGTGCAGATGTAGGTGCACAGGTGCTGGTGAGAGACCTAAGAAGGAGGTCGCTTTGTTTCGTGTGAGGCTGGCGCAGCTTTATCTTCGTGTGTTCGTAGCTGCGGACAGAGAGAGCCGTAAAGGAAAGTGTGGGGAGCCGCCAAAGAAGGGCAGGCGTGAGAGCAGTTTAGGCTGGTTGGCGCAAGGTAAGTGTGAAGCGCAGCTGGACGTGCAGGTAGCCGCTTGTGGAGCGCAACTGGTAGTGAGCTGACGGGTTGCAAAGAGGGTGTGTGGCCGCCTTGTAAGAAGCAAGAAGGCGGCTCTGGTTCGTGTGAGGCTGGCGCTAAAGGCGTGGAGGCGTCAAGGGTAGCTGTTTGTGAAGTGCAGTGAAGAGGCTAGAGGGCACCAGCTGTGGACGCCGACTTGTGGGCTTGCAGAGAACATGGTACAGCATGGCTAGCGGCTGTTGAGGTGGTGGCCGCCTTGTAGAAGGACAGGAGAGGCTTCTCCAAAGAAGGAAGGAGAGCAGAGGTGTGGTGGCAGAGGGAGCCTGTGAAGAGGGTGCAGCTGGATGTGCAGTTACAGGTGCAGCGGGATGCAAGACGAAGGAAGGTGAGAGGCTGGTAAGCGAGGGCTGGTGTGGGCCGCGTAGGTGAAGCCGACAGAGGACAGAGCAGCAGGGTGCCGAGTGAAGCAGAGAGAAAGACAGAGGTGTTGCTGCTTGGTGGTGGGCCGATAGCAGGGCAGATAAGCTGCTTGGGTTTGTTATGAGGCTGGCAGAGGATCAACACAGAGACAGAGAGTGACAGAGAGATGATGGGTAGCTGCTGCTGACGACACATGCAGAAGTGATGGGCTGCAGAGAGAGTTGAAGGTTAGCTGGTGGGGCGCCTTCTGAAGTGAGAGTGGCCGGGTTCATTCTGGTGTGATTGGTACAGCAGGCAGGCGAGAGGTTCATGGTGATTGGGGATGTGGTGTATCCTCGGCAGGTCTGAGTAAGTGTTTTGTTTGTAAGTTGTGTGAGTCACGCTTCTGTGTCGGGAGAAGCTTGTATGAAGTGTTGATTTGAAAATATATTGCTGGGTGTTTATCTTGGTCTATGGTGCCCCTGTTTTTGCTGTCTGTCTGGCGTGGGTTGGGTGGTGAAGTGTGAAAGTGTTCCAGCCGGTGGCTGGTGGTGCCCCCGTTCGTGTGTGTGTATTCCAAGTTTGCGAGGTGGAAGGGCTATAGAGGCAGGGTTTTCTTTCTTTTTTTCACCTCACATCCTTCTGGTGCCCCCACTGAGGAGTTGCTCTAGCATTGTTTCCACTGAGGAGTTGCTCTGGCGTTGTTCTTTGCCTAGAAGGGCGTATGTTCCAGTGAGGAGAGCTCAGGGATTGATACAGGTTGTCATGATGTGGTCTTATCCGGAGTTTCATGGCAGGAAGGATGAAGATGTGTGTGACTTCTTGGAGCAGATGGAGTTGGCATGCATTAGCAACCATGTCATAGATGAAGAGCAGGTTCTGAAGCTGATAAGGATTTTCTTGAATGGAGATGCCCGAAGCTAGCTTAAGGTTTTTTGAAGCACAGGATGCTGGTGTCTTGACCTTGGACAGGTTGAAAGAAGGCCTTTTGGAGCGTTTTCAGCAAGTGGAGGATTCTAGTGTGCTTTGGCAGGAGTTGAGCATTTTGAAGCAGGTACATGGGCAATCACTGGATGATTTTGTGAAGGTATTTACATGTCTGTGGGGTAAGTGGTGTATGACATTGAAGCAGGAAGTTCCTCCTATGTTTCTGAAGAAGAGCTTGTTTATTGATGGTCTGTTACCCCAATTGAGGGTCAGGGTTGAGTTGAAGAATCCCAAGTCATTTGATGATGCAGTTAGGGTTGTTAGAGGGAAAAGGAAGGCAAGGTTTTGAAGCAGATGGAGATGGGTATTTATCCGTATGAAGGTGTTGTGTCTGCGAGGGATAAGCAGGTAAATTTGGTTGAGGTGGATAAGAGTCTTATGCAAAGTTTGATTAGACAGGAGCCTCAAAGGCCAATACAGGTGCAAAGGGGTATGTTCTATATGCCTTCTGATTTTTTTCCAAAGTCATTGAAGCATGTGCAGGTGGATAAGAAGCACGTGAAGGAGCAAAGTGAAGATGAGGAGTTGTCAGTAGATTCTTCTTTGGATTTGGAGATCGTGGCTATACAGGAAAGTGATTTGGAAGGTTCTATTGGAGATCATTTGCATTCGGATTTGGATGACATGCATGCACAGGGAAGTAAAGAGGATGATGTCTTGGGATTGGCTGATGAGAAGGAAGAGGAGCTGGATACAGGATGCTTTGAGGAAGATTTTTTGCAAGATTCTACAAGGGAGGAGGATGGGGTAGAGACTTCTGATGAAGTGAAGATGGCTTGCGATGCGGATGTGGAGAGTGTGGAGGAAGATCCTATCATTATGGATTTTCTGGGACAGCTGGATGATGGTATGGTACCTACGATGAATGGAATGGATGTTTTTCCATTGGATGCATTAGGTGCTGGGGAGTCTTTGGACGAGGATACCAGGGGGGTTGGCAATACTGAAGAAGGTATGCATAATGATTTGGCTGATGAAGAGCATTGTGAAGTGAGCATTGTGCCTGAGGATGATATATGGGAAGTTGCTAGCCTTGATGAGCAGGAGCCAGAGATAGAGATGGATGCACATATGGTTGAGAGTGTAGCTAAGGCTTCTTTGCGGGTTGCTGAGATGCTAAAGGCAAAGTGCATGGAGGACAAGGGTTTTGAGCCAGCTGAGCTGTATGGTTGTGAGGAGATGCCTAAAGTACAAGAGCTGGAAGTGCTGGTGGACACTCCCATTGGAGAGGATGTGGATTTTGGTGTGCGTAAAGGTCAAGATGCTGGAACCTGGCCTTCACAGGTGTTAATGGATGGGATGCTAGATGCTGGAATGCCACAGGTTTTGAAGACGAGGAGGTTTGTTGTGGGTGAAGAGCGAAGGCTTGATGATGATGCTGTGTGGTCAGAGTCGGTGAATGCTGATCAGATGATGGATGGAAATGATTTTCTGATGCATATGGTGGATGTTTGTTTGGTGTGCAGTGATGCAGCCATGGTGTTTCACGGACGTTGGGAAATGGGATGGTGACTTGGAACTGTTTCCTTTTGATCCTGGTGGGGGATAGCTGCTGAGCATGAATGCTCTAGCAGATGGGGGGGTGGCAAAGTATGTCAAGCTTTTTTCTGAGTGGTCTTTTTGGCTCGTGTATATATGGATGCGTGACAGTTGTGAAGGTTTTGGTTTTGAGGGCGTTGCCAGGTGTACAGGGTGGACGGCATTTGATTTGGGCTTGTTGGCAGGCCTGTCCAGAATGTGGTTGGCTGGGATGATATCAGTTTCCTCAGTCGCCTGTTTGTGTATGCGTCCAATGTATGAGTGGCCACGGAAGGTTGTGTTTGAATGTACGTGAAGGCATGGGAAGTTAAAAGGTAAGAGGGCCTTGTTTGCCTTTAAATTGGTGGAATTGGAAGGTATTGGATGTGGCGATCTTGTAAGCCTTAAAGGAAATTTTTTAAAAAAATGATAATAACCTGGCCAGCTGTTAAGGAAGGCGTGGAAGTTAACGATGCTGCCAGCGCATATTCCAGAAGGTTGCGTGGCGAAGAGGTGGCAAGTCGGCGCCTGTAGCAAAATAGGGGAGGTCGCCTCATTTTGTGGTGGGGGGTTCCCAGGCGCAACTGCAGGATTGCAGAGGAAGAGACAGCGGGCAGAATCGCCTTGGGGTGTGTGGTTGGTGTAGAGGCCAACGGGGAGCCTCCCTGGTGAAGAAGCTGACAGTGTGAAGGCGTGTAGAGGCCGCCTATTGTGGACAAGGCTGGAGCGCAGCTGTAGGTGCACAGGTGCTGGTGAGAGACCTAAGAAGGAGGTCGCTTTGTTTCGTGTGAGGCTGGCACAACTTTATCTTCGTGTGTTCGTAGCTGCGGACAGAGAGAGCCGTAAAGGAAAGTGTGGGGAGCCGCCAAAGAAGGGCAGGCGTGAGAGCAGTTTAGGCTGGTTGGCGCAAGGTAAGTGTGAAGCGCAGCTGGACGTGCAGGTAGCCGCTTGTGGAGCGCAACTGGTAGTGAGCTGACGGGTTGCAAAGAGGGTGTGTAGCCGCCTTGTAAGAAGCACGAAGACGGCTCTGGTTCGTGTGAGGCTGGCGCTAAAGGCGTGGAGGCGTCAAGGGTAGCTGTTTGTGAAGTGCAGTGAAGAGGCTGGAGGGCACCAGCTGTGGACGCCGACTTGTGGGCTTGCAGAGAACATGGTACAGCATGGCTGGCAGCTGTTGAGGTGGTGGCTGCCTTGTAGAAGGACAGGACAGGCTTCTCCAAAGAAGGAAGGAGAGCAGAGGTGTGGTGGCAGAGGGAGCCTGTGAAGAGGGTGCAGCTGGATGTGCAGTTGCAGGTGCAGCGGGATGCAAGACGAAGGAAGGTGAGAGGCTGGTAAGCGAGGGCTGGTGTGGGCCGCGTAGGTGAAGCCGACAGAGGACAGAGCAGGGTGCCGAGTGAAGCAGAGAGAAAGACAGAGGTGTTGCTGCTTGGTGGTGGGCCGATAGCAGGGCAGATAAGCTGCTTGGGTTTGTTGTGAGGCTGGCAGAGGATCAGCACAGAGACAGAGAGTGAGAGAGAGATGATGGGTAGCTGCTGCTGATGACACATGCAGAAGTGATGGGCTGCAGAGAGAGTTGAAGGTTAGCTGGTGGGGCGCCTTCTGAAGTGAGAGTGGCCGGGTTCATTCTGGTGTGATTGGTACAGCAGGCAGGCAAGAGGTTCGTGGTGATTGGGGATGTGGTGTATCCTCGGCAGGTCTGAGTCAGTGTTTTGTTTGTAAGTTGTGTGAGTCAGGCTTCTGTGTCGGGAGAAGCTTGTATGAAGTGTTGATTTGGAAATATATTGCTGGGTGTTTATCTTGGTCTATGGTGCCCCTGTTTTTGCTGTCTGTCTGGCGTGGGTTGGGTGGTGAAGTGTGAAAGTGTTCCAGCCGGTGGCTGGTGGTGTCCCCGGCCGTTCGTGTGTGTGTATTCCAAGTTTGCGAGGTGGAAGGGCTATAGAGGCAGGGTTTTCTTTCTTTTTTTCACCTCACAGTATGCATAAAAGATTATTATTTTAATGTAAAAGTGTTACTTTTATCATATTTGAATTTCATGCATAGAGGTATGTATAAAAGATTATTTTTTTTGTATACTAAAAGTGTGATTTTCATCATAAATGGATTTTATGCATAAATTAGATGCATAAGAGAAATTCTTTTATTCTAAAAGTGTAATTCCTACTAAATTGGATTTATGCATGGAAAGATGCATAAAGAATTTATTTCAATACAAAAGTGTCATTCTCATTTTAAATGAATTGATGCATAGGAAGATGCATAAAAGATTGATTGTTATTTCGAAAGTGTTAGTCTCCTTAAATGGAATTTATGCATAAATAGATGCGTAAAGAAATCTTATATCAAATATAAGAATTTCCTTGTATTCTATAAATAGATATGGGAAGTGATAGGATGTGATAAGAGGAGTATGAGATGTGATAAGAGGAGTATGAGATGTGATAGGATGTGATAAGATGTATATGAGATGTGATAGGATGTGATAAGATGTGTATGAGATGTGATAGGATGTGCTAAGATGAGTTAGGATGTGATAAGATGTGTATGGGATGAGGTAAGAAGTGTATCTGATGGGATAAGATGTATATGGGTTGTATATGGGTTGTGATAGGGCGAGAATGGATGTGATGTGGATGTGAGAATGTAGATGTAGATGTGGATGTATGAATGTGGATGTGGATGTATGGATGTGGATGTGGATGTGGATGTATGGATGTGAATGTGGATGTGGATGTGGATGTATAGATGTAGATACGGATGTGGATGTATGTATGTGGATGTGGATGTATGAATGAGGATGTGAAAATAGATGTATGCATGTACATGTGGATGTATGGATGTGAATGGGAATGTGGATATGGATGTGTTTGTATGAATGCAGATATGGGATTGGATGTATGATGTGGATGTACGAACATGGATGTGTATGATGTGGATGTACGAACATGGATGTGTATGTAAAATAATGAATGTGAATGTGTATGTGAAATAATGTGTATGTGAAATAATGAATGTGAATGTGTATGTGAAATAATGTGTCGTCGATATGAGTGAATGGATGAGAATGAGTACATATATGAATGGAATGTTGGAATAAGTAATGTGGACTGAGGAGGGATAATGTGGAAAGACGAGAGTTCGATATAGAAACTGTATTTTGATAACGTGGAAAGACGAGAGTTCGATATAGAAACTGTATTTTGTGACCTGTTTGTAAATGACTATTTTACGCCAAGAATGTTGGTGAAGTATTTTGACCGTCTTGTGGATTAAGGTCATGGAGACCAATTTGATAAAGTTGCACTTGCTGACGGAGAGTCAATGGAGGACGTCTCGCATAGCAAGGTCGATCGAGGTCTTGACCAGCCTCAGTTCGATTTAAATGGTGAGCTTCTGATACGGTGGATGAGGGACCAAGGAAGCGGCCTATGAATGAAGCGCTAGGTCACCTGCGAAGGATCCTAGAGGGTGCTGACCATACGGTGCTCAGGCTCTACGTCACCAAAGATACCCACACGTGCGTCGTGGAAGATATTGGAATAAGGAGTAAGAGTTGTTTTTTGAAACCAGGCATGGATCTGGTTGATTGACCTTGCTGGTCCTCAACGGATGAGTCCATGGTTCTTTTATATGGATCTGTTGGTTGATCTTGCTGATCTTCCACGGAGATTCCATTTTGTTATGTGAATATATTGCCGGTTACTATGAGCTAGGAACTATCGATGAGTGAACATGTGGTGAGCGTTCTGGTTGCCAATGATGCCATAAGTACACCGATGATTAGAAATATGGATTCAACTAGAGATTTTGAAGAAAGTGATCAATGGCATAATGGTTTCATTAAAGGATTGTTTTAAAGTTAGCTGATGCTGAGAAAAAGACAATTTCATATTGGGTGCGTAAGTGGTGTGACTAGTTTCATGTTTGCATGAACTTCCGGCTAGGGGGCCTGGGAACTCTTTTCCTTGGTACCCGGGAAAAAACCTAGCCAAATTCCTAATTGGATCCCATCACTACAGTGGTTGGGCGGTTGGCTAACCCATGGGACTGGATGGGGTTAGGCTGGACTGATGGATCCGTAAATCGAGACTCAAATTTTTGTTATTATGATAGATAAAGTAAATCCCGGATAGTAATTGTTCTATGGATAGGAATCAACGGCTGTGCCTCTTGATGGGGAAAAAAGCATTGATCCCAATGATCCAAGTGCAAGTTTCTTCCTTGATCTGACCGAGTATCTTTATAGGTGCAGTCGGATCAGCTTGATCAGTAATGGTCTTGACCACGTTAGAGTAAAAAGTTATCCTGGTGGAATCGCTCATGCCTTCTGAGCAAAGGAAGTTTTTCTGGGTTCGGTTTTGGAAAAACCGACGGATTAGTCTCTTGTCCGGATATCCGTGGATGAGGCCGCGAGTGTGGGACCCTGCCCTGTGCAAGAAGTGCTACTTCCGCTGCTAGCACCCCAGAATTCGTTGCGTGGTGGGGACTCGGATTTCAGAGTTTGGTATCAGAGCAAATTGGCTAATAAAGATCAACTGAGAAGCCAAATATGTCAAAAATTTATCAAGAAGCACAAAAAGGTTGTAATTGTGTGATATAATTCATACAATTTGATATTCAAACTGAAAATTTGTAAATTAGTAATTGGGTCTTCAAATGGAAGTACCGCAATTGTATGGAACCCTGACTTGCTTGAGGCCTAGACATGATGGTATTTACCTTATAGTTCCAAGTATCATGTGACTACCCGTATATACCGAGGGTATAACTGCAGCTCTTTACTGGCAGTATATACGCGTGAGTAAATCTAAGACTTAAAATTATAAGCATTAATGCTATCGAGTTGATGAATTCGAATGTGGTTGATATGATTTTTAAATTCTGGTTGAGAACTTATGAGTTGATTTGGATTCTGATTGAAAAATGATGATCCTTGAAAATTGGTTGAAATGTAATAAGCTGAGCGAAACCACAATGAGGATGAATGGGACGAGTCCCTGTGATGATATTCATTACTAGAATGATGATAATGATTCAGCAAATCACTATGAGATTAGTGGATTGTGTTGTCAAATTACTATTGTTAACACTTGACACGGTAGATCAAGTTAAGGGTTGACAAATTGAGAACTTGCTTGACTGAAATTCCGGTGGAGGAATGTTCAGAAAGAAAATTTTTGGTCTAATGGACCATTATCGTGTTAAAGATATGAATAATATGATCTGAATGAATTGTTATTTAATGATGAGTTCTATATAAGGGATATTTATCCAGTATTTTGTTAGGTTGACCAGAATATAAGAACCCCAGAATAAATTGGATCTTAAGAAAAAGAGTTGTCCTCTACTTTGCAAGATAAGGACATCTCGCATTTTTTTTTAAGTGGGGTAGAATGTAAGATTCCTCCCCCAGCCTTCGAGGTATACAGGAGTAAGAACCTCCCTTCGAGGAGTAAGATATATTGCTATGAGGTGTTCTTCATTTAAACCAAGTAGCAATGGGTGGCAAAAGAAAGATTGATCTTGGAATTGTCATTCCCCAAATTCTATGGAGCCTTGCTTAAAATCTTTCAATCGACATCTTTAAGAAAGGATGAGCTCCTTCAAAACAAACATTCTTAATGCCTCTACAAGTGAGGAATGAAATGCCTTGTGTTGAGTACAATCACTACGACCATCCCAATCCCCATTGTGCATACAAGGCACCTATTTTTCTATACTACATATATTGTAAAACCTTTGATCACGATACCAAAAAGTGTCCCACTTCATCCATAATTGACTCAAAACCTCCATCTCCCCCGTGCACCGAATAAAAACAGTCCAAAGGGTAGAAACTACTCAGGAAGTAGTTAATCAAACACTTCAGTGTTTCTATTGTCGTGGACCTCACAAGGTGGCAGACTACACAGTTTGGAGTACTTCCATGCCTATAGTCACTGACACTTTCCGACCTATGTGTGAACGATGTGGCATTGATCACATGTTCCAAGATTGCCCAAGACAAGTTGCTTCAAAGCAACTTGTCGCACAAAATACATCTCTTAACATCTTAAGTGTACAAAACGAGAAATTGTCCATGGTACCCTTGAATGTGTTTACAGGCTTATAAGCCAAGACACAAAAGATGGTAAAAAAGAACGCAAAAGATAATACCTCAACATGGGTAGAAGAACTTGCTTTAAAGTAGAACCCAAAAGAAAAAGCAAAACCTTCTAAACCCAAAAGAAAAATCAAAACCTAAACCCAAGAAAACAAGAAACAACAAACTATCGAAACCAAGGTTGAATTAAAGGACAGAGAAAAGGAGCCTGTGGAGGACATACACCCAAAAGAGCCAAAGGCTACAAATGATGCTAAAGCATCCACCTCAAAAGTTACCACACAACCACAAAACCCATATGTGCAACATAGAATATAAAAGCCCAAAAGAAAATTCGATCTCATCGCATGGGCAAACATAATGAAAAATTAACGATCCAAAGAAAGTCAGAAGATGAAACAAGCTCTAGTACGTCACTTAGTGAGGATGAAACAAGTTCTGATTTGTCACTTAGTGCACCTCGTAGGTCAATCAAGAAGCTAGAATCAACCCAACCACCCCAAATGGAAAATCATGATCATATGACATATGTGAAACGCAAAAGGCAAGCTCAGGAGAGCATGCTTAGCTTGGTTGAATGTCTTACAGGATCACCGGTTGTGATTGAGCCTTATAATACCAATCCTAAAAAGGCAACCAAAATACAAAGCCTAGAGGAGTACTGCTTCCCCTTTTAAGAGGAAGACATACTCCCTACACAGAAGAGTCATTTGAGACAGATTGCACGAAGTACACACTTGAGAAAGGACGTGAGGAAATTGATAATTACCTTCCAAAATTAAAGAAGTCTCGCAAAACCTCATTTGGAGGAATGCTCTTCTCTCATGGTGGTGAAGCTAGCATAACATCAGCACTTACACCTTTAAGGGCTCAACATGAGTTATACTACCAAGACATACAGAACTCCATAGAACAACACTGTGAGGATTTGCAAGTTTCCAAATAGTTCTCATTTAGAATTGTCAAAGGACCAAGTGTGCCAGTGTACACATTGGGTACTCTTGAAAAACCTAAGAGCCAAAAAGAGGATGCAAGTGAATGGGAATATGAAGCATAAATGGGATCTGAAGTTGAAACATTCATGGTTCCTTTGGAATATTCTATTATGGTATGGTTGGATTTCCCTATAGGCAATGATGCTAAGTGCAAACGCGCATTGATTAGCCCTTGCACTAGTCATAACATCATGACAATAGACACTTGGGTGTCATTAGGACAACCCAAACTCATCCCTATAGAGAATGGTCTTGCAAAAGGAGCCAATGGACAAAACATTGAAGTTCTTGGTTCTTTAGCTATGCTACTCAAACAATCGGTGGTGATGTGGAATTTCAGTAGGCGAAATATGGACTCTCATTTTTGCCCTTTAAGGATTTCCACCTCCTCTCTCTAGAAAAATGGGCTCATGGTGAATTTTTTGCAAATCAACTCAGAAGTGAGCGGAGTTTGAAAATTTGGAATCTACTCTTCGATAGCTTTCTAGTAGCAAAATTTGGAATCTACTCTCTTCGATATAGCATGCTATATATAATTGGAAAGCTATCAAAGAGTAGATTCCAAATTTGCAAACTCCGCTCACTTCTGAGTTGATTTGCAAAAATTTCACCACATGAGCCCAATTTTCTAGAGAGAGGAGGTGTGGAAATCCGTAAAGGGGCAAAAATGAGAGTCCATATTTCGCCTAATGACTTTCCATGTTACCCTAGATTCCCTTGAGTATGATGTCATCCTTGGTGTAACTTGGATACGTGACTCGTTATATTCCATAGATGAATCCATGCAAACAGTCACCTTGAACACTAGAGGTAATTTACAATTGCTATTTTACGGGAGGAAGAGACCTTGGAGGAGCTGGAACTTCCAACATATCTTACTGAAAAGATCCCTAAGATTTTGGTTGGATTGGAAATTTCAAATAAAATCACCACATCTCAAGCACAACTTTATCCAACATGAGAATAGTACAATCTTATGACCCTCCAGTTATGGGATTTATTAGGTCAACCAACACTCACGGTGTTGAGATTCAAGCTCGATGTCAATGTGTGCCAGCTATGTTATGTGCTCGCATGTTAGGTAGCAGCATGTGTGAGACATAAATGACCGCGTCCAGCTGGTCATAGTGTGTGGACATTAGCTAGGGTTAGATGTGTGTGGACACAACTCATAGTGTGTCTTGTGTATTATGGATTAAGGCTTTATGCATTGTGTGAGAAGGGAGATGGCTTCCCTCTATGGTTAGGGTTTGCAATATACATTAGGGTTTGCTCCTGTGTGTGTGTCTCCTCTCCCTCTACCTATTTTTCAACATGTATCAGAGCTTGGTGCTCTCTATTAGGGTTTATGAGTGAGTGAGAGAAGAGGGAGAAGAAGCTGTGAAGCTTGCCATTGATGTTGTGAAGCTTGGAGCACACTGATTTCTATCAGATCTGAGAGCTTGGCCTACCAGGTAAGGCATTCTAAACATCCTTGAGTAGATTGCAGGTGATTCAAGCAAAAACAAAGAAAATTAGGGTTGCCCAAAGCAAAGGAAAATTCTAGTTTTTGGAAGCTTTCCATTGAAGCTTGGAAGCGGTGATGTATGTGAAATAGTTGTGCAAATCTGGCAAAGAAACATGTATGTGACAAGCAAGAATGTATTGGCAACTCATGTACAAGCCCTACACTGATTTTGGAGCATTTTTTATGCATTTGAATGTGTGAAATTTACTGGTTTTTGAGCTCTCACAAAACAGAGAAAAAGAGGTCAAATTTTGATGAATTTGGAGCAAGTTTTTGGCAAAAATCAGAGCATTGATGGATTGCACACTTGCCTAGGTGTGTTAGGCATCTAATAGCATCATCAATTAGCAACATAATCACTCCAACTCCCCCCTACAGCCGGTGGCACAACATCATACAGAGAAACAGAGTATTTTTCATACTATTTGATAGGTGGAGGACCAAAATCAACTCTTGTGCTTGACATATTCCAAAATTGGGTTAGCAATTGGTTGCTACATACACTTGAGAAGGAGGCTATATGATTGGATTGATCAATTATCATCTATGGAGCTGTTAGCTGATTAAACAGGCTGTCTACTGGTTGCAGAGAAACAGAGTGTGATTAATAGATCAATTATCATCTAGCTGATTAAACAGGCTGTCTACTGGTTGCAGAGAAACAAAGTGTGATTAATAGATCAATTACTCACTCGTCGTAAACAATTTGTCTAATTCATTTTACATGGAGTTAGTGGACATCATTGCTAAGCTAATGAATGCCTGGTTGCTCAATTTGGACAAGGATTGAAGAAATTAGAGCAAATCTACTACTGGTTTTTCTGGTTTTTCTAGTTTTTCCCAAAACAGAGAAGGGGGTTTGACAAAATTGATATGTACGCATGTTGGATGGTGTTGATATTCAACATTGAGGTTGTTTAGGTGTCAATGCAAGTTATGCACACTTGATTGAACCACTACATTATAATTTGGAGCCTTGGAAAGCGCATCAAAATAGGGTATCTTGGACTGCGTGAGCGAGTTCATTTTGGATGCATACAGGTTTATTTTCTACATCAAAATCGAAGTTTGTTGACTACTTTGGAGTATCTGGAACACCCATTGGAGTGTGTTGAGCTGATAAAGGCTCGTTTACAGATCTGGACGTGTACGGAAGGCGTATTTGCATTGAGCAATATGTCGGATAATCCAGTACAAATTGGTGAAAAGCTGGATAGGAAGAACTTCCAGGCATGGAAGTACATGATCAAAAGTTTTTTGAAGGGAAAAGGTTTTTGGAATCTCATTTTACAGGTGCCGAGCCAGAGCCGGAACTACCCCGACAACCTACACACCTCCAGGTTATAGCTCATAAGCAATGGTTAGAAAGAGCATTCAAAGTGTTGCATTATCTATCTATATGTATTTTGGATGCTATGCTCATACACATACATGATGCTGAGAATCCGAAGGATGCATGGGATACATTGGTGAAGTTGTTTGATAGAGACACGAGTGCTCGTAAGTCTCAATTGCGACAACAGATACATAATGTGAAGCGGAATAGAAGGAGCATCCATGATTATGTACAAGAGATAAAGAAGTATGCAGATGCATTGGCAACAATCAATGCCCCCATGCCTGATGATGATTTGGTAGACATTACCTTGCGTGGTCTTGGCAAGGAATATAAATCTTTTAATACATCCATCTCGGTTCGGAGTACAGTTTAACCAAACTTTGATGAGTTGGTTTCACTCTTGCTTGTTGAGGAAATCAAACTCAGTGATTCCTTTCAAGATACATCTACTAGCCATGATGATAATGGCAGAAATCAGGCTTTCTATTCGCAAAGAGGATGTAGAGGCAGGGGGAGATTCACATCACGTGGCCGTGGTAATGGTCGTGGATGGCAGGACAGGTCACCACAACAGAATTTTCAGCCTTCATATGGTGCTAGAGGTGGTCGTGAATATACACCTCACAGAGAGGCCGAGGTAATCCTCGTGGTAGAGGACGTTGGCAAGGCCAACAAACATCTATGCAAGATGTGGAATACCATTACTGTGGGAAATTTGGTCATATGGCACGTGATTGTTTCCGCAAACAAAATTATTTGAGAGGGGGTAGAGCACAACATCGTGGACATTATGCACAACATGGTGGAAATTATGCATCAAGTAGTAATGATGGTAGCGCAAATCACTTGTTTGCCATGAAACATGTTGTGGGATATATGATGACAAATGCTGAAAATGATGACACTTGGTATATGGACTCTGGAGCATCAAACCATATGACTTGTCATGGTGAATGGTTTGAGCATATGAAGCCTATGGATGTGAAAGGATATGTGGAGACAGGAGATGATACTCAGCATGCCATTACACATGTTGGAAGTGTACCATTGGTTATGCACAATGGTCAAACAAAATCTATGTCACATGTATTGTATGTGCCTTCTATTACAAAAAGTTTGGTCTCAGTTGGTTGAATGGTGGAACACGGATTACAGGTTCGTTTCAATGAGCATGGTTGCTTCGTTGAGGATCTCAAACATGGATGTAGAGTCATTGCTAAAGGCAAGAAAGAAGGCAGGTTGTTTAAGCTAGATGTTGGGATTACTGAGTTAAAATCAGCCATGTTCTCTAAAAGCAAAAATGTGGTACAGGACATTGATATGTGGCATAAGAGGATTGGACATATCAATATACAAAGGTTAAAGAACATGCAGGCAAGAGGCATTGTTAGTGGGCTGCCTAGATTCAAGTATGATGGGAATATGCATGTTTGTGAAGCTTGTCAATTTGGAAAGCAGGCAAGGTTGCGGTTTCCTAGAGAAGGCAACATGAGTAGCAGGCCACTTGAGATAGTACATAGCGATGTATGGGTTCCTGCACAAAACCCATCTATTAAAGACAGTTTATATTATGTGACATTCATTGATGATTTCAGCAGAATGACATGGATATACTTTCTCAGAGAGAAAAGTGAAGTGTTGGAAAAGTTTATGGATTTCAAAGCTTTTGCAGAGAAGCAATATGGTTCTTGGATAAAATGTTTGAGGACAGATGGAGGTGGTGAATACACCTCAAATGCTTTTGAGCATTTCTTGAGAAAGCATGGAATAAGAAGGCAATTGACTTGCAGAGCAGGTATACACCTCAGCAAAATGGTGTGACTGAAAGAAAGAATAGAGTCATTTGTGAAGTGGCCAGGGCGATGCTCAATGAAAAGAGCATGCCAGATTATTATTGGGCATAAGCTTGTGCTACCATGGTGTATATACTTAATAAGACACCCACAGTAGCCATACATGGAAGCACGCCAGAGATGCGGCTTACAGGTTTTCGGCCACATTGGACACCTCAAAGTATTTGGATGCATAGCTTATGTACATGTGCCTGATGAGAGAAGGAGGAAGTTGGATCCTAAGGCAGAAAAGTGTGTGTTTGTTGGATATGCACAGGATCGTAAGGCATACAAATGTTACAATCCACAAACTAGGTAAGTGGTTATCTCACAAGATGTGGTGTTTAATGAGCTTGCTAGTTGTTGGTACAAAGCAAAGGATGAGGGTGTCATTGAGTCACTTGAAGCTGATGTGCCTGTGAACCTGCCACAAGCAAGTTCTACTTCTACATCTATGTCTGGGCCAGCAGAGGCTGAGAGTAGTACTGTACGTTCATGGTCAGGACGTTTGAGGGATGAGAGTGTGAGCACTGGGAGTAGTGCTATGGATAAAGGCAAGAAGAAGGTTGAAGGAATTGGAATTACAAGTTATGAGTCATCAAGTTCAGAGAGTTTGGATGTGGAACTTGGTATACCCGTTTTACGCACACCTGGTGCTAGGCAGGATAGATATGTGCCACCACATGCTAGAGTGACAGGTGTTCAAAGTGATCCGCATGCATTGCGGATATCCCAAAGGGTCAGATATCTAGTTGACAGGTTAACATACCGTGATTTTGCTATGCATTATGCATATATGACGTCTTTGGTGAAGCATGTGGAACCTACATGCTATATAGAAGCTATTGGAAAGCATGTATGGGAGAAAGCAATGGATGTTGAGATGGACGCATTGGTTCATAATGACACATGGGATTTGGTTGCATTACCACAAGACAAAAACGTCATTGGTTGTAAATGGGTTTATAAAGTGAAGTGCAAGTCAGATGGTTCCATTGAGCGACATAAAGCAAGATTGGTAGCTAAGGGTTATGCACAAACCCAAGGCTTGGACTATGATGAAACATTTAGTCCAGTGGCAAATATGGGAACAGTGAGAGCAGTCATTGCTATGGCTATAGCAAATGGTTGGGAAATGCATCAAATGGATGTGAAAAATGCATTTCTAAATGGTGATCTACAAGAAGAGGTTTATATGGCACAGCCAGAAGGATATGTACACCCAAAGTATCCCACTCATGTATGCAGATTAAAAAAGGCATTATATGGTTTGAAGCAAGCACCTCGTGCTTGGAGTGATTAGATGAGCAGATATCTTATCTCCCTTGGATTTCAGGATTCTACCATAGATTCTTCACTCTATGTGAAGAAAACAGATCATGGGATTGTTTTACTTGTCATATATGTGGATGACTTGATTATCACAGGTGATCATGGTACAGATGTGATGCATGTCAAGAAAGCATTGAGTGGGCGGTTTGACATGAAAGACTTGGGTGAATTGAGATACTTTCTTGGAATTGAAGTGATCAAAGACCATGTAGATACATGGTTAGTGCAATGCCAATATGCATTGGATATGTTGGCAAAATATGGGATGACAGGGTGTAAGCCTATGAGTACACCTTTGGAGTAGAATGTGACTTTGCGAGATGAGGACATCTCGCGCCTTTTTAAGTGGGGTAGAATGTAAGATTCCTCCCCCAGCCTTCGAGGTATACAGGAGTAAAAACCTCACTTTCTGATCTTATAATTATTCCCTCTCTAAAATAAAAGAAAGATTCTGTTTAAAAAAGGAAGACCTTTCCCCAGAATACTTTCTCAGGAGCCCCACCTGTTTTAAGGATTCAGAACAATGAGTTCAGAAGTAAGAACCGGTATTTTAGATGCCAAGGAATTGGTCATCAGTTAAAAGACTGCCCATGATTGACAAAAGCAGTATGCAGATAAGAAGAGGACAGTGAGAGAATTCAAAGAAGCAGATATGGTCTTCATTCGAGTACGGCCCAAAAGAAATTCTTTATCTCTTGGGAAGTATAAGAAGTTATCCCCCAGATATTGTGGACCATATCGGAATTCAATGAAAGTAGGTGACTTAGCCTACCAGCTTTTTCTACCTCATCATCTTAAAGTTCATATTGTATCTCATCTAAACCTTCTATAGAAATATGTGCCAAACCCAAATCATGAATAGACGGTAAAACTTCAGTGGCAAGATACCCCGTTGGCTTCTAGGTTACGCTAGTTCCTTCTTTTATATAAGTCGTAACTCTTACTTGTCACTCGCAGTAATCTTACTTCCATTGATCTCCTTTCTTTCTTAATCTCTTTCATGGCTTGGCAGCAAGACTTAGTTTTATCCAAGATGATTTCTCACCTTCAAGACGCAAGTGAGTCTGTGAAGAAGGATTTCATTGAACTGTATGAGCGCTCACTTTTCCCTCACTTGGGAACTTCTGTAGCTCAGACCAAATGGCAGACCTATCGAGACATAACTAGGGTAACACCGTGAGGTCAGTAGCACTTTTGTAACAATGTCCGCTTGGCCATGGTTATTGAAGCTTTGGGTTTGGGTCCCCGATACTACTGCGTGATGAGATCAAGGCATGGTGGATTTTCTGAGCGGGTCTTCTTACTAGCGTGTTTTCTTCCTCATCAAAAGATATGCCTTTATCCCATTTTTTGCTTGCCTCTCAGAGGTCCTTTTAATAGGTCACCTTATACCAATGAGATGGGTGCTGCAATAACCGGCCGAATTATTCCCATAGATGAGTTACTTTATATGTGTGCAGCTTGTGAGTGCTGCTTTTGTGACCATACGATGGATGGGCTTATGGAATTGTAAAAAGTTCTTCTATCTTACTGTATATGTTCCAAGAGTGAATAAAGTTAAAATATTTGTTCCTGTCTTGAGTCTTGCTTTTTTTCAGACTTTTCTTGGTGGTTAATTTTAATTAAATTTTCTCTCAGTCTCATATTCGTGCATCTTGCGAAATTACCCCAGTTTGCGAGATGAGGACATCTCGCGTTTTTCAAGTGGGAGAGAATGTAAGATTCCTGCCCAGCCTCTCAAAATGTCCAGCATCTTCTCCTATAATCAAACCCCTCTTCAGAAATATAAAAGATCTTGTTTCTAACTGTTTTAACCTAGAGAGAGAAAATATTCTAGAGAGAGAATATTCAGAATTTGAATATTTTTAGATAGAAAAATATGTCATCTTATTAAAATGAATTCTCGTGAAACAGAAATTCAAAAAGAATTTTCCAATGTGCAATTGGAATTAATTGAAAATAGGTATAAAGGACCTTAGCCTAAGGGTCTAGATTTGCAGAAATTTTTGGATTATGGTTCAATTAAGGTTCCTTTGGGCCAATAAGATCAATCCATGTGTGGGGAGGAGATAAATCCAATTTTGTAAAAGAAGATACCCAAAAATGAGTAAATGCTCACATAAGATGAAGAGTTGACTATGTACAAGGTTTATTAGTAAGAAACTATGAGCAATATTAAAAATATGAGCTATTTTGGGTATAATGATTCCATTTTGACACATATGTAGGGAAGGGGAGTCCCTTCAATGTTCACATAAGATGAAGAGCTGAATATGTACAAGGTTTATTAGTAAGAAACTATGAGTAATGTCAAAAATATGAGATAAATTGGGTATAATGATGCCATTTTGACACATATGTAAGGAAGGGGGAGAGCATTTAATGAGGCGCCTACTTCACATGCTTGATTGAGTTTTAAATCATCAAAAATTGAGATATTTCATCTCTCCTCTCTCCTCATTCAAGTCAGTTACAAAAAGTTAGCTCAAATGACTTAAAAATGGTTCAAACTTGACCAAACTGAATTGGAAAATTCTAGAATCAGTTTGTTTGGTTAGGAGCTCACTTTTTCCTTTAAATAGAGGCCTTCCTCTTTGTTAAAACTGAATAGTGTTTTATGCACTGTTACTCTACTCCACCCAAGCCAAGAACTGTGAATTCATTAATAATTCACTAGTTTTTGACATTTTCCTCTTCCAAAGATTGGTGGCCACTCTTGTCCAAACAAGAGTTGAACCCTCAAACCATCAAGCCAAAGGAAAGCTATCAAAGTCATTAGTAAGTTTGTTATTCTTCTTTTCTTGCACTTATTTTGTGGATGTTTATGGTTTTAAATGATTTTTATGCTTTATGTCTTCTCTATAATGTTAGGCCTCGTTACAAAAGGCATTCCCCTCTGTTCTCTAGCAAAACCAACCTTTCTCTATCCTAGGTGAATGGTTAACTGATTAATGTCAAATTTTTATAAGTTGTTTCAAGTAAATGGACAAATGTTTACTTTAGGATAATTTCAATACTTTGGTGTACTTTTAATTAGTTCTAAAGACTTAGGAACTTGAAAAATGGTCAGCCATACAAAGGAGGTTATGGCAAAATTTTTAGAAATTAGTGAAATAAAATTCATCCTTTATTTATTCTAAAAGAGTAATCCTTATGGTTTTTATATTCTGAAAATCATTTTGATTTTAATGCATAGAAGTATGCATAAAGGATAAATTTTCTTATATCAAAAGTGTTACTTTTATCATTTTTATTGCATAGAAGTATGCATAAAGGATAAATTTTCTTATATCAAAAGTGTTACTTTTATCATTTTTATTGCATAGAAGTATGCATAAAAGATAAATTTTTATTATAAAAGTGTTACTTTTATCATTTTTTATTGCATAGAAGTATGCATAAAGGATAATTTTTTTTATATCAAAAGTGTTACTTTTATCATTTTTATTGCATAGAAGTATGCATAAAGGATAAATTTTTATATCAAAAGTGTTACTTTTATCATTTTTTATTTTCATGCATAGAAGTATGCATAAAGGATAAATTTTTATATCAAAAGTATTATTTTTATCATATTTGATTCTAATGCATAGAAGTATGCATAAAAGATAAATTTTTATTATAAAAGTGTTACTTTTATCATAATTGATTTTCATGCATAGAGGTATGCATAAAAGATTAAATTTTTATTATAAAAGTGTTACTTTTATCATATTTGATTTTCATGCATAGAAGTATGCATAAAAGATTATTTTTATAAAAGTGTTACTTTTATCATAATTGGATTTCATGCATAGAGGTATACATAAAAGATATTTTTATACTAAAAGAGTGATTTTCATCATAAATGGATTTTATGCATAAATTAGATGCATAAGAGAAATTCTTTTATTCTAAAAGTGAAATTCCTACTAAATTGAATTTATGCATAAGAAGATGCATAAAAGATTGAATTTTAATTCAAAGTGTCATTCTCATTTAAAATGAATTTATGCATAAGAAGATGCATAAAGATTGATTTTTAATTCAAAAGTATCATTCTCATCTAAATTGAATTTATGCATAGGAAGATGCATAAAAGATTGAAATTTAATTCAAAGTGTCATTCTCATTTAAAATGAATTTATGCATAGGAAGATGCATAAAAGATTAATTTTATTTCGAAAGTGTTAGTCTCCTTAAATGGAATTTATGCATAAATAGATGCATAAAGAAATCTTATATCAAATATAAGAATTCTCTTGTATTCTATAAATAGATATGGGAAGGGATAGGATGTGATAAGAGGTGTATGAGATGTGATAAGATGAGTTAGGATGTGATAAGAGGAGTATGAGATGTGATAAGATGTATATGAGATGAATTAGGATGTGATAAGATGAGTTAGGATGTGATAAGAGGTGTATGAGATGTGATAAGATGTGATAAGATGCATATGAGATGAGTTAGGATGTGATAAGATGAGTTAAGATGTGATGAGATGTGTATGGGATGAGCTAAGAAGTGTATATGATGGGATAAGATGTATATGAGATGAGTTAGGATATGATAAGATGAGTTAGGATATGATAAGAGGTGTATGAGATGTGATAAGATGTGATAAGATGCATATGAGATGAGTTAGGATGTGATAAGATGAGTTAAGATGTGATAAAATGTGTATGGGATGAGATAAGAAGTGTATGTGATGGGATAAGATGTATATGGGTTGTGATAGGGCGAGAATGGATGAGATGTAAAAGAATAGATGTGAAGGCGTATGGGGTTATATGAATGAAAATGTGGAGTTGGATGTATGTATGTGGATGTGTGGATGTGGAAATGGGAGTGTGGATGTATGAATGTGAAAATGGATGTATGCATGTGGATGTGTATATATAGATGTGAATGTGGATATAGATGTGGATGTATAGATGTGAATGGGAATGTGGATGTGGATGTATGAATGAGGATTTGAAAATGGATATGCATGTAGATGTGGATGTATGGATATGAATGTGGATATGAATGTGGATGTATGGATATGAATGTGGATGTATGGATGTAGATATGGGATTGGACATATGATGTGGATGTACGAACATGGATATGTATGTAGAATAATGAATGTGAATGTGTATGTGAAATAATGTGTTGTCGATATGAGAAAGGATAAGAATGAGTACACATTAAATGGAATGTGGAATAAGTAATGTGGACTGAGGAGGGATAATGTGGAAAGACGAGAGTTCGATATAGAAACTGTATTTAGTGAACTATTTGTAAATGACTGTTTTATGTCAAGAATGCTGGGGAAGCATTTTGACCGTCTTGTGAATTAAGGTCATGGAGACCTAACTGATAAAGTTGCAACTGCTGAGTCAGTGGAGGACATCTCGCGTAGCAAGGTCAACAAAGGTCTTGACCAGCCTTGGTTCGATTTAAACGGTGAGCTTTCGGTACGGTGGATGAGGGACCAAGGAAGCGGCCTATGAGTGAAGCGCTAGGTCACCTGCCTAGAGGGTGCTGACCATACGGTGCTTGGGCTCTGGGTCGCCGAAGATACTCACACGTGCATCGTGGAAGATATAGGAACAAGGATTAAGAGTTGTTTTCTAAAACCGAGCATGGATCTGGTTGATTGACCTTGCTGGTCCTCAACGGATGAGTCCATGGCTCTTTTATATGGATCTGTGGGTTGATCTTGCTGATCTTCCACGGAGATTCCATTCTGTTATATGAATATATTGCCGGTTACTATGAGCTAGGAACTATGGAAAAGGCCCCTGAGTGAACAGGTGGTGAGCGTTCTAGTTGCCAATGATGCCATAAGTACACCGATGAATGAATGACTGGAAATAAGGATTCAACCAGAGACTTTGAGGATTGTCATCAGTGACATAATGGTTTCATTAAAGGATTGTTTTAAAGTTAGTTGATGCTGAGAAAAAGGCAATTTCATATTGGGTGTATAAGTGGTGTGACTAGTTTTATGTTTGCATGAACTTCCGGCTAGGGGACCTTGGAACTCTTTTCCTTAGTACCCGATGTTGCCATATACATAGGCAGTGATGTGTGTGAACACACTTAGGACCGCCGGGGCACTTTTTCCCTCTTTAGGAGGTTTTTTTCCCCGGCTTGTACATACGCCCATCCTTCTAGGGCTAACTTATCTTTGTACATTGACACAATCTAATACACTTTGTGTTGTGTGCATTCTTGCTTCTTCTTCTCCAAGCTTTGTGTGCTTTCCTGCAACCCTAATTCCAACAATTGGTATCAGAGCAGGCATCGGCTCCCAGGGCTACACCGTCAGCACCCTCCGACTCACGTTCTCCGATTGAGGTGAGTTTTCACGAGCGCTTACAAGTCCCTATACTCTGCAAATAAACCCGTAGGGCTTTGCGTTCTCAGAATTTGCATCTGAGGTCGTTTCGGGCTCCGTTTTTGCATTTCAAGTTCTGCACAGGTGTTTTCGTCATTTTCTGCAGAAATTTTGACAGTGCAGTTTTCTGCAAAACAGGCATACGTACTCTATTGTGGACCGTGCTACATAGCACGAGTTGTTTTCTATTCAGTCTTTGCTTCATTATAGGCAGCTTTTGCATCAGTTTCAGTCAGTGGCCATGGCTGATAACAGCAATGATGTATTTCGCATGTTGTCTGCTGAAGACAAACTGGATGGAGACAGCAACTACCCACTATGGGCATACATGATGCAGCATGTTTTGGTTGCAAAAGGAGTGTGGAACATTGTGCAGGGTATGGATGTACGTCCAGGTTCTGTGGATGTAGGATCTGTTGAGGATGTTGCAGGTTCTAGCAACTCTACTGTTGGTGCTATTTTACCCACTGCTGAACAAGCTCGTTGGGATGGTAAAGATGCGCAGGCTCATGCCTTGATTGCACTTTCTGTCAAACGTAACATCACCCCACATATTCGTTCAGCTAAAACAGCAAAACAGGCTTGGGATATTCTAGCTGGTTTGTATGCAGGTCGTAACGAGGCAAAAATCGCTTACCTGCGTAAAGAGCTAGAATTGAAGATTATGCAAGAAGATGATGACATGAATGTTTTTCTTGCTGAGATTAAAGATCTCAAAGAATAGTTGATTTCTGCAGGTGAGATTATTCCTGATCATTCTCTTGTGCAAAACCTGAGACATATCAGACTTTTGCTTCCACATGGAGACTTCTTAATGAGGACAGACCTGATGCTGTCAAGTATGATACTTTAGTCAACAAGCTCTTGCAAGAAGCACAGTCCAGGCAAAACAGGGCCAGACAGCGTGCAGTTGATCAAGCATTTATTGCTGCCCAGCAGCAGAGAAGAAGTGGTAAGGCAGCCCCTTCCACTGTTTCTTCTCCTATTAGTAGGTCTGCAACTTCTTCTCCTTCCACAGGTAGTAACAATAAGTCTGAGAAGGCTCTTGATAAAGGCAAGAAAAAGACCAGGTGCAACTATTGTAAGGCAAATGATCATGTCATTAAGAATTACCCTAAGCTAAAGGCTAAAGAGGCAAAGAAGAAAGAGTCAAATGCAGCCACAATAGCGGATGCTTCTACAAATGCAGATTCTGCAAATGTTGTGCAGGATACAGAATGGGCGTTTACCGTGTATTGCTAGTATGACCCATCTGTACATGATGCATGTTTGGCAGTTTCTGTTGACTCTCATGTTTGGTATTTTGACAGTGGTGCTACAAAGCACATTACCTCGCATCGTGATATGTTCACTTCTCTTGAGGCTGTCCCTAATGGGAATACTGTCACATGTGCCAATAATGCTTCTTACCCAGTGAAGGGCATTGGTAAAATTATGCTTACTGCTGCAAATGGCAGCGCTTTCACACTTTCAGATGCTTTGTATGTGCCAGGGATAAAGAAGAATCTATTGTCTGTCTCTGCGCTTGCTAGACTTGGATTTGTAGTCAAATTTGTGGATGACAGATGTACTGTTCATGATTTGACTTTTGGTGATACGATTATTTCATCTGGAACCTTGTTTCGTGGGCTGTATAGGCTCAATTCTTATGACAAGTGTGTGGAAGATTCAGCAAATGCAGTTTCTGATGAAAAGGCAGTTTCAGATGCAAAACTATGGCATGCTCGTTTTGGTCATCTGAACTTTGCTAGTTTGCTGCGTTTGCAGAAATTTGATATGGTTGCTTCATTGCCCCCTCTTGAGGCACCATTGAAACATGTTTGTGAAGGCTGTATTTTGGGCAAAATGCAGCGTTCTGCGTTTCCAAAGGATGGTTCTGTGCGGGCCACTCGCAAAATGCAGCTTGTACATAGTGTTGTATGTGGGCCTATGCAAACTCCGTCTCATTTGGTAAACACTTGTACTTCGTGACTTTCATTGATGATTACTCAAGGCATGCATGGGTATATCCACTGAAGGCAAAGTCCGAAGTGTTATTGTGCTTCAAACAGTTTTTTCTTATGGTTGAAAATATATCCAATTGTACTGTGGGCACCCTCCGTACTGATCGAGGGGGGGAGTACATGTCTAAAGAGTTTGATGCATTTCTGGCTAGTCGTGGGATAAAACACCAATGTACAGTGCCATATACCCCTCAGCAAAATGGTGTTGCTGAGAGGAAAAACAGGTCACTTATGGAGATGGCACGATGTATGGTCAAGAGCCAAGCTTTGCCACATGCGTTTTGGCTTGAGGCTGTCATGTGTGCTGCATATGTACTCAACAGGTGTCCCACTAAGGCCTTGCAGTCTATTACTCCATATGAAGCTTGGCATGGCAGGAAGCCTTCTATTGGTCACTTGCGTGTCTTTGGTTGCTTGGCCTATGCTTTAGTGCCTGTGCAACAACGCAGAAAATTGGATGATAAGGCTGTCAAATGCATTTTTGTTGGTTACAGTGCTGAAAGCAAAGGTTACAGATTGTATCATCCACAGTCAAAGCGTATCTTGATTAGTCGAGATGTTGTTTTTGTAGAAGATGCTGTGCAGCCTTTGTTATCATGTACCAAAGAGACAGGTGTGAGCTCATGGGATGTATTTGATACATTGTTGCCTCTGTTTACAGGTGGGAATTCAAATGTAAGTCCTAATGAGGCAAATATTCAGCCTATGCAGATTTCAAACGACATCATAGATCAGCCTATTTCTGATGCAGATTTACAGGATGTAATTCATGAGGATAGGGCTGAAAATGAGCAGGCTAGAGGTATGCCTAAATGGCTGGTGCAAACCTTGCGTGATAGTAAGATTGATGCACCTATGCCTAGTCGTACTCGTTCAGGTTTTCAGCATGCCTCTTATGCATCAGATTGTTATGCTTTGGCTGTGTCTAGTATGTGTGAAGAGGAAGAACCTCTTTCATTTGATGAGGCACAAAATTCAGAAAATTGGTTGGCTGCAATGCAAAGTGAATATGATGCTATAATGAAGAATGGTACATGGTCTTTGTGTGATTTGCCTATTGGTAAAAAGGCCATTGGATGTAAGTGGGTTTTTAAGTTGAAACGAAAGCCAGATGGCAGTGTTGATCGCTATAAGGCTAGACTTGTTGCAAAGGGTTATGCTCAAGAAAAGGGCATTGATTTTGATGAGACCTTTGCTCCCACTTGTCGTATGACTACCATTCGTAGCATTTGTGCATTGGCAGCTCATAATGGTTGGAATGTACATCAACTGGACATAAAGACTGCGTTCTTAAATGGAGATTTGCATGAGGAGGTGTATGTATCGCAGCCTCGTGGTTTTGTTCAAAGAGGGCAGGAAAACAAAGTGTGCAGGTTAAAAAAGGCTTTATATGGTTTAAAGCAAGCTCCACGAGCTTGGTATGAAAAAATACATGCATATTTGACTGCACATGGGTTTCAGAATAGTCCAACAGAAAGCACTTTGTATGTTAAACGTGTGGATGGTGTACATCTAATCATTGCTCTCTATGTCGATGACATGCTGCTCACAGGACCAAATGAGAGTCATATTGCTGATTTTAACGCTGATTTGAATGCCTCTTTTGAGATGTCAGATTTGGAGCATTTGCATCATTATTTGGGGATACAATTTAAGCAGTGTGATGGAGGTATTGCTTTGTGTCAGACAAAGTATATTGAGACATTGTTGCGGAGATTTGGCCTTGAAGACTGCAAGCCTATTGCTACTCCAATGGAGACAGGTTTGAAGTTGAGTCTTCATGATGCTGGAGATCACTTTGATGTCACACTCTATCAGACAGCTGTTGGTTGCCTCATTTATGTATGCATTACGAGGCCGGACATTCAGTTTGCAGTCTCACAGGTGAGCAGGTTTATGCATAGCCCAGGGTCTCAGCATTGGAAGGCAGTTAAACGCATCTTTCGCTACTTGAGTGGCACCATACATCTTGGGTTGTTTTATCCCAAGGGGGGATCATTGCCGCCAGATTTACATGCTTTTTCGGACTCAGATTGGGCTGGTTGCTATGACACAAGAGTGTCCACAAGTGGTTTTTGTTTCATGCTCGGTAGCTCATGCATATCTTGGTTGAGCAAGAAGCAACCTACTGTGGCCACTTGTAGTTGTGAAGCTGAGTACAGGGCAGCTTTCACAGCTACGGTTGAGTGTGTGTGGCTCAGACGGCTTATGGCTGACTTGGGTGTTGGACAGGAGTCTGCCACCTCTATCTTCACTGACAGTCAGAGCGCATTGGCAGTTGCGAGAAACCCAGTTTTTCATGCTCGCACAAAGCACATTGAGGTGCATTATCACTATGTCAGGGAGAGACTCTCAGCAGGAGAGATCAGCTTGGCCTATGTGCCAACACAGGACAACCTCGCCGATCTTTTCACAAAGGCGCTTCCTCGTGAGAAGTTCGAAGCTTTCCGCAAAGCTTTGGGCTTGCTCCCCTTTGTGGATTGATCTACTTCGGGCATGGCACTCCCCTATACATGAGTGCTAGCTCTCGTTCACACCATCACTCCCAGGGGGGATTTGTTGCCATATACATAGGCAGTGATGTGTGTGAACACACTTAGGACCGCCGGGGCACTTTTTCCCTCTTTAGGAGGTTTTTTTCCCCGGCTTGTACATACGCCCATCCTTCTAGGGCTTACTTATCTTTGTACATTGACACAATCTAATACACTTTGTGTTGTGTGCATTCTTGCTTCTTCTTCTCCAAGCTTTGTGTGCTTTCCTGCAACCCTAATTCCAGCACCCGAGACAAAACCTAACCAAATTCCTAATTGGATTGCATCACTACAGTGGTTGGGTGGTTGGCTAACCCATGGGACTCGATGGGGTTAGGCTGCACTGATGGATCCGCAAATCGAGACTCAATTTTTGTTATTACGATAGATGAAGTAAATCTCGGATAGTAATTGTTCTATGGATAGGAATCAACGGCTGTGCCTCTTGATGGGGAAAAAAGCGTTGATCCCAATGATCCAAGTGCGAGTTTCTTCCTTGATCTGACCGAGTACCTTTATAAGTGCAGTCGGATCAATTTGATCAGTAATGGTCTTGACTACGTTAGAGTAAAGAGTTATCCTGGTGGAATCACCCATGCTTTCCGAGTAAAGGAAGTTTTTCAGAGTTCGGGTTTGGATAAACCGACGAAATAGTCTCTTGTCCGGATATCCGTGGGCGAGGCCCTGAATGTGGGACCCCTGGCCCGCGCAAGATGTGCTACTTCCGTTGCTTGCATCCGAATCCGGGGGACAGGGATCTCACAGAAAAGGAGAGCAGGTACACATTTCTCACGATCCCTCTGGTGGTGAGGATCTCCCATGGTATGCATAGGGTGCGGTGACTTGTGTTGACACAGCAAAAGGTCAAGCTTTCGTTGATTATTCCTCATTCGATGGGGCATCAGCAAGAGCTCTAGTAGTGCATCCTCTTCCTAATGAGGGGAGCTACAAGGCGTTCATCCACTTAGGAACCTACCATGCAAGTGAGGTGCTTCCTAAGTGGAATCGGCCGAAGCTAGATGATCTCAATGTGAGCTTGGGCCAAAAAGCTTATAAAAGATATTTTTCTCTCAAGGTAGGAGCTTTCATAGACGGTAACTTTCAGCCTGATGGCGCTAAAAAAGACTGAAAAACTGAACATAAATACTGAAATACTGAAATATTAAAAAAGAGAGAGACAAAGATGGCTTCACCATTGTTGCATAGCGAGAGAGATGCTCTCTCCAATGCTGGAGAGAGAGAGAGAGAGAGAGAGAGAGAGAGAGAGAGTTCTAAGCTGCATGCACATTTAAAGGAAAAGCACGCGAGAGAGAGAGAGAGAGAGAGAGAGAGAGAGAGAGTTCTAAGCCGCATGCACATTTATAAGGAAAAGCACGCACATTTCTTTGTAGCCCTTCAATAATATTTTCTCAAAACTCATATCTTTTTTTAAAAATTAATTATTTTTCATGTTAGATAATGTTAGAGAGAGAGAACAACGCAGGGTTCGAACTTGTTTTTACCATAGATTCGTGGGGAGGAGTGGCAGAAAACAAGGCATGCCAACCTTGCGCTTGCCCTTATGGCAACTCAGATAACCTAGGCTTCAGTAGCAGCATCCTTGACTCTGTTACAAGCTCAAGGCTTTGACCTAGACTTGTTGACAGCATGCATAGTAGTGATATCGATCGCTTGACTCCAGAACTTCTGACGCCTCTACACGCACTAAAGCTCACATTACGGCAGAAGAGATCAGAATAGTTTAATGAAATCTTGTACAGAAGGCTTTTGTCCTGTGTAGGTCTTGTGGATGTTTACTTCAAAGATGGAGTAATCAATTAGGTAACTCAGTTTTGATAGGGGAGAAGGGATTTGCACTTACAGCATTGCACATATTGACTCAAGAAGATGATGGTGAACAAGAGAGCTCAAGGATAGAAAAAGCAGGAAGCGATGCCCTACCAGGAAGCCCAAGCTCTAGCAAAGGAAAAACAAGTCGAAAAGCAGAAAATGATGCCCCAAACTACAACAAAGGAAAAGCCGAAGTCCTAAAGAGGGAGGTCCAAAGCAAAAGAAAGAGGGAGGTCCAAGACATTCAGGTATGCCAACTTGCACTCTCTCTCTCTCTCTCTCTCTCTCTAAGACGCATGCACATTTATAAGGAAAAGCACGCACATTTCTTTGTAGCCCTTCAATAATATTTTCTCAAAACTCATATCTTTTTTTTAAATTAATTATTTTTTATGCTAGATAATTTTAGAGAGAGAGAACATCGCAGGGTTCAAACTTCGCAGGGTTCAAACTTGTTTTTACCGCAGATTCCTGGAAAGGAGAGGCAGAAAACAAGGCACGCCAACCTTGCGCTTGTCCTTATGGCAACTCACATAACCTTGGCCGAGGCTTTAGTAGCAGCATCCTTGACTCTGTTACAAGATCAAGGCTTTGACCTAGACTTGGTGACAGCATGCGTAGATAGTGATATCGATCGCTTGGCTCCAGAACTTCTGACGCCTCTAAAAGCACTAAAGCTCAAAATCGCATTACGGCAGAAGAGATTGGAACAGTTTAATGAAAGCTTGTACCGAAGGCTTTTGTGCTGTGTAGGTCTTGTGGATGATTACTTTAAAGATGGAAGTAATCAATTAGGTAACACAGTTTTGATAGGGGAGCAGAGATTTTCACTTACATCATTGCACATATTGACTCAAGAAGATGATGGTGAACAAGAAAGCTCAAGAATAGGAAAACTAGGAAGCGATGCCCTACTAGGAAGCAATGCCCTACCAGGAAGCCCAAGCTTTAGCAAAGGAAAAACAAGTCGAAAAGCAGGAAATGATGCCCCAAGCTACAACAAAGGAAAAGCCAAAGTCCTAAAGAGGGAGGTCCAAAACAAAAGAAAGAGGAAGGTCCAAGACATTCAGGTATGCCAACTTGCACACACACACACACACACGCACACACTCTGTCTCTCTCTCTCTCTCTCTCTCTCTACCTCTATGCTACCAAAAATTCTTCTCTGTGTGCTTACAGTAAGTTTATTGTGTATCTTCTTATTGCTTACATTAAGTTTTCAGTGTATTTCAAAAAGTTTTTCTCTATGTACATTTACTGCTTATATTAAGTTTGCTTACATTAAGTTTTCTATGTAGCTTACATTAATTTTTCTGTGTATTTTCAAAAAGTTTTTCTTTGTGCACATTAAATGCTCATATTAAGTTTTCTGCGGATTTTAGATAAGCTTTAATTAAGTTTTTTGCAAAAAGTTCTTCTCTGTGTATGTTTACTAAACTTAATGTGTATTTTACATTCAGCTTTTTGTGTATTTTCAAAAAGTTATTCTCTATGTATGTTTACTGCTTACATCAAGTTTTCTGTGTATTTTAGGTAAGCTTCCTAAATACACGTGAAGGCCTTCTGCAGTACAAGGAAGTGGTGGTGCATCTTTCCACCACGGATGACGAACTAGCTCTTTTGCGGGCAGTAGACCCACTACCGCCTCAATGTCAAACCATACACACGTTGCGTTCGTGGCCCCCATATCAGTTGCAGGAAGTTGACAAAGTATTTTTGCTCTCGTTTTCAGTAGGAAAAGGAGAGAAGACATGCATTTGTCAGAATCCCTCTGGTGGTGAGGATCTCCCATGGTATGCACAGGGGTTGCGGTGACTTGTGTTGACACAGCAAAAGGTCAAGCTTTCGCTAATTATTCCTCGTTCGATGGGGCATTAGGAGCTCTAGTAGTGCATCCTCTTCCTAATGAGGGGAGCTACAAGGCATTCATCCACTTAGGAACCTACCACAAAAGTAAGGTGCTTCCTAAGTGGAATCGGTCGGAGCTAGATAATCTCAATGTGAGCTTGGGCCAGAAAGCTTATAACCGATATTTTTCTCTCAAGTTAGGAGCTTTCATAGACGACTACTTTTAGCCTAATGGCGCTAAAAAAGACTAAAGAACTGAACTGAAATGCTGAAATACTGAAATACTAAAAAAGAGAGAGAGAGAGAAAGATGGCTTCACCATGGCTGCACAGCGAGAGAGATGCTCTCTCCAATGCTGGAGAGAGAGAGAGAGAGAGAGAGAGAGAGAGAGAGAGAGAGAGAGAGAGAGAGAGAGAGTTCTAAGCCGCATGCACATTTATAAGGAAAAGCACGCACATTTCTTTGTAGGCCTTCAATAATATTTTCTCAAAACTCATATCTTTTTTTTTAACTTAATTATTTTTCATGTTAGATAATATTAGAGATAGAGAATATCGCAGGGTTCAAATTCGTTTTTACCATAGATTCCTGGGGAGGAGGGGCAGAAAACAAGGCACACCAACCTTGCGCTTGCCCTTATGGCAACTCAGATAACCTTGGCTAAGGCTTCAGTAGCAGCATCTTTGACTCTGTTTTCGAGCTCAAGGCTTTGACCTATACTTGTTGACACCATGTGTAAATAGTGATATCGATCGCTTGGCTCCAGAACTTCTGACGCCTCTACAAGCACTAAAGCTCAAAATTGCATTACGAGTGAAGAGATCGGAACAGTTTAATGAAAGCTTGTATAGAAGGCTTTTGTGCTGTGTAGGTCTTGTGGATGTTTACTTCAAAGAGATGGAAGTAATCAATTAGGTAACACAAATTTGAAAGGGGAGCAGGGAATTGCACTTACAGCATTTCACATATTGACTCAAGAAGATGATGGTGAACAAGAAAGCTTAAGGACAGGAAAAGCAGGAAGCGATGCCCTACCAGGAAGCCCAAGCTCTAGTAAAGGAAAAACAAGTCAAGGAAAAACAAGTCGAAAAGCAGGAAATGATGCCCCAAGCTACAACAAAAAAAAAGCAAAAGTCCTAAAGAGGGAGGTCCAAAGCAAAAGAAAGAGGGAGGTCCAAGACATTTAGGTATGCCAACTTGCGCTCTCTCTATCTCTCTCTCTCTCTCTCTCTCTCTCTCTCTCTCTCTAAGCTGCATGCACATTTATAAGGAAAAGCACGCACATTTCTTTGTAGCCCTTCAATAATATTTTCTCAACACTCATATCTTTTTTTTAATTAATTATTTTTTAGGTTAGATAATTTTAGAGAGAGAGAACATCGCTGGGTTCAAACTTCGCAGGGTTCGAACTTGTTTTTACCATAGATTCATGGAAAGGAGAGGCAGAAAACAAGGCACGCCAACCTTGCGCTTGCCCTTACGGCAACTCAAATAACCTTGGCTGAGGCTTTAGTAGCAGCATCCTTGACTCTGTTACAAGATCAAGGCTTTGACCTAGACTTGTTGACAGCATGCGTAGATAGTGATATCGATCGCTTGGCTCCAGAACTTCTGACGCCTCTACAAGCACTAAAGCTCAAAATTGCATTATGGCAGAAGAGATTCCAACAGTTTAATGAAAGCTTGTACCGAAGGCTTTTGTGTTGTGTAGGTCTTGTGGTTTAAAGATGGAAGTAATCAATTAGGTAACGGAGTTTTGAAAGGGGAGTAGGGATTTGCACTTACAGCATTACACATATTGACTCAAGAAGATGATGGTGAACAAGAAAGCTCAAGGACAGGAAAACCAGGAAGCGATGCCCTACCAGGATGCAATGCCCTACCAGGAAGCCCAAGCTTTAGCAAAGGAAAAACAAGTCGAACAGTAGCAAATGATGCCCCAAGCTACAATAAAGGAAAAGCCAAAGTCCTAAAGAGGGAGGTCCAAAGCAAAAGAAAGAGGAAGGTCCAAGACATTCAGGTATGCCAACTTGCACACACACACACACACGTGCACACGCACACACACACACGCACATGCACACACACACGCGCACGCACACACGCACACACACACACACACTATCTCTCTCTCTCTCTCTCTCTATGCTACCAAAAATTCTTCTCTGTGTGCTTACATTAAGTTTACTGTGTATCTTCTCACTGCTTACATTAAGTGTTTAATGTATTTCAAAAAGGTTTTCTCTGTGTACGTTTATTGTTTATATTAAGTTTGCTTACAATAAGTTTTCTATGTAGCTTACATTAATTTTTCTCTGTATTTTCAAAAAGTTTCTCTTTGTGCACATTTAGTGCTTATATTAAGTTTTCTATGTATTTTAGATAAGCTTTAATTAAGTTTTTTGTGTATCTTATAAAATTTCTACTCTGTGTATGTTTACTAAACTTGATGTGTATTTTACATTAAGTTTTTTGTGTATCTTCAAAAAGTTCTTTTGTGTGTATGTTTACTAAACTTAATGTGTATTTTACATTAAGTTTCTGGTGTATTTTCAAAAAGTTATTCTTTGTGTATGTTTACTAAGTTTGCTTACATTAAGTTTTCTATGTAGCTTACATTAATTTTTCTATGTATTTTCAAGACGTTTTTCTTTGTGCACGTTTACTGCTTATATTAAGTTTTCTGTGTATTTTAGATAAGCTTTAATTAAGTTTTTTGTGTATCTTCAAAAAGTTCCTCTCTGTGTATGTTTACTAAACTTAATGTGTATTTTACATCAAGTTTTTTGTTGTGTATGTTTACTGCTTACATCAAGTTCTCTGTGTATTTTAGGTAAGCTTTCCAAATACACGTGAAGGCCTTCTGCAGTGGTGGTGCATCTTTCCACCACTACGGATGACGACCTAGCTCTTTTACGGGTTTTACGGGCAGTAGACCCACTACTGCCTCAATTTCAAACCATTCACACGTTGCGTTCGTGGCCCCCATATCACTTGTAGGAAGAAGCTGACAAAGTATTTTTGCTCTCGTTTCCAGCAGGAGAAAAGGAGAGCAGGTACGCATTTCTCAGAATCCCTCTAGTGGTGAGGATCTCCCATGGTATGCATAGGGTGCGGTGACTTGTGTTGACACAGCAAAAGGTCAAGCGTTCGCTAATTATTCCTCATTCCGTGGGGCATGAGGAGCTCTACGAGTGCATCGTCTTCCTAATGAGGGGAGCTACAAGGCGTTCATCCACTTAGGATCCTACCACCAAAGTGAGGTGCTTCCTAAGTGGAATCGGTCGGAGCTAGATAATCTCTGGCAAGAAAGCTTATAACGGATATTTTTCTCTCAAGGTAGGAGCTTGCATAGACGGCTACTTTCTGCCTGATGGCGCTAAAAAGACTAAAAAACTGAATTGAAATGCTAGAGAGAAAGAGAAAGAGAGAGAGAGAGAGAGAGAGAGAGAGAGAGAGAGAGAGAGAGTTTTAAGCCTCATGCACATTTATAAGGAGAAGCACGCACATTTCTTTGTAGCCTTTCAATAATATTTTCTCAAAACTCATATCTTTTTTTTAAAATTAATTATTTTTCATGTTAGATAATGTTAGAGAGAGAGAACATCGCAGGGTTCAAACTTCACAGGGTTAGAACTTGTTTTTACCATAGATTCCTTGGGAGGAGGGGTAGAAAACAAGGCACGCCAACCTTGCGCTTGCCCTTATGGCAACTCAGATAACCTTGGCTAAGGCTTCACTGTAGCACCATCCTTGACTCTATTACAAGCTCAAGGCTTTGACCTAGACTTGTTGACAGCATGCATAGATAGTGATATCGATCGCTTGGCTCCAGAACTTCTGACGCCTCCATAAGCACTAAATCTCAAAATTGCATTACGACAGAAGAGATCAGAAAAGCTTAATGAAAGCTTGTACAGAAGGCTTTTATGCTATGTAGGTCTTGTTGATGTTTACTTCAAAGATGGAAGTAATCAATTAGGTAACGCAGTTTTGATAGGGGAGCAGGGATTTGCACTTACAGCATTGCACATATTGACTCAAGAAGATGATGGTGAACAAGAAAGCTCAAGGACAGGAAAAGCAGGAAGCGATGCCCTACCAGGAAGCCCAAGCTCTAGCAAAGAAAAAACAAGTTGAAAAGCAGGAAATGATGCCCCAAGCTACAACAAAGGAAAAGCCAAAGTCCTAAAGAGGGAGGTCCAAAACATTCAGGTAGGGCCAACTTTCACACACACACATGTTAGAATTAGAGTTGCAGGAAAGCACACAAAGCTTGGAGAAGAAGAAGCAAGAATGCACACAACACAAAGTGTATTAGATTGTGTCAATGTACAAAAGATCAGTTAGCCCTAGAATGATAGGCGTATATACAAGCCGGGAGAAAAAACCTCCTAAAGAGGGAAAAAGTGCCCCGACGGTCCTAAGTGTGTTCACACACATCACTGCCTATATATGTAGCAACAAATCCCCCCTGGGAGTGATGGTGTGAACGAGAGCTGGCACTCATGTATAGGGGAGTGCCATGCCCGAAGTAGATCAATCCACAAAGGGGAGCAAGCCCAAAGCTTTGCGGAAAGCTTCGAACTTCTCACGAGGAAACGCCTTTGTGAAAAGATCGGCGAGGTTGTCCTGTGTTGGCACATAGGGCAAGCTAATCTCTCCTGCTGAGAGTCTCTCCCTGACATAGTGATAATGCACCTCAATGTGCTTTGTGCAAGCATGAAAAACTGGGTTTCTCGCAACTGCCAATGCGCTCTGACTGTCAGTGAAGATAGAGGTGGCAGACTCCTGTCCAACACCCAAGTCAGCCATAAGCCGTCTGAGCCACACACACTCAACCGTAGCTGTGAAAGCTGTCCTGTACTCAGCTTCACAACTAGAAGTGGCCACATTAGGTTGCTTCTTGCTCAACCAAGATATGCATGAGCTACCGAGCATGAAACAAAAACCACTTGTGGACACTCTTGTGTCATAGCAACCAGCCCAATCTGAGTCCAAAAAAGCATGTAAATCTGGAGGCAACGATCCCCTCCTTGGGATAAAACAACCCAAGATGTATGGTGCCACTCAAGTAGCGAAAGATGCGTTTAACTGCCTTCCAATACTGAGACCCTGGGCTATGCATAAACCTGCTCACCTGTGAGACTGCAAACTGAATGTCTGGCCTCGTAATGCATACATAAATGAGGCAACCAACAGCTGTCTGATAGAGTGTGACATCAAAGTGATCTCCAACATCATGAAGACTCAACTTCAAACCTGTCTCCATTGGAGTAGCAATAGGCTTGCAGTCTTCAAGGCCAAATCTCCGCAACAATGTCTTAATATACTTTGTCTGACACAAAGCAATACCTCCATCACACTGCTTAAATTGTATCCCCAAATAATGATGCAAATGCCCCAAATTTGACATCTCAAAAGAGGCATTCAAATCAGCCTTAAAATCAGCAATATGACTTTCATTTGGTCCGGTGAGCAGCATGTCATCGACATAGAGAGCAATGATTAGATGCACATCATCCACACGTTTAGCATACAAAGTGCTTTCTGTTGGACTATTCTAAAAACCATGTGCAGTCAAATATGCATGTATCTTTTCATACCAAGCTCGTGGAGCTTGCTTTAAACCATATAAAGCCTTTTTTAACCTGCACACTTTGTTTTCCTGCCCTCTTTGCACAAAACCACGAGGCTACGATACATACACCTCCTCATGCAAATCTCCATTCAAGAACGCAGTCTTTATGTCCAACTGATGTACATTCCAACCATTATGAGCTGCCAATGCACAAATGCTATGAATGGTAGTCATACGACAAGTGGGAGCAAAGGTCTCATCAAAATCAATGCCCTTCATACGACAAGTGGGAGCAAAGGTCTCATCAAAATCAATGCCCTTTTCTTGAGCATAACCCTTTGCAACAAGTCTAGCCTTATAGCGATCAACACTGCCATCTGGCTTTCATTTCAATTTAAAAACCCACTTACATCCAATGGCCTTTTTACCAATAGGTAAATCACACAAAGACCATGTACCATTCTTCATTATAGCATCATATTCACTTTGCATTGCAGCCAACCAATTTTTTGAATTTTGTGCCTCATCAAATGAAAGAGATTCTTTCTCTTCACACATACTAGACACAGCCAAAGCATAACAATCTGATGCATAAGAGGCATGCTGAAAACCTGAACGAGTACGACTAGTCATAGGTGCATCAATCTTACTATCACGCAAGGTTTGCACCAGCCATTTAGGCATACCTCTAGCCTGCTCATTTTCAGCCCTATCCTCATGAATTACATCCTGTAAATCTGCATCAGAAATAGGCTGATCTATGATGTCGTTTGAAATCTGCATAGGCTGAATATTTGCCTCATTAGGACTTACATTTGAATTCCCACCTGTAAAGAGAGGCAACAACGTATCAAATACATCCCGTGAGCTCACACCTGTCTCTTTGGTACATGATAACAAGGGCTGCACAGCATCTTCCACAAAAACAACATCTCGACTAATCAAGATACGCCTTGACTGCGGATGATACAATCTGTAACCCTTGCTTTCAGCACTGTGACCAACAAAAATGCATTTGACAGCCTTATCATCCAATTTTTTGCGTTGTTGCATAGGCACTAAAGCATAGGCCAAGCAACCAAAGACACGCAAGTGACCAATAGAAGGCTTCCTGCCATGCCAAGCTTCGTATGGAGTAATAGACTGCAAGGCCTTAGTGGGACACCTGTTGAGTACATATGAGCACACATGACAGCCTCAAGCCAAAACGCATGTGGCAAAGCTTGGCTCTTGACCATACATCGTGTCATCTCCATAAGTGACCTGTTCTTCCTCTCAGCAACACCATTTTGCTGAGGGGTATACGGCACTGTACATTGGTGTTTTATCCCACGACTAGCCAGAAATGCATCAAACTCTTTAGACATGTACTCCCCCCCTCGATCAGAACGGAGGGTCCCACAGTACAATTGGATACATTTTCAACCATAAGCATAAACTGTTTGAAGCACAAAAACACTTCGGACTTTGCCTTTAGTGGATATACCCATGCATGCCTTGAGTAATCATCAATGAAAGTCACGAAGTACAAGTGTTTAGAGTTTGCATAGGCCCACATACATCACTATGTACAAGCTGCAATTTGCGAGTGGCCCGCACAGAACCATCCTTTGGAAATGCAGAACGCTGCATTTTGCCCAAAATACAGCCTTCACAAACATGTTTCAATGGTGAGGGGGCAATGAAGCAACCATATCAAATTTCTGCAAACGCAGCAAACTAGCAAAGTTCAGATGACCAAAACGAGCATGCCATAGTTTTGCATTTGAAACTGCCTTTTCATCAGAAACTGCATTTGCTGAATCTTCCACAAACTTGTCATAAGAATTGAGCCTATACAGCCCACGAAACAAGGTGCCAGATGCAATAATCGTATCACCAGAAGTCAAATCATGAACAGTACATCTGTCATCCACAAATTTGATTACAAATCCAAGTCTAGCAAGCGCAGAGACAGACAATAGATTCTTCTTTATCCCTGGCACATACAAAGCATCTGAAAGTGTGAAAGCGCTGCCATTTGCAGCAGTAAGCATAATTTTACCAATGCCCTTCACTGGTTAAGAAGCATTATTGGCACATGTGATAGTATTCCCATTAGGGACAGCCTCAAGAGAAGTGAACATATCACGATGCGAGGTAATGTGCTTTGTAGCACCACTGTCAAAATACCAAACATAAGAGTCAACAAAAATTGCCAAACATGCATCATGTACAGATGGGTCATACTGGCAATACACGCTAAACGCCCATTCTGTATCCTGCACAACATTTGCAGAATCTGCATTTGTAGAAGCATCCGCTATTGTGGCTGCATTTGACTCTTTCTTCTTTGCCTCTTTAGCCTTTAGCTTGGGGCAATTCTTAATGATATGATCATTTGCCTTACAATAGTTGCACCTGGTCTTTTTCTTGCTTTATCAAGAGCCTTCTCAGACTTATTGTTGCTACCTGTGGAAGGAGAAGAAGTTGCAGACCTACTAATAGGAGAAGAAACAGTGGAAGGGGCTGCCTTACCACTTCTTCTCTACTGCTGGGCAGCAATAAATGCTTGATCAACTGCACGCTGCCTGGCCCTGTTTTGTGTGGACTGCGCTTCTTGCAAGAGCTTGTTGACTAGAGTATCATACTTGACAGCATCAGGTCTGTCCTCATTAAGAAGTCTCCACGTGGAAGCAAAAGTCTGATATGTCTCAGGTAAAGCATCAAGAACAGTCTGCACAAGAGAATGATCAGGAATAATCTCAGCTACAGAAATCAACTATTCTTTGAAATCTTTAATCTCAGTAAGAAAAACATTCATGTCATCATCTTCTTGCATAATCTTCAATTCTAGCTCTTTACGCAGGTAAGCGATTTCTACCTCGTTACGACCTGCATACAAACCAACTAGAATATCCCAAGCCTGTTTTGCTGTTTTAGCTGAACGAATATGTGGGGTGATATTACGTTTGACAGAAAGTGCAATAAAGGCATGAGCCTGTGCATCTTTACCATCCCAACAACGAGCTTGTTCAGCAGTGGGTAAAATAGCAGCACCAGTAGAGCTGCTAGAACCTGCAACATCCTCAACAGATCCTACATCCACAGAACTTGGACGTACATCCGTACCCTGCACAATGTTCCACACTCCTTAGAGAGAAAGAGAAAGAGAGAGAGAGAGAGAGAGAGAGAGAGAGAGAGAGAGAGAGAGAGAGAGTTTTAAGCCTCATGCACATTTATAAGGAGAAGCACGCACATTTCTTTGTAGCCTTTCAATAATATTTTCTCAAAAACTCATATCTTTTTTTTAAAATTAATTATTTTTCATGTTAGATAATGTTAGAGAGAGAGAACATCGCAGGGTTAGAACTTGTTTTTACCATAGATTCCTGGGGAGGAGGGGTAGAAAACAAGGCACGCCAACCTTGCACTTGCCCTTATGGCAACTCAGATAACCTTGGATGAGGCTTCAGTGTAGCAGCATCCTTGACTCTATTACAAGCTCAAGGCTTTGAACTAGACTTGTTGACAGCATGCATAGATAGTGATATCGATCGCTTGGCTCCAGAACTTCTGACGCCTCCACAAGCACTAAATCTCAAAATCACATTACGACAGAAGAGATCGGAACAGCTTAATGAAAGCTTGTACAGAAGGCTTTTATGCTATGTAGGTCTTGTTGATGTTTACTTCAAAGATGGAAGTAATCAATTAGGTAATGTAGTTTTGATAGGGGAGCAGGGATTTGCACTTACAGCATTGCACATATTGACTCAAGAAGATGATGGTGAACAAGAAAGCTCAAGGACAGGAAAAGCACGAAGCGATGCCCTACTAGGAAGCCCAAGCTCTAGCAAAGGAAAAACAAGTCGAAAAGCAGGAAATGATGCCCCAAGCTACAACAAAGGAAAAGCCAAAGTCGTAAAGAGGGAGGTCCAAAACATTCAGGTATGCCAACTTTCACACACACACACACACACACGCAAACTCTCTCTCTCTCTCTCTCTCTCTCTCTATATATATATATATATATATCTCTCTCTCTCTCTCTCTCTCTCTCTCTCTCTCTCTCTCTCTCTCTCTCTCTCTCTATGCTACCAAAAATTCTTCTCCGTGTGCTTACATTAAGTATATTGTGTATCTTCTTACTGCTGACATTAAGTTTTCAGTGTATTTCAAAAAGTTTTTCTCTATGTACATTTACTACTTATATTAAGTTTGCTTACATTAAGTTTTCTATGTAGCTTACATTAATTTTTCTGTGTATTTTCAAAAAGTTTTCTTTGTGCACATTAAATTCTTATATTAAGTTTTTTGATAAGCTTTAATTAAGTTTTTTTGTGTATCTTCAAAAAGTTCTTCTCTTTGTATGTTTACTAAACTTAATGTGTATTTTAAATTAAGTTTTTTGTCTATTTTCAAAAAGTTATTCTCTGTGTATGTTTACTGCTTACATCAGGTTTTTTGTGTATTTTAGGTAAGCTTCCCAAATACACGTGAAGGTCTTCTGCAATACAAGGCAGCAGTGGTGGTGCATCCTTCCACCATCGATGACAATTTAGCTCTTTTGCGGGCAGTAGACCCACCACGGCCTCAATTTCAAACCATTCACAAGTTGCGTTCATGGGCCCCATATCAGTGTCGCAGGAAGTTGTCAAATTATTTCTGCTCTCGTTTCCAGCAGGAAACGAGAGCAGGTACACATTTCTCACAATCCCTCTGGTGGTGAGGATCTCCCATGGTATGCACAAGGTGCGGTGACTTATGTTGACATAGGAAAAGGTCAAGCTTTCGCTGATTATTCCTCCTTCGGTGGGGCATCAGCAGGAGCTCTAGTAGTGCATCCTCTTCCTAATGAGGGGAGCTACAAGGCGTTCATCCACTTAGGAACCTACCACGAAAGTGAGGTGCTTCCTAAGTGGAATCAGTCGAAGCTAGATAATCTCAATGTGAGCTTGGGCCAGAAAGCTTATAAAGGATATTTTTCTCTCAAGGTAGGAGCTTTTATAGACGGCAACTTTCAGCTTGATGGCGCTAAAAAAGATTGAAAAATTGAACTGAAATGCTGAAATACTGAAATACTAAAAAAGAGAGAGACAAAAATGGCTTCACCATTGTTGTACAGCGAGAGAGATGCTCTCTCCAATGCGAGAGAGAGAGAGAGAGAGAGAGAGAGAGAGAGAGAGAGAGGGAGAGAGAGAGGGAGAGAAAGTTCTAAGCCGCATGCACATTTATAAGGAAAAGCACGCACATTTCTTTGTAGCCCTTCAATAATATTTTCTCAAAACTCATATCTTTTTTTTAAAATTAAATATTTTTCATGCTAGATAATGTTAGAGAGAGAGAACATCGCAGGGTTCAAACTTCGCAGGGTTGAACTTGTTTTTACCAAAGATTCCTGGGGAGGAGCGGCAGAAAACAAGCCACGCCAACCTTGCACTTGCTCTTATGGCAACTCTGATAACCTTGGCTGAGGCTTTAGTAGTAGCAGCATCCTTGACTTTGTTACAAGCTCAAGGCTTTGACCTAGACTTGTTGACAGCATGCGTAGATAGTGATATCGATCGTTGGCTCCAGAACTTCTGACGCCTCTACAAGCACTAAAGCTCAAAATCGCATTACGGTAGAAGAGATCGGAATAGTTTAATGCAAGCTTGTACAGAAGGCTTTTGTGCTGTGTAGGTCTTGTGGATGTTTACTTCAAAGATGGAGTAATCAATTAGGTAACACAGTTTTGATAGGGGAGCAGGGATTTGCACTTACAGCATTGCACATATTGACACAAGAAGATGATGGTGAACAAGAAAGCTCAAGGACATGAACAACAGGAAGCGATGCCCTACCACGAAGCCCAAGCTCTAGCAAAGAAAAAACAAGTCGAAAAGCAGGAAATGATGCCCCAAGCTACAACAAAGGAAAAGGAAAAGTCCTAAAGAGGGAGGTCCAAAGCAAAAGAAAGAGGAAGGTCCAAGACATTCAGGCATGCCAACTTGCACACACACACACGCGCGCGCGCGCGCGCGTGCGCACACACACACACACACACACTATCTCTCTCTCTCTCTCTCTCTCTATGCTACCAAAAGTTCTTCTCTGTGTGCTTACATTAAGTTTACTGTGTATCTTCTTACTGCTTACATTAAGTTTTCAATGTATTTCAAAAAGTTTTTCTCTGTGTACGTTTACTGCTTATATTAAGTTTGCTTACATTAAGCTTGCTTACATTAAGTTTTCTATGTAGCTTACATTAATTTCTCTGTGTATTTACAAAAAGTTTTTCTTTGTGCACATTTACTGCTTATGTTAAGTTTTCTATGTATTTTAGATAAGCTTTAATTAAGTTTTTTGTGTATCTTCAAAAAGTTCTTCTCTGTGTATGTTTACTAAACTTAATGTGTATTTTACATTAAGTTTTTTGTGTATCTTCAAAAAGTTCTTCTCTATGTATGTTTACTAAACTTAATGTGTATTTTACGTTAAGTTTTTGGTGTATTTTCAAAAAGTTATTCTCTCTGTATGTTTATTAAGTTTGCTTACATTAAGTTTTCTATGTAGCTTACATTAATTTTTTTATGTATTTTCAAAAAGTTTTTCTTTGTGCACATTTACTACTTATAATAAGTTTTGTGTGTATTTTAGATAAGCTTTAATTATGTTTTTTGTGTATCTTCAGAAAGTTCTTCTCTATGTATGTTTACTAAACTTAATGTGTATTTTACATTAAGTTTTTTGTATATTTTTAAAAAGTTATTCTCTGTGTATGTTTACTACTTACATCAAGTTCTCTGTGTATTTTAGGTAAGCTTTCCAAATACACGTGAAGGTCTTCTGTAGTACAAGGCAGTGGTGGTGCATCTTTCCACCACGGATGACTACCTAGCTCTTTTGCGGGCAACAGACCCACTACCACCTCAATTTCAAACCATTCACACGTTGCGTTCGTGGCCCCCATATCATTTGGAAGCTCACAAAGTAATTTTGCTCCAGCAAGAGAAAAGCAGAGTAGGTACGCATTTCTCAGAATCCCTCTGGTGGTGGTGACCATCTCTGGTATGCAGAGGGTGCGGTGACTTGTGTTGACACAGCAAAAGGTCAAGCTTTTGCTAATTATTCCTCGTTCGGTGGGGCATCAGGCGCTCCAATAGTGCATCCTTCCTAATGAGGGGAGCTACAAGGCATTCATCCACTTAGGAACCTACCACCAAAGTGAGGTGCTTCCTAAGTGGAATCGGTCGGAGCTAGATAATCTCAATGTGAGCTTGGGCCAGAAAGCTTATAAACGGATATTTTTCTCTCAAGGTAGAAGCTTTCATAGACGGCTACTTTCAACCTGATGGCGCTAAAAAACATTAAAAACTGAACTGAAATGTTGAAATAGTGAAAAACTAAAAAAGAGAGAGACGGAAAGATGGCTTCACCATTGCTGCACAGCGAGAGAGATGGTCTCTCCAATGCTGGAGAGAGAGAGAGAGAGAGAGAGAGAGGGGGGGGGGGGGGGAGAGAGTTCTAAGCCACATGCACATTTATAAGGAAAAGCATACGAGAGAGAGAGAGAGAGAGAGAGAGAGAGAGTTCTATGCCGCATGGACATTTATAAGGAAAAGCACGCACATTTCTTTGTAGCCCTTCAATAATATTTTCTACAAACTCATATCTTTTTTTTTAAAATTATTTTTCATGTTGGATAATGTTAGAGAGAGAGAACATCGCAGGGTTCGAACTTGTTTTTACCATAGATTCCTAGGGAGGAGGGGTAGAAAACAAGGCACGCCAACCTTGCACTTGCCCTTATGGCAACTCAAATAACCTTGGCTGAGGCTTTAGTCTAGCAGCATCCTTGAATCTGTTACAAGCTCAAGGCCTTGAACTAGACTTGTTGACAGCATGCATAGATAGTGATATCGATTGCTTGGCTCCAGAACTTCTGACGCCTCCACAAGCAAAGCTCAAAATCGCATTACGGCAGAAGAGATCGGAACAGCTTAATGAAAGCTTGTACAGAAGGCTTTTATGCTGTATAGGTCTTGTTGATGTTTGCTTCAAAGATGGAAGTAATCAATTAGGTAACGCAGTTTTGATACTACTTACATTAAGTTTACTGTGTATCTTCTTACTGCTTACATTAAGTTTTCAGTGTATTTCAAAAAGTTTTTCTCTATGTACGTTTACTGCTTATATTAAGTTTGCTTACATTAAGTTTTCTATGTAGCTTACATTAATTTTTCTGTGTATTTTCAAAAAGTTTTTTTTTGTGCACATTTACTGCTTATATTAAGATTTCTATGTATTTTAGATAAGCTTTAATTAAGTTTTTTGTGTATCTTTATAAGGAAAAGCACGCACATTTCTTTGTAGCCCTTCAATAATATTTTCTCAAAACTCATATCTTTTTTTAAAGAAATTAATTATTTTTCATGTTAGATAATATTAGAGAGAGAGAACATCACAAGGTTCAAACTTCACAAGGTTCATACTTTTTTCTTACCATAGATTCATGGGGAGGAGGGACAGAAAACAAGGCACGCCAACCTTGTGCTTGCCCTTATGGCAACTCAGATAACCTTGGGTGAGGCTTCAGTAGAGCAGCATCCTTGACTCTATTACAAGCTTAAGGCTTTGACCTAGACTTGTTGTTGACAACATGCGTAGATAGTGATATCGATCGCTTGGCTCCAGAACTTCTGACGCCTCTACAAGCACTAATGCTTAAAATTGCATTACGGGAGAAGAGATCAAAACAATTTAATGAAAGCTTGTACATAAGGATATTGTGTTGTGTAGGTCTTGTGGATGTTTACTTTAAAGATGGAAGTAATCAATTAGGTAACGCAGTTTTGATAGGGGAGCAGGGATTTGCACTTACAGCATTACACATATTGACTCAAGAAGATGGTGAACAAGAAAGCTCAAGGACAAGAAAAGTAGGAAGCGATGCCCTACCACAAAGCGATGCCCTAGCTCTAGCAAAGGAAAAACAAGTCGAAAAGCAGGAAATGATGCCCCAAGCTACAACAAAGGAAAAGCCAAAGTCCTAAAGAGGGAGGTCCAAAGCAAAAGAAAGAGGGAGGTCCAAGACATTCAGGTATGCCAACTTGCACACACACACACGCGCGCGTGCGCGCACATGCGCGTGCACACACACACACTCTCTCTCTCTCTCTCTCTCTATGCTACCAAAAATTCTTCTCTATGTGGTTACATTAAGTTTACTGTGTATCTTCTTAGTGCTTACATTAAGTTTACTGTGTATCTTCTTACTGCTTACATTAAGTTTACTGTGTATTTTAAAAAGTTTTTCTCTATTTTGCTTTACTGCTTATAGCTGCGGAGTGTATCTGCATGTAAACTGTCTCCGAATACCATTCTTCTTCAAAAATTCAGAGAACTCATTGGAGCTTACATTAAGTTTTCTATGTAGCTTACATTACTTTTTTTGTGTATTTTCAAAAAGTTTTTCTTTGTGCACATTTACTGCTTATATTAAGTTTTTGTGTATTTTAGATAAGTTTTAATTAAGTTTTTTGTGTATCTTCATGAAGTTCTTCTCCGTGTATGTTTACTAAACTTAATGTGTATTTTACATTAAGTTTTTTGTGTATTTTCAAAAAGTTATTCTCTGTGTATGTTTACTGCTTACATCACGTTCTCTATGTATTTTGGGTAAGCTTCCCAAATACACTTTAAGGCCTTCTGTAGTACAAGGCAGTGGTGGTGCATCTTTCCACCACGGATGACAACCTAGCTCTTTTGCGGGCAGTAGACCCACTACTACCTCAATTTCAAACCATTCACACGTTGCATTTATGGCCCCCATATCAGTCGCTCGTCGCAGGAAGCTACCAAAGTATTTCTTCTCTCGTTTCTAGTAGGAAAAGGAGAATAGGTACGCATTTCTCACAATCCCTCTAGTGGTGAGGATCTCCCATGGTATGCACACGGTGCGGTGACTTGTGTTGACAAAGCAAAAGGTCAAGCTTTTGCTGATTATTCCTCGTTCGGTGGGGCATCAGGAGCTCTAGCAGTGCATCCTCTTCCTAATGAGGGGAGCTGCAAGGTGTTCATCCACTTAGGAACCTACCACGAAAGTGAGGTGCTTCCTAAGTGGAATTGGTTGGAGCTAGATAATCTCAATGTGAGCTTGGGCCAGAAAGCTTATAACGGATATTTTTCTCTCAAGGTAGGAGCTTTCATAGACGGCTGATGGTGCTAAAAAAGACTAAAAATTTAAACTGAAATGCTAAAATACTGAAATACTAAAAAAGAGAGAGAGAGAAAGATGACTTCACCATTGCTGCACAGGGAGAGAGATGCTCTCTCAAATGTTGGAGAGAGAGAGAGAGAGAGTTCAAAGTCGAATGCATATTTAAAGGAAAAGCACGCGAGAGAGAGAGAGAGAGAGAGAGAGAGAGAGAGAGAGAGAGTTCTAAGCCGCATGCACATTTATAAGGAAAAGCACGCACATTTGTTTGTAGGCCTTCAATAATATTTTCTCAAAACTCATATCTTTTTTTTTTTAAAAATTATTATTTTTCATGTTAGATAATGTTAGAGAGAGAGAACATCGCAAGGTTCAAACTTGTTTTTAGCATAGATTCCTAGGGAGGAGGGGTAGAAAACAAGTCACGCCAACCTTGCGCTTGCCCTTATGGCAACTCAGATAACCTTGGCTGAGGTTATCTGAGTTGCCCTTATGGCAACTCAGATAACCTTGGCTGAGGCTTCAGTAGCAGCATCCTCGACTCTGTTACAAGCTCAAGGCTTTGACCTAGACTTATTGACAGCATGCGTAGATAGTGATATCGATCGCTTGGCTGCAGAACTTTTGACGCCTCTACAAGAACTAAAGCTCAAAATTACATTATGATAGAAGAGATCGGAATTGTTTAATGAAAGCTTGTACAGAAGGCTTTTGTGTTGTGTAGGTCTTGTGGATGTTTACTTCAAAGATGGAAGTAATCAATTAGGTTACGTAGTTTTGATAGGGGAGCAGGGATTTGCACTTACAGCATTGCACATATTGACACAAGAAGATGATGGTGAACAAGAAAGCTCAAGGACATGAACAACAGGAAGCGATGCCCTACCACGAAGCCCAAGCTCTAGCAAAGGAAAAACAAGTCGAAAAGCAGGAAATGATGCCCCAAGCTACAACAAAGGAAAAGAAAAAGTCCTAAAGAGAGAGGTCCAAAGCAAAAGAAAGAGGGAGGTCCAAGACATTCAGGTATGCCAACTTGCACACACACATACACACACACACACACACGCACACACTCTCTCTCTTTCTCTCTCTCTCTCTCTCTATGCTACCAAAAATTCTTCTTTGTGTGCTTACATTAAGTTTATTGTGTGTATATTCTTACTGCTTACATTAAGTTTTCAGTGTATTTCAAAAAGTTTTTCTCTATGCACATTTATTGCTTATATTAAGTTTGCTTACATTAAGTTTTCTATGTAGCTTACATTAATTTTTCTGTGTATTTTCAAAACGTTTTTCTTTGTGCACATTAAATGCTTATATTAAGTTTTCTGTGTATTTTAGATAAGCTTTAATTAAGTTTTTTGTGTATCTTCAAAAAGTTCTTCTCTGTGTATGTTTACTAAACTTAATGTGTATTTTACATTAAGTTTTTTGTGTATTTTCTATGTGTATGTTTACTGCCCAATCCACGGCCAAATGAGCTTCATGTCATTGTGTTAGCCATAACTTACGTGGCTAGTCGTTACTCTCACATCTAGAAGGTTTAAATTAAATGTAAGTGTAAAGAAGAAACAAAGAAAGAGAGAGAGAGTGTGTTTATGTGTGTGAGAGTGAGAGAGAGAGTGTGCACGTGTGTGTGAGAGAGAGAGAGACAAAGAGACAGGGAGATGTGTGTGAAAGAGAGAGACACAGAGGTGTGTGTGTGTGTGTGTGGGAGAGAGAGAGATGGGGTTTCTTGGTTATTGTTTCACAGTAAAAAGAAACAAAGTGAGAGGAGAAGATAGAGATAGAGGTGGGAGAGAGGATATGCCACATAAGATGCCACGTAGGATAAAGCTCGCCAAAATAATAAAAATCAACAAACTGGTGAGCTTTTATAAAAGCTCGCCAAAAAAAAAAGCTCGCCGTAATAAGATCGCCTAAAAAACACACTCATTCTGTGTAGTTGACTCCCCAGGACTTCTATTTGCTCCATGCTCCCCAGGAGATAGTCTCATCACAAATTTTTCATACTATTGGATCTTCTCGTGAAAGATGAAAGTTTTAGTCAACATCAATTTATCGCTTGTGCTTATCGTATTGAGGACTCTTCGTATGAGTTGATGGACATATGCACATAGTTTTATTGAAGAATCTTTCTATGATGAGTTAGTGGACATGAGTCCCATATTTCATGAATGAGCACACATTTTTCTCGAAGACTTACGGGTCGGTGAATATAAGCGCTTAATTCAAGAATCAAGATTTTTATGAGTTGGTGGACAAGATAGTTTATGTGGACTTACACTTGTCATTGAAGACCCCTTTTGTGAGTCTGTGGACATGATGGTTGTCACTTATTAAAGACTCTGTTTATGAGTCACTGGACATGATAGTGGGTGTTTATGAGTCATTGAAGACTTGGCTTTTGGGTCTATAAATGGTTTTATTATACATCAACCTTGGGTGAGCCATATCAACCTTTGGTGAGCCACTAGACACACATTTGAATATTGGAGTTTATTTTATGATTTATCACTCAATGGATATAGTGACAATATTGGAGTTTATTATGATTTATTACTCAATGGAGACAATTTGTTGCTGCAATTTTAATGGAGTGATTTCACCTGATTGTTTAGGGGGGGTTGTATGATGGTAATTTGTTTCACAATCAATCTTAATTTGGATGGCATAAATCATATGCAGTTATCTATATTACAAGATGGTTCAATTGATGGAGAGTTTTTCACTTGATAATTTCACCTGATTGTTCAGATAGGGGGCGTTGTGTGGTGATTTCTTTCACAATCAGTCTCAATTTGGACAGAGAAAATCACATGAACAACGAAGGTTATATATTACGAGTTTTGATGGATGCACTAGAGTTTTGATGGATGACACAACATTTTGATCAGCATTGTTAAGAGGTTCACCTTGTAAAACTTCATTCTTTGATTGAGGGCTGGGTTGAGGGGGGGTGTTGCGCTTTATGTGTGTCCCTAAATAAAGTAACCCTCTCACCCTATATTTATATGCTTGCTTTTTATGCAAGCTCTCACACACATATATAAACATGTGATGATTGTATTATTGAATCAAGTGTTTTGCATCAATATTATTATCCTGCAAGGGGGCTGTGTAGGGAGAATTCTCCCCAACACTCATCATGGTGTTGGTAATTCTCTCCCTCTCTCGTGTGTTCAACATTCGTTCTAACATCCAACCCGCACAACACACGTCCAACAACAACTCCAGCAAGCCGACTATCCTGCTCAGCAGCAACAACAAAGAGAAAGGGAGCTTCTTCTAAAAGGTCCAACCCACTTGGGAAGAGAAGACGAAGATAGAGGGGCAGCAACCTGCAACAGCAAGCAAGGAAGATTAAAAAGTGGGGCGCATTGTCGACAAGCGCGACCGTGGAAAACCCAACTAAGCATCGCTGACATCCTTTGTTCAGCTCCAACTTGCCGAGGTTGGTTGCGCACAACTTGTAGTTTGTGTGTGTATGTTGTGTGTGTGTGTGTGTGTGAGAGAGAGAGAGAGAGAGAGAGAGAGAGAGAGTATAAGATGGCTGCACACCTATAGTGTGTGTGTGTGTATGTGAGAGAGAGAAAGAGAGTGAGAGAGAGAGAGGCTGTAAAATGTAGCTCCCGCCCTATTTGGACATAGCACCCGCTGCTAGGAGACTAAAAAAATTGTGTGCATACATGTGCATGCACGGCAGTCGGCTACCTTGGGTGCATGCGTGGCTTGTTTGGACACAACCGCTACCCTGAGGTTTTTTAAAAAAAGAGCTATTGCAGGGTGGTCATACAGGATCTGATTGTGAGACTCTATAGTTTTTGTGTGTGTGTGTGTGTGAGAGAGAGAGAGAGAGAGAGAGTCTGTAGTTTGTGTGTGTGTGTGGCCTGTTTAGATGCAACCTGATTTTTTTTAACAGCTTTAAATCTTTTTCACCACTGATTGAGAAGGAAAATGTGAGTGTTTTATATAAGATTTGTAATTGGAAATTTTGAGAGAGTTTAATTTCCTTCACACACAAGGGGTGATCCTTTGGCCAGCACGCCATGCTTTAAATCCTTCTCACCAAAATGTGAGTGTGATTGGAAATTTTGAGAGGGTTCAATTTCCTCCTCACACAATTTTGAACCGGATCTAGGCTAAGTTGAACCTACTTTTCGTGAACGGTGGCATAGACATCTAAAAAAATAGGGAAAAAATTGAAGTTTTTACAAGCCGTTGTAAATCTCTCGGAAGAAAATTTTCTATTGTAAAATTTATTAACCACAAGGTAGTAGTTATGTGATGGAAAGTGATGCACACATTCACAATTCATACATGGCATGAGTCTCTCCTATGAGACCAAAAAAGGTTACAACTGGTGAATCTGATACAATGTCTATGTGCTAAAAAAGACTAAAAAACTGAACTGAAATGTTGAAATGCTGAAATACTAAAAGAGAGAGAGAGAGAAAGATGGCTTCACCATTGCTACACAGCAAGAGAGATGCTCTCTCCAATGCGAGAGAGAGAGAGAGAGAGAGAGAGAGAGAGAGAGAGAGTTCTAAGCCGCATTCACATTCATAAGGAAAAGCACGCACATTTCTTTGTAGCCCTTTAATAATATTTTCTCAAAACTCATATATATATTTTTTAAATTAATTATTTTTCATGTTAGATAATGTTAGAGAGAGAGAACATCGCATGGTTCAAACTTCGCAGGGTTCAAATTTGTTTTTTACCATAGATTCCTGGGGTGGAGGGGGAGAAAACACCAAAGTTGCGCTTGCCCTTATGGCAACTCAGATAACCTTGGCTGAGGCTTCAATAGCAGCATCCTTGACTCTGTTACAAGATCAAGGCTTTGACCTAGACTTGTTGACAGCATGCGTAGATAGCGATATCGATCGCTTGGCTCCAGAACTTTTGACGCCTCTACAAGCACTAAAGCTCAAAATCGCATTACGGCAGAAGAGATCGGAACAGTTTAATGAAAGCTTGTACATAAGGCTTTTGTGCTATGTATAGGTCTTGTGGATGTTTACTTCAAAGATGGAAGTAATCAATTAGGTAACGCAGTTTTGATAGGGAAGCAGGGATTTGCACTTACAACATTGCACATATTGACTCAAGAAGAAGATGTTGAACAAGAAAGCTCAAGGACAGGAAAAGCAGGAAGCGATGCCCTACCAGGAAGCCAAAGCTCTAGCAAAGAAAAAACAAGTCGAAAAGCAGGAAATGATGGCCCAAGCTACAACAAAGGAAAAGCCAAAGTCCTAAAGAGGGAGGTCCAAAGCAAAAGAAAGAGGGAGGTCCAAGACATTCATGTATGCCAACTTGCACACAGAGACACACGTGCCCCCGCGCGCGCACACACACACATACACTCTCTCTCTCTCTCTCTCTCTCTCTCTCTCTCTCTCTCTCTCTCTATGCTACCAAAAATTATTCTTTGTGTGCTTACATTAAGTTTACTATGTATCCTCTTACTGCTTACATTAAGTTTTCAGTGTATTTCAAAAAGTTTTTCTCTGTGTACATTTTTTACTGCTTATATTAAGTTTGCTTACATTAAGTTTTCTATGTAGCTTACATTAATTTTTTTGTGTATTTTCAAAACGTTTTTCTTTGTGCACATTTTACTGCTTATTTTAAGTTTTCTGTGTATTTTAGATAAGCTTTAATTAAGTGTTTTGTGTATCTTCAAAAAGTTCTTCTCTGTGTATGTTTACTAAACTTAATGTGTATTCTACGTTAAGTTTTTTGTGTATCTTTAAAAAGTACTTCTCTGTGTATGTTTACTAAACTTAATGTGTATTTTACATTAAGTTTTTGTGTGTATTTTCAAAAAGTTATTCTCTGTGTATGTTTACTAAGTTTGCTTACATTAAATTTTCTGTGTAGCTTACATTAATTTTTCTGTGTATTTTCAAAAAGTTTTTCTTTGTCCACATTTACTGCTTATATGAAGTTTTATGTGTATTTTAGATAAGCTTTAATTAAGTTTTTTGTGTATCTTCAAAAAGTTCTTCTCTGTGTATGTTTACTAAACTTAATGTGCACACATTAAGTTTTTTGTGTATTTTCAATAAGTTATTCTCTGTGTATGTTTACTGCTTACATCAAGTTCTCTGTGTATTTTAGGTAAGCTTCCCAAATACACATGAGGGCCTTCTGCAGTACAAGGCAGTGGTGGTGCATCTTTCCACCATGGATGACGACCTAGCTCTTTTGCAGGCAGCAGACCCACTACCGCCTCAATTTCAAACCATTCACACGTTGCGTTCGTGGCCCCCATATCAGTTGCACAAAGCTAGCAAAGTATTTCTACTCTCGTTTCCAGTAAGAAAAAGAGAGCAGGTACGCATTTCTCACAATCCCTCTGGTGGTGAGGAGCTCCCATGGTATGCACAGGGTGCGGTGACTTGTGTTGACATAGCAAATGGTCAAGCTTTCGCTGATTATTCCTCGTTCGGTGGGGCATCAGGAGCTCTAGTAGTGCATCCTCTTCCTAATGATGAGGGGAGCTACAAGGTGTTCATCCACTTAGGAACCTACCACGAAAGTGAGGTGCTTCCTAAGTGGAATCGGTTTGAGCTAGAAAATCTCAATGTGAGCTTGGGCCAGAAAGCTTATAACGGATATTTTTCTCTCAAGGTAGGAGCTTTCATAGACAACTACTTTTAGCCTCATGGCGCTAAAAAAGACTAAAAAACTGAACTGAAATGCTGAAATACTAAAAGAGAGAGAGAGAGAGAAAGATGGCTTCACCATTGCTACACAGCAATAGAGATGCTCTCTCCAATCCAAGAGAGAGAGAGAGAGAGAGTTGTAATAGAGATGCTCTCTCCAATCCGAGAGAGAGAGAGAGAGAGAGAGTTGTAAGCCGCATGCACATTTATAAGGAAATGCACGCACATTTCTTTGTAGCTCTTCAATAATATTTTCTCAAAACTCATTTCTTTTTTTAAAAAATTAATTATTTCTGATGTTAAATAATGTTAGAGAGAGAGAATATCGCAGGGTTCAAACTTCGCAAGCTTCAAACTTGTTTTTACCATAGATTCATGGGGAGGAGGGGCAGAAAACAAGGCACGCCAACCTTGTGCCGCTTGCCCTTATGGCAACCCAGATAACCTTGGCTGAGGCTTCAGAAGCAGCATCCTTGACTCTGTTACAAGCTCAAGGCTTTGACCTAGACTTGTTGACAGCATGCATAGATAGTGATATCGATCGCTTGGCTCCAGAACTTTTGACGCCTCTACAAGCACTAAAGCTCAAAATCACATTACGGCAGAAGAGATCGGAACAGTTTAATGAAAGCTTGTACAGAAGGCTTTTGTGCTATGTAGGTCTTGTGGATGTTTACTTCAAAGATGGAAGTAATCAATTAGGTAACGCAGTTTTGATAGGGGAGTAGGGATTTGCACTTATAGCATTGCACATATTGACTCAAGAAGATGATGGTGAACAAGAAAGCTCAAGGACAGGAAAAGCAGGAAGCGATGCCCTACAAGGAAGCCCAAGCTCTAGCAAAGGAAAAACAAGTCGAAAAGCAAGAAATGATGCCCCAAGCTACAACAAAGGAAAAGCCAAAGTCCTAAAGAGGGAGGTCCAAAGCAAAAGAAAGACGGAGGTCCAAGACATTCAGGCACGCCAACTTGCACACACACACACACGCACGCGCGCACTCTCTCTCTCTCTCTCTCTCTCTCTCTATGCTACCAAAAATTCTTCTTTGTGTGCTTACATTAATTTTACTGTGTATCTTCTTACTGCTTACATTAAGTTTACTGTGTGCTTACATTAAGTTTACTGTGTATCTTCTTACTACTTACATTAAGTTTTCAGTGTATTTCAAAAAAAGTTTCTCTATGTACGTTTACTGCTTATATGAAGTTTGCTTACATTAAGTTTTCTATGTAGCTTACATTAATTTTTCTGTGTATTTTCAAAAAGTTTTTCTTTGTGCACATTTACTGCTTATATTAAGTTTTTTGTGTATTTTAGATAAGCCTTAATTAAGTTTTTTGTGTATCTTCAAAAAGTTCTTCTCTGTGTATGTTTACTAAACTTAATGTGTATTTTACATTAAGTTTTTTGTGTATTTTCTATGTGTATGTTTAGTGCCTACATCAAGTTATTCTCTGTGTATGTTTACTGCTTACATCAAGTTCTCTGTGTATTTTAGGTAAGCTTCCCAAATACACGTGAAGGCCTTCTGCAGTACAAGGCAGTGGTGGTGCATCTTTCCACCACAGATGACGACCTAGCTCTTTTGCGGGCAGTAGACCCACTACCGCCTCAATTTCAAACAATTCACACGTTTCGTTCGTGGCCCCCATATCCCAAGAAGCTGACAAAGTATTTTTGCTCTCGTTTCCGACAGGAAAAGTATTTTTGCTCTCGTTTCCAGTAGGAAAAGAAGAGCAGGTACGCATTTCTCACAATCCCTCTGGTGGTGAGGATCTTCCATGATATGCACAGGGTGCAGTGACTTGTGTTGAAACAGTAAAAGGTCAAGCTTTCACTGATTATTCCTTGTTCGGTGGGGTATTAGGAGCTCTAGTAGTGCATCCTCTTCCTAATGAGGGGAGCTACAAGGCGTTCATCCACTTAGGAACCTACCACGAAAGTGAGGTGCTTCCTAAGTGGAATCAGTTGGAGCTAGATAATCTCAATGGGCCAGAAAGCTTAACGGATATTCTTCTCTCAAGAGGTAGGAGCTTTCATAGATGGCTACTTTCAGCCTGATAGCGCTAAAAAAGACTAAGAACTTGAACTGAAATGCTGAAATACTGAAATACTAAAAAAGAGAGAGAGAGAAAGATGGCTTGACCATTGCTGCACAGTGAGAGAGATGCTCTCTCCAATGCTAGAGAGAGAGAGAGAGAGAGAGAGTTCTAAGCCGCATGCACATTTATAAGGAAAAGCACGCACATTTCTTTGTAGCTCTTCAATAATATTTTCTTAAAACTCATATCTTTTTTTTTAATTAATTATTTTTCATGAACATGCTAGAGAGAGAGAACATCGCAGGGTTGAAACTTCTCAGGGTTCGAAGTTGTTTTTACCATAGATTCCGGGGGAGGAGGGGATGAAAACAAGGCACCCCAACCTTGCGCTTGCCCTTATGGCAAGTCAGATAACCTTGGCTGAGGCTTCAGTAGCAGCATCCTTGACTCTGTTTACAAGCTCAAGGCTTTGACCTAGACTTGTTGACAGCATGCGTAGATAGTGATATCGATCGCTTGGCTCAAGAACTTCTGATGCCTCTACAAGCACTAAAGCTCAAAATCGCTTTACGCCAGAAGAGATCGGAACAGTTTAACAAAAGCTTGTACAGAAGGCTTTTGTGCTGTGTAGGTCTTGTGGATGTTTACTTCAAAGATGGAAGTAATCAATTAGGTAACGCAGTTTTGATAGGGGAGCAGGGATTTGCACTTACAGCATTGCACATATTGACTCAAGAAGATGATGGTGAACAAGAAAGCTCAAGGACAGGAAAAGGAGGAAGCGATGCCCTACAAGGAATCCCAAGCTCTAGCAAAGGAAAAACCAGTAGAAAAGCAAGAAATGATGCCCCAAGCTACAACAAAGGAAAAGCCAAAAACCTAAAGAGGGAGGTCCAAAGCAAAAGAAAGACAGAGGTCCAAGACATTCAGGTACGCCAACTTGCACACACACACACACGCGCACGCGTGCGCACTCTCTCTCTCTCTCTCTTTCTCTCTATGCTACCAAAAATTCTTCTCTGTGTGCTTACATTAAGTTTACTGTGTATCTTCTTACTGCTTACATTAAGTTTTCAGTGTATTTTAAAAGGTTTTCTCTATGTATGTTTACTGCTTATATTAAGTTTGCTTATATTAAGTTTTCTATGTGGCTTACATTAATTTTTTTTGTGTATTTTCAAAAAGTTTTTCTTTGTGCACATTTACTGCTTATATTAAGTTTTATGTGTATTTTAGATAAGCTTTAATTAAGTTTTTTGTGTATCTTCAAAAAGTTCTTCTCTGTGTATGTTTACTAAACTTAATGTGTATTTTACATTAAGTTTTTTGTGTATCTTCAAAAGGATCTTCTCTGTGTATGTTTACTAAACTTAATGTGTATTTTACATTAAGTTTTTTTGCAAAAGTTATTCTCTGTGAATGTTTACTAAGTTTGCTTACATTAAGTTTTCTATTTTTCTGTGTATTTTAAAAAAGTTTTTCTTTGTGCACATTTACTGCTTATATTAGGTTTTCTGTGTATTTTAGATAAGCTTTAATTAAGTTTTTTGTGTATCTTCAAAAAGTTCTTCTCTATGTATGTTTACTAAACTTAATGTGTATTTTACATTAAGTTTCTTGTGTATTTTAAAAAAGTTATTCTCTATGTATGTTTATTGCTTACATCAAGTATTCTCTGTGTATTTTTGGTAAGCTTCCCAAATACACATGAAGGCCTTTTGCAGTACAAGGCAGTGGTGGTGCATCTTTTCACCACGGATGATGACCTAGCTCTTTAGCGGACAGTAGACCCACTACTGCCTCAATTTCCAACCATTCACACGTTGCGTTCGTGGCCCCCATATCAGTCGTCGCGGAGGAAGATGACAAAGTATTTCTTGTAAGATCCCTGTGCCCACCACGCAATGAATTCTGGGGTGCTAGCCGCGGAAGTAGCACTTCTTGCACGGGACAAGGTCCCACACTCGAGGCCTCGTCCACGGATATCCAGATAAGAGACTAATCCATCGATTTTTCCAAAACCGAACCTAGAAAAGCTTCCTTTGCTTGGAAGGCACGAGCGATTCCACCAGGATAACTTTTTACTCTAACGTAGTCAAGACCATTACTGATCAAGCTGATCCGACTGCACCTATAAAGATACTCGGTCAGATCAAGGAAGAAACTTGCACTTGGATCATTGGGATCAATGCTTTTTTCCCCATCAAGAGGCACAGCCGTTCATTCCTATCCATAGAACAATTACTATCCGGGATTTACTTTATCTATCGTAATAACAGAAATTTGAGTCTCGATTTACGGATCCATCAATCCAGCCTAACCCCATCCAGTCCCGTGGGTTAGCCAACCGCCCAACCACTGTAGTGATGGGATCCAATTAGGAATTCGGTCAGGTTTTGTCCCAGGTACCAAGGAAAAGAGTTCCCAGGCCCCCTAGTCGGAAGTTCATGCAAACATAAAACTAGTCACACCACTTACGCACCCAATATGAAATTGTCTTTTTCTCAGCATCAGCTAACTTTAAAACAATCCTTTAATGAAACCATTATGCCATTGATCACTTGAATCTTCAAAATCTCTAGTTGAATCCATATTTCTAATCATTCATTCATCGGTGTACTTATGGCATCATTGGTAACCAGAACGCTCACCACCTGTTCACTCATTCAGGGGCCTTTTCGATAGTTCCTAGCTCATAGTAACTGGCAATATATTCACATAACAAAATGGAATCTCCGTGGAAGATCAACAATATCAACCAACAGATCCATATAAAAGAGCCATGGACTCATCCGTTGAGGACCAGCAAGGTCAATCAACCAGATCCATGCCCGGTTTCAAAAAACAACTCTTACTCCTTATTCCAATATCTTCCACAACGCACATGTGGGTATCTTCGGTGACGCAGAGCCCGAGCACCGTATGGTCAACACCCTCTAGGATCCTTTGCAGGTGACCTAGCACTTCACTCATAGGCCGCTTCCTTGGTCCCTCATCCACCGTACCGGAAGCTTACCATTTAAATCGAACCGAGGCTGGTCTCGACCTTGCTACGTGAGACGTCCTCCATTGACTCTCCGTCAACAATTACAACTTTATCAGATTGGTCTCCATGACCTTAATCCACAAGACGGTCAAAATACTTCTCCAGCATTCTTGACATAAAATAGTCATTTACAAACAGGTCACAAAATACAGTTTCTATATCGAACTCTTGTCTTTCCACGTTATCAAAATACATTTTCTATATCGAACTCTCGTCTTTCCACATTATCCCTCCTCAGTCCACATTACTTATTCCAACATTCCATTCATATGTGTACTCATTCTCATCCATTCACTCATATCGACGACACATTATTTCACATACACATTCACATTCATTATTCTACATACACATCCATGTTCGTACATCCACATCATACATCCAATCCCATATCCGCATTCATACAAACACATCCATATCCACATTCCCATTCACATCCATACATCCACATCTACATGCATACATCCATTTTCACATCCTCATTCATACATCCACATCCACATACATACATCCACATCCGTATCTACGTCTATACATCCACATCCACATCCACATTCACATCCATACATCCACATCCACATTCATACATCCATATCACATCCATTCTCGCCCTATCACAATCCATATACATCTTATCCCATTAGATACACTTCTTACCTCATCCCATACACATCTTATCACATCCTAACTCATCTTAGCACATCCGATCACATCTCATACACATCCTATCACAACCTATCACATCTCATACACATCTTATCACATCCTATCACATCTCATACTCCTCTTATCACATCCTATCAATTCTTATATCTATTTATAGAATACAAGAAAATTCTTATATTTGATATAAGACTTCTTTACGCATCTATTTATGCATAAATTCCATTTAAGGAGACTAACACTTTCGAAATAACAATCAATCTTTTATGCATCTTCTTATGCATAAATTCATTTAAAATGAGAATGACACTTTTGGATTAAAATAAATTCTTTATGCATCTTTCCATGCATAAATCCAATCTAGTAGGAATTACACTTTTAGAATAAAAGAATTTCTCTTATGCATCTAATTTATGCATAAAATCCATTTATGATGAAAATCACACTTTTAGTATACAAAAAAAAAATTCTTTTATACATACCTCTATGCATGAAATTCAAATATGATAAAAGTAACACTTTTACATTAAAATAATAATCTTTTATGCATACCTCTATGCATGAAATCCAAATATGATAAAGGAAACACTTTTACATTAAAATAATAATCTTTTATGCATACCTCTATGCATGAAATCCAAATATGAAAAAAGTAACACTTTTACATTAAAATAATAATCTTTTATGCATACCTCTATGCATGAAATCCAAATATGATAAAAGTAACACTTTTATATTAAAATAATAATCTTTTATGCATACCTCTATGCATGAAATTCAATTATGATAAAAGTAACACTTTTACATTTAAATAATAATCTTTTATGCATACCTCTATGCATGAAATCCAAATATGATAAAGTAACACTTTTATATTAAAATAATAATCTTTTATGTATACGTCTATGCATGAAATCCAAATATGATAAAAGTAATACTTTTACATTAAAATAATAATCTTTTATGCATACCTCTATGCATGAAATCCAAATATGATAAAAGTAATACTTTTACATTAAAATAATAATCTTTTATGTATACCTCTATGCATGAAATTCAATTATAATAAAAATAACACTTTTACATTAAAATAATAATCTTTTATGCATACCTCTATGCATGAAATCCAAATATCTCTATGCATGAAATCCAAATATGATAAAAGTAACACTTTTACATTAAAATAATAATCTTTTATGCATATCTTATGCATGAAATCTAAATATTATAAAAGTAACACTTTTACATTAAAATAATAATCTTTTATGCATATCTATGCATGAAATCCAAATATGATAAAAGTAACACTTTTACATTAAAATAATAATCTTTTATGCATACCTCTATGCATGAAAATCAAATATAATAATCAATATGCATCTTCTATGCATAAAAAGATACTTTTAGAGTATAGAATTGATAGGAATTACTCTTTTAGCATAAAATTTAATTACTAGAAATCCTCTTTTTCTTAATTCATCAATTATGCATAACATAAAAATCAATTTCTCCATGATAAAATTCTTTCAATTAATCTAGGATGATAATTCCTAGAATATGGTAGGAAGTCCTCTTTTCATGCTTTGAATGAATTTATTTTATGTGTAATTTTTACAAAAATTTTACCATAGCTCCGCTGCTATGACTGATAAATCTCAATTATTTTAAAAGATAAAGCTTATCATTAAGAAAATGATTAGAATGATCCCTAATTGGAGCATTAACCCAATAATGGATTGAATCATCAATATTTATGAAATACATAAACTAAAAGCATAGAAAAAAGCCATTAATTTGGCCTCAAGTATAGATTAATCTTGGATTAAGGAAAAGCTTTATGAAAAGCTTCATTTGGATTGAGAATGGGTCATGAGTATGACCATTTCTTGAGTGAGAGAGAGAAATTACATAAAAACCATTAGAATTAAGCATAAATGAAAATTTATGTAATTCTTTACTATCATTAATCAATTAACTTCAATAGCATTCATCAAACTATGTAATTCTTCACTACCATTCATCAATTAACTTCAATAGCATTCAAAAACCATTCCAATTAAGCTTCTCAAGCTTGAGAGGAGTTGAGAAGAGAGAAATATTGAGAAATTATAGAAAAGATCAAAATTCACTAGTAACCTTACAAATTGCTTGATTATTTATTCACGATAGAGGCCCCCAACCAATCAATTGGTTTAGTATGTTGATGGAGCCACCAATGGGGATTGAAGAAAGAGGGAAGCTCCAATTTTTACCCAAAATATCTCATATTTTTGATATTACTCATAGTTTCTTAGTAATAAACCTTGTACATAGTCAACTCTTCATCTTATGTGAGTATTTACTTCTAAATATCTCCCCTTTTTAACTATTAGCCTTGTCCTTAGTCAACTCTTCATCTTATGTGAGCATTTATTCATTTTTGGATAATTTCTTTTACAAATTGGATTTATCTCCTCCCCACACATGGATTGATCCTATTGGCCCACAGGAACCTTAATTGGACCATAATCCAAAAATTTCTAAAAATCTAGACCCTTACAAGTTGTGTAAATTGTTTTTCTTTAAGCCCATCATGAAACATCTCTTCAATTGAGAATCGTTTATTTTTTCTCGTGAGTCCAAGAGTTTTATCCAAAAGGATAAAGTCTAATAGTTTCATTTGGGTTACGCTCAATTGAATGGAGTTCTTTTGCTGCACTCCACCGATCACCTTGTCTTGAAAAGCCATGGATAAAAAGTTGGCCTTGATTGCCGGCATCAATGTGATAAACCATCCACTAGCTGCCCTCTAAGCATAAGTTCAATGCATATATCTTGGTGGGGCAATTGGGATTTCCAAAAGGCTTCACATCTCTGTTCAAATATTTGTATGAATTGAACAAGATCTATTGTTCCGTCATATTTGCCCATGATTTTGAAAATTTGTACAATCGTATTTCAGTATGAGTCAGTGAGGCCGTATGTGAGTGCTCTTGTTGGCAGAGACTCACTGAGTACTTGGGCTACCCTCCTTCCTAGACTAGTCAGTATGTCCAAGGTGTGGGCATCCATGAAAGGGTTGGTATCTATAGGATTTATGGAGTTGGTAGGTAAGGGACCAAAGCTTAGTGGGATTGAAGTGACATGGGGTATAAAACCTTATGACATGCTTGTTATAGGAATAGCCAATGGTATTGGGATGTAAATTTGGGGCATAGATCTCAATGGCTCAAAGATGTCAGCCATTGGATTCAGTCCTTGTGTTAATCTCTCTATCATTGCCATGTGGGATTGCCTAAATGCTCCTTAATGAGCAACACAATTTTTTTTTAACTTTTTATGTTCTCTCATTACAGCCTCAAGAGGCATGGCGTTCTCTTCGTTGGGTCAAACGGGTGTTCGTATGCATGCGAATGACCTCTTAGAGATAATTTTCTTGGAAAAGTGTATGCTAGTAACTTCCCAGATGGAAGAGGAGGTCCTAAAACCTATTTTCCATCACTGTCTCAAGACGAAAAATATTTATGGGAATTGTTTCCGTATTTCGTAGCACATTTTTTAGGGTGTTTCAAAAGGAATTTTGAAAAACTTTGTACGAGAGAGCTGTAATATTTTTCGAGTACTACAACTTTGTATCCGTGAGTCGTCCATGATTTTGTCATCATTTAGACCCTCAAAAAGTAGCCCGAATATGGTTCGTTGTCATTTTCGCATTGTTTTTTTTGTGATTTTTGGGTTGTTTTTTGCCTTGATTTTCGGGTCGAATTTTGAGGCTGCTGGTCGAAGGCCAAAATGATTGATTTTGACTTCAGACAGCCAAGTCTAAAGTTGAAGAGTTGGATGTCAAATTTTCAATGAGCCCTAGAGTGCCTTTATCGGATATATGGTTTAGGAGATACGGGCCTCCAAACAGGGGCGTTTTCAAGAGTAGTAAGCTAGCAGGGTGCAGTTCACCGCGTAAAGCGGACTTGATGAATTTAATAAATTTTGATTTTTTTTTCAAGCGTGAATGGAGGGTTTCACGTCGTGAAGCAGACTTCATGGAAAGTTAAATTCTTTTTTTTTTTTGGTCGCATGACCCCCTTTCATGTCATGAACTAGCAGGGTGCAATTTACGGCGTGAAGTGGACTTGATAAATTTTATAAATTTTGATTATTATTTTTTTTTTCACGTGAATAAAGAGTTTCACGCTGTGAACCCTTAGGCATGAATACACCAAAAATTGCATAAAGCCAAGGGCAACTAATTTGTACTGAACGGTTGAGATATAAAACCATCTCCAAATTGCAATCTAAAGTGATAGAGATCTAGATCAGATGCCTAATGGTAAATTTAAACCATCAGTTGCACCAAAATATAGTGATTAGTACTAATTAATCATTGATTAGTAAAATAATCCCATGTTTTGTGTGCAAAAAATAGAGTGTACGGGGAGGCCATATCTGATGCCTTAGAGTTCAAATGAGCTCATATCCTTTCAAGGGCATTAATAGAAGTTAGTCTAGTAGAGGATCAAGCTAAGAAACAAAAGAATTGACCAAATATTGAATCTCTATTTTACCAAAGTCACAAATTTGATGCAGAGCTTGATGCCACTTCTCCTTGCAATGAGGAATTTCTCAAATGCGAGATCATCAGCATGTTCAGCTAAATGTTAACATTTCCATTAGAAATAATTCCTTGGTCGGGAAGGTGTTTGTAATGCCTATAGGTTCCATGGAAGACGAAATGATTCTAGGACGATCCTAGATCTATGCCGGTAAATGCAATATCCAATGGGAAGAAAGAACATTATTGTTGAGCGCGGGTGACAAGGTCATGTCTATACCCTTAGGAGCTTGACAAACAGAGGGAAATAAATCATAAATTATGAACAAACAACACCGAATGCAGTGGCAACACCTCCTAAAACAGAACAAGCATCAGTCTCATGAAGCTCGCACACACAATACCCAAAATATAAGGGTACACAGAAGTGGGTGCCCACGATTCAACTTAAAAATCAACCTAACAAAAGGACACCATGAATAATATGGGGACCACAAGAAGAATCTGTAAAAAAATTCAAAAGTAAGACCTTGCTGACACAAACAGATTGGCAAGACTCCAAGCATCCCAATAGACCTCAAAGGTTCCATAAGCAATGGGTCTGAAAAGACTTGCGAGAACAAGGTTACTACCAAGGCAATACGGCAATATGGGTACCCAAACCCCACTCACAATTGCCAACACCACAAGTAGTTCAAGTCATAAAAACGAGAGTGGTAAGAGCATACATCATCAACTCCCAACTCAAGCAGGAACCTCACCAACCCTTGTATTGAGGAAAACGAAACCTCATCAAAATGGGTTGGAGATTGCCAAAGCACTGACAGTAGCCACTTCGGTTACAGAACTGAACTAGGAACCTAAAGGTAAAAACAAAGAGGTTCAGCAAAGGGACATAGATAGAAGCCCTCCACCATAAGGCACAGTGAACAACATTGTTCAGTTTGGTGGAAGGAACAATTAAAAACTCTCACATCGAGCTAAAACGACTGCATCAACAAATGCCATTAGGAATTTTTTGGACCCAAAAAGGGCCTCCTAATAAGGATTCCTAATTTTAAGGGATTAGAGCTTAAAAAGCTGGGCTTAAGGGAGACAAAGGCTATGATGACCCCTATTTTTTGCCTTGCCACATCAGCCATACCCCCTAGTTTCACTTTTTAAAGGGAATATTCTGATACTCTCTCTCTTACTTTTTGACTTTTCTCATACTTTCTCTCTCTCTTACTTTTTGACTTTTCTCATACTTTCTCTCTTAATTTTTGAATTTTTTATCTTCACTCTCTATAAATTGAATCTTTCTTGTCAGTTTGAAATCTCGTTTCTTATTAACTCCCACCATATCTCCCTTCCACATCAGCAAAACATTCTCGTATTTAGGTGGGCCCCAAAAAGTGAAAAAAAATTATTTTTTATTTTTTTATATTTTGAGGTGAAAAAAACACCACCCAACCAATATGTATGATGAAAATAATTTTTTCCCTCCAAAAAGCTTGTAATTCAAGGGTCACATCAGAAGCCTGTCAGGAGCCAGTACATCCATAGCTAACTGTCAAGTCCCCACAACCCCATAAACATAACTAACTGTGAGATCCCGAAATTGTGGGGACCCCAAAAATTATTATTTTTTAATTTTTCTCATAAATGTAATTTATTGATGAAAAACTCCATGTTAGTATATTTGTATATCAAAAAGATCATTTTCTACTTAGAAAAACAGATTTGTGTTAAACCTGCAACAACAGCAAAGTTTTAACAGTCTCTCTCACACTCACTCCCTCCCTCTCTTCTTCCTCTGCTTAGCTATGGAGCCTTTGCAAGCTGTGTGTATAGCCCCTTGTGAAGCTAGAAAATGGAAGGTTGTTTTACACATCCGTATTCCTCAAGAGTATGGCAGCTCTAAAAAAACTCATCCTACTGATGCACAATCTGTCCAAGCTCGTAGGATAGCTAAGGAAAAAATGTAGATCTTTGGGTTGATGGGCATCTCTATCCAGTTGACCCTCCATTAAGAGAAAACCCTCCTTTCCACAATTTATCATCTTTTATGATGGCCCCACATCTTCTACTATAGTGGGCTGTTCAGCTGGGTGCAGATTGTGCACCCTCTGGAAAGTGCTCTGATGCAAGCTGCTCTTCTACACCAGCACTCGTTCCTACTACCTTCACTTGTCATCCCTCAAATACCCTGCCAACTGCAATGCAAGCATCTCTACCTCCTCATCCGAATCCTCATCGTCGCTGATGATGAGGAACACAAAAGTGGCGAGCCACGACAAGAACCTAGTTCCTAAATTGCCCTTCCCCAACCTCTTCACCTCCTCCTTATTGAAGGTACAATAAGCTCCTGCGGGTATGCAGATGTCGATGAAGCGTTCAAGGCGCTGGATGTAGGGGCGGGCATATTCTTGAATATACTTAAGCAGCTCAACAGGCACCCATCGATCATTGGGACAATGGGAAAAAGAGATGGAGTGGGGAGCCAAGTATTGCTCCATGTATGCAATATGCATGTCTCATAATGTTGGGACGCAAGGGTGAGCAACTTTTCAAAGTCGACTTCACGAGAGAACATGACATAGAGCTCGCTCTTGCCCGCGCCCACGGGGTGGTGGAGAGGAACTCACAGAAGTTGTCAAAGTGGGTAGCCATGTGAATGCAAAGAGAGTGTGTGAGCTCGTGCTTGGTTTCTATCGCGTGAAAATGAGAAAGAAGGAACCTTTGGCTATTTATAGTTAAAATTTAAAGTTTGGCCTTTTCACACTAGATCACTAGACAAAAAAATTACAGTTTGCAAAAATATTAAGATTTCAATTAAATAAAGATTGGTTAAAAAAGAGCCTGCTACAAAATTACAAGCATGTCATCTAATCTAAAATTGTTATAATGTCTTCATTTTTTGCCCCTCTTGTGACATTTACTTCATGTTGATCTCCATCTCCTTGTTGACTTAAAAGCTTGTCATTGCCTTCACCTCAATCCTGAAACTCTTGCCCCTCACGTGCATCAGAACAAAGGCTATTTCCCATATACTCAATTCATCTTCAAGTTCTTCCACATGCCTACTATGTGTTGGTAGGGCTATGCACCTTGCTGCTGAAAATTCAAGGTCCCCCATTAGCCATGATTCTTCTGAGACCATGGTTGTCCCCTCCTTACACTTCCCAATCTGTAAAAATATAGAAAGTGGCACAATAACCAGAAAGTGTAACGGTTAACTCTAGACATGTAGTGGAATCAGATATACCTTTCTTCTCATCAACTTGAAACTTGACTCTTCCACATTGTCAAAGCCCATGATGCTAAAGTGTTGACGCAGGTCTGCTAGGCTCCAATGCTTGCTTGCTGCTGCCACTCTCTTAATCCATCCATTGTGCATCATCACAACTACCTCAATAGGCATAATTTCTTCTTCTGAGGCTTGAAGTGGGATCCATGTCCCGTGCTTTTGCATCCATCTTTGGTAGTGTAGACGCATGTACAAAATAGAGCGTGCCTTCAAGAACTTGAAAGACACTGTAGAATCTACTACTTTGCACTTGTACACACATCACCTTGATGTGACCCCTCATTAACCTCCCAATCCTCTCCTAATAATCCTTGAATGAGATCAGACCGTTCCTCCTTTTACAAATATACATTATTTTTGTTTGGTGCATGGGCATGGAATTGAACATGTGCACAAAAACATGTAAAGGACAAAATCAATTTAGCCCTACTGACCTACATGCCTTTGAAAACTTGAGTGATGTCTTGATATCACATACCATCTTAAACTTTAAGCATAAGATGGTCTAAGCATCAAGTTTGGGCCATTCGGGATTGTTAAGAGGGGGGTTGGGGATCTCTTCTAGCTTGCCAAATAAACCTGGTTTTTTATCTACAAAATATGAGTGAGAAAAGAAAAAGATATTGTTTTGTACAAGATCACTTGGGCTTTGAGATACAAACATTGCCTCTCCAATGGATGCATGCATAGCATAGAAAACTCCAGTGAGGCTTTGTAATGGTTGTTCCTCAACATAATAAGAGGGGAAAATATCTACAGAGACATAAGAAAATGGAGAATCATAAAAAATTTTGAAACAAAAATTCCAATATTAGCATGTTGTTAAAGCTGTGTTTATGTTACACTGACAATTTGAAGGAAACCTTGGTCGTTGGCCTTGAATGTATAGGTCTCCAAGGGTATACACATGTTGCACTATGGCAACCAGTCCTTCCTTCTTAGTATGCTTGAAGCCTTGTAGCCACCCCTTCCAATGATGTAGCATATTCCCCAGTTTTGACGCACTCGATGTGGTCCCTTAGAGCTTGGCTGCAGTTAGACCCCAGCCCCAACCCTGAATCTTGTTGAAGCCCAAACTCCATTCTCATCTCTTGTGTTATGCAGCACAAGCTCTTCCACCTTCTCCCTAGGTCTTCACACATTACTAGAGGAGGCCATGGTGGTAAGAAAAGAGAAGGGAAAAGAAAAGCTTGTTTTACAACAGAAGAGTGGAGAGGAGAGAAAGTTCAGGGTTTTCAATGCAGCAATGGAAAGCTTAAAAGAGGGTTAGAGTTTAAGAATAGGCTTCCTAAACCTAGGGTAGACTGAAGAGGGAAAGAGTTTCTGCAGCAGTGGAGAGGGAGGGAGCTTGAGAGAGAGAGAGAGAGAGGGAGATTGAGAGGGAGGGAGATTCAAAAGGAGGGAGAGCTTGAGAGGGATGGAGTTTCTACACCAATGGAGAGCTTAGAAAAGGAAGAAAGAGGGAGAGGAAGCTTGAGACTAAGGGAGCTTGACAAGGAGGGAGAGCTTGAGAGGTATGGAGTTTCTTGAGCAATGGAGAGCTTAGAAGAGGAAGAAAGAGGTCCAAAATGAGCTTTCCAAACTTAGAGTATGTTGGGGGGAAGTTTGAGAGGGAAAACACACTTTTGGGAAAAAATTAAAAATTTTTAATTTTTAGGGTTTTTCAGCTACACAATTCTAGGTGGGGGGACCTCTAAGTTTGGGCCCAAGAGGTAGGGGGACAAGAGTAGTAATTAGGCCCCATTAGCAAACCAAAGCCTAGGCCCCCTAGGATCAAAGAAGTCAAAAATGTGCACCCAGTCCTCTTCCTATTGGTCCATTCCTAATCAAAAGTTAATCCAAGAGGCCCTCTTTGGGTCCAAAAAATTTCTAATGGCCCAAAAGTGCCCAAGTGACCCCTTGGTTCTCGTGGCAATAAAATAGAAGGGTGTCCAATGGTTACACAATGGGTACAAGGTAAGCAGGGTATCATTCACTCATTTTGTGTATGTTTGACTACTTGAGCTTGAAGAAAAAATGAGAAGGTAATTATATTATGCATTCAAAATTTAAAAATGTTCATGCCGTGAACAAATTCAAAAACATTCATGCCGTGTGAAGAACTTCAAAAAATGTTCACACTGTGAAACAATAATTTCTTACGGGCCAATCGAGCAACACCACATTGTTTTCTTCATTAAGGCAGTCGCCTTGTTTGACGACAGCATTATAAAATTGAAATTTCTTTCCTCTTTCATCATTTTGCATCGTGTGACTTTTATTTTTGATTGCACATTTCTTCTGCTCTTGATCGCTCTTCATCTCCCATCCCGCCATCATCCTAGATTTTGGACTTAATTGACTATCTACTTTCGAGGTGGGAGCTTGATCCTTTTCTTTTCGTTTTCTTTTCCTTCTTGTATTTTTTGATCTTCATTATTGATTAAGATCTTGTCGGCACTGCGTATTGTCCATACATCATAATTGTTCTAAAAATAATTTTCATGGTACCCTCACATGCATCTTAACAATGAAAGAAAAAATTAAAACACTCATAACAAACAACCTTCACTATAGATTCATGATTTTTTTACCCTGCGGTTTCACGGACCATCACTTATGTGAACCTACAGTTTCACGGAACCTGTAGTTTCACAAACCTAACAAGTTCACGGAACTTCACTTTTTCACGGAACCTCAACGATTCACGGGGCTAACCAGTTCACGAAACCTAAAAAGTTCACGGAACTACACTTTTTCATGGAACCTCAACGGTTCATGGCTAAAAAGTTCAAGAAATCTAAAATGTTCACGGAACTTCACTTTTTCACTGAAAGATTCCTGCCCCCTCCGCGCAACGAATTCGGGGGTGCTAGAAGCGGAAGTAGCACTTCTTGCGCAGGGCAGAGCCTCTCACTTGAGGCCTTGCCCACGGATATCTGGACGAGAGACTAATCCCTCGGTACTTCCAAAACCGAACCCGGAAAAACTTCTCTCGCCCAGCAGACATAGGTGATTCCTCCAGGATATTTTATTCTAACATAGTCAAGGTCATCACTAACCAAACTAATCAAACCAAACCCGTAAGTCTCGTGGTCAGATCAAGGAAGAGACTTGCACTTGGATCATAGAGTCCAATGCTTTTTTCCTCATCAAGAGGCACAGCCGTTGATTCTTTTCCATAGAACAAGGGTTATCTGAGATTTACTTCAACTATCATAACTTTACAGAATTTAGTCTCATTTTAGGGATCCATCAGTCCAACCTAACCCCATCTAATCCCATGGGTTAGGTAACCATTGTAGTGATAGGATCCATTTAGGAACTTGGTTATGTTTTTCCTCGGGTACCAGGGAAAAGAGTTCCAAGGCCCCCTAGCCAGCGCTTCAAGCAACGTTCAAGATAGTCACACCACTTACACACCCAATATGAAATTGCCTTTTTCACAGATTCAGCTATCTTTAAAACAATCTTTTAATGAAACCATAGTATCACTGATCATAGTCCTCCAAAATATCTAGCTCGAATTCTAATTTCCAATCATTCCTTCATCGGTGTACCTATGGCATCATTGGTACCAGAACACTCTACCACCTACTCACTCAGGGGCCTTTTTGATAGTTACTAGCTCATAGTGGCATCATTGTCAACCAAAATGCTCACCACCTGCTCACTCAGGGGCCTTTTCAATAGTTCCTAGCTCATAGTACCTGGAAATATAATCACATAAGAAAGTTCCAGATGGACTCTTCGTTGAAGATCAACAAGATCAACCAACAGATCCATATAAAAGAGCCATGGACTCATCTGTTGAGGACCAGCAAGGCCAATCAGCCAGATCCATGCCCGAGTTCAGAAAACAACTCTTAACACCTTATTCTATTTTCTTCCTCGATGCACGTGTGGGTATCTTCGGCAAGAGCCATGCCGAGTTCAGAAAACAACTCTAACACCTTATTCCATTTTCTTCCTCGATGCACATGTGGGTATCTTCGGCAACCCAGAGCCTGAGCACCGTATGGTCAGTCCCCCTCTAGGCTCCTTCTTCGCAGGTCACCTAGCGCTTCACTCCTCATAGGCCGCCTCCTTGGTCTCTCATCCACCATACTGGAAGCTCACCATTTAAATCGAACCAAGGCTGGTCAAGACCTCGGCCAACCTTGCTACGCGAGACGTCCTCCATTGACTCTCCGTCAGCTATTGCAACTTTATCACTTAGATCTCCACCACGACCTCATTCACAAGATGGTCAAAATGCTTCCCTAGCATTCTTCACATAAAACAATCATTTAAAAACAGGTCATAATTAATACAGTTTCTAACGAACTCTCATCTTTCCACATTATTCCACATTATTTCTTGTTATTCCATATTTTTCTAAATCAATTCACTTTGCTTATTCCTCATCCAGTCATATCTATTCCCATCATCCTTCATCCATTCTCATCCAATCACATCATATTACATCTCATCACATCTATCCACATCACATCACATCACATTCATCCGCATCACATCTCATCACATCCATTTACATCTTTTCATATCCTTATCACATCATGTCACATCCATCCTCATCACATCTCAATCAGCAAAGCCCTCATGGCCCATTGAAAGGTAGCCCTACATTACCAGCCACTACAGCCCAGAATGCCTCCAAATTCTGGAGGAGGCGAAAGTCAAAGCAAATCTGGATAAGGTTGGTTTGGGGAAAATGGCATAGATACTCCCAAGACGTATCGACACAAAACTTTGTGTCGAGTACCTCAAGACCTACAACAAGGGCACCAAAAGGGGAACTATTACCAAGGCTGATGGTACTATAAAGCAACTCCTCATCACATAAGAGCTCATACGGGATGCTCTATAGCTCTTGCCCGTAGTCAAGGTCCACGCCTATGCCATCGACAAAATGCCTCTCGATGCAATGCTCAAGAAAAGTTCTTACAACTCAAATGCGCCCGAGTACGAAACCATCCGTGATAAGGCTACGAAAAAAGCTTCAAGGCCATATCCTTGATAATGGAGGTGAAGCCCGTGGATAGATATAACAGGGTGCCCTTGAACAGAATTGCAAAGGTACATGAGGAGAAAGAAGAAGACTAGGCCTACTATGTTCATAGAGAGATGGAGAACTGCTTAAAGGCCCACAAATCCAAAATCTGTAACCCGTACCTATTTACACAAGTTCTAAATTACGTAGCAAAAAGGCTTCTCCTAGAGCCCAAACCAGAGGAGCACTTGCAATTGGCACTGCTGCCAGAGCAACCCACATTAACAGCAGCTGAAGATATGCAAGAGGGGTAGGCTATCTTGATGGAGACCCAAGCAATCATGAAGGAAATCAAGAAGGGGAGAAGGAAGAAGAAAGATAAGAAGAAAGAAGGGGAGAAGGAAGAAGAAAGATAAGAAGATAAGAAGATAAGGGGAGTAAATCTAGATACAGCTTCTATTGAGTGTCACAAAGATTAGAGGAGGAAGTGGCCCAAGAAATCCAAACATACCAAGAGGCTTTGCAAGAGACCACTAGCAGCCAAGCCACATAGGATCCCTGACAACAAGTTACTCCTCCAACAAGCCCAGCTCAACTAATATTTACAGATCTATCCCCCCTCAAAGAATCAGCTCTGGCAGACATGCCAACAAAGACATCACCCGAACAAGAAGCACAAGTAGAGTCTGAGGAAATACAAGGCATTGAGGCGGCCACAGCTCAAGTACAATAAACAGAGGTCCCAAATGAAGCAAGCAAAAGACAACGAAGTCCAAAGCCATCCAGTCCAAGCAAGAGAATGTGGTTGGAAGATGAAGTAAGAATACCTCAGTTGGCCTCACTATAGAAAAGGGACTATCAATAATTCTTGCAAGAGACCATGGAAGGACTCAATGAGTTGCTCAACCAACCACAGACTGGGCTCAAAGAAGAAGCAAGCACAAGTACAATATGGGAGAAAGAACAAAAGGTTTGGTGATGTCACCTCCTCACAACACACATGCTCCACGATCGTAACGCCGCCCTCTCGAAACAGGTTAATGATGCATGCACACAAGTGCAAACATTAAAAGACCACTTGGTAGTAACTTTGAAGCTACCCATAAAGATGTGATCATTTAAGAGCTTAAAGGCCAAGGAGGAGAAAGAGAACATGTATAAAGCCCTGGAAAGCAATAATATGGTCCTCAACCAAACAATCGTGCAAAGAATCAAGGAAAATGTGTACCTCAACGCAAAATTAGAACAAGCAAAGAAGGAGCTTCAAAAAGAGGTTACCCACACAAATGAGCTCACTACTACACTTCATGCTCACCAAATATAGGAGCTCCGAATCAATACCAGGGCCAAAGAAGAAGACTTGCAAATCCAAAGCCAGTAGCTAGCCTCACAGCTAAAGGCGGCAAAGAAAAGGGCAACTCATTTACAACATGAGAGGGGACAAACAAACAAGGCCCATGCAAAAAAGATTAGAACAATTAACGACACAATAAGTGAAATCCATGCCAAAGTACAAAGGAAAGATTTGGCACACCAAGAAGCAATGGTGTAGCTTACACAACAACTACACGACATTCAAAGGTTGGCTGCCTAAAGGCTCCAACAAATCACTGAAGCTTAGGAAAGAGAAGCAACAACCAAGCATTCCTAAGAGGACGCAACCAGATTGTTTGAGGAATTAGATGTTGCAAGGATGGTATGGGAAATGGAAATTTCAAACCTCCTCAGCAACACTGACTCTCGAGTACAAGAGTTAGAGTGTCGGGCTGGCAATCCAAGAACGAAGTTAGAGTTCGGAGCCTAATGATGATCTCTGCCTCCTCCTTGAGTGTGCCTCCGAGTTGGGTCAGTTGCCAATAACTCCTTGGGCCTCTCCTCAAACTCTCACCTTGTTTTTGTCTACACTAACACTCACTTTACTTTAGTATGACAAAAATCTATCTGAAGATATAGGCTTAGGAGAACTAACACTAATTAAACAAAATACTGAAAGAGATGCTGACCCTACCATAATAATGGGAGTTTTGCGGGGAGACTTAGTATTAACTAATCCATAAGACATCTTCTTCTACCCTTTATATCCTACAGTGCTAAGACTTTGTAGTTGGTGTTGTTTCCTCCAAAATTCAAAAATTCTAGATAACAGTGTCAAAAAATTAGACCTATTTGTCCCAAGTGACATTCTTGAGATGCCCGCCAACTATGAGGTAATAGCACATAGGTACCAGTGGATTATAAGTCATGGGTGGCTAGAAGTATATAACACTCACCAACATCTAAATCTATGTGAGTCCACTTTATATCATCCTTTTGGCATTCTAAAACTCTACTCTAATATCTACAATCACTTAGAAGCCATGCTAACAAATGCACAATACAATTTTGATGCTACCAAGATTGAATATCCCACTATCAATTCCGAAGAGATTCCGGACTTACAAGAATTTATTAAGTCTCATAAGACTATCCACCCACCCCCTAGCAGAGGTCAAGGTCTAGAAGAATCCTCTTCATCTGCAAAATCAACTTACCCTATCTATTCTAATCTCGCTAAGTAAGCTACTTAATCCCTATCCTAACACACCACCTATCCTACTTAATCCCTATCCTAACACACCACCTACTAACACATCTCAAGCTAACTGCATTTTCTCAACCTTCAATCCTCTAGAGATATATTTTCCCACTAACCCTCTCGCCCTTGAGGAGATACTGGCACCTTACCCATCTCCATAACGGCACTCTCAAGAGGTACGCCATCCTATACCGTAGGATAATATTGAGGCATTCATTGATGACACCATTTTGGAATCCTTGTCAGGTGCAGAGTACAAGGGTTTCATTCATGTTGGCAACCCTCTTTTGAAGCCAAAGTAAATGTTCAAGGTCCTCATGATGCAGATCATCCCATTTGAGCCAACTAGACAAATCATGCCAGAAGCTTACTCTGAGATCACCCCAACAAAACAACATAATGTGCCATACCCTCTCCGAGCTCCATGCCCTGACTTAGAAGAATTAATTCCTTTATCTAGAGAGGGCACATTATGGGTGAATGTGGCAAAACACACAAGGTTGGCAAAACCCCAGTTAGCTAATCTACTAGAAATAAGGATTGTTACATTCATGATCAGCTCTACTGTTTCCATAGGTGGAGGAAGGCACACCCTGTACACACAAGAGGCGGTTATTCCACAATAGTCACCGATGAAGGGCAACCAAAATTGGAAGATTTTGGCATACAACCAGATTGGCGGGAGTACCTGACAATTCCGAAATATAGCCAGGTTCATATGGGTGCGCTACCAACACAATGGGTTGATCCTTTATACATACCAGTTAAGAGAAGATACACCTCTAGAATTTCATGAAGCCAAAAGGCATGACTCACATGTTTGAAAACTTTCCAATTTTCCTACCAACAACATCTCCAAACATACAGGACCAAAGATAGCAAATGCTTACATGGATACAGGCATGGCGTAGAATTCCATACCCACCAATTGTGGCTAGCATCAGATTTTTAAAATTGGTGGTGGTGTTAATAGACCAACCCAAGGAGCCCTACGATGGCTATGAAGCAGAACAATTGAAGTTCGACATGAACCAAGGGCCATCCCCGATAGAGGCATCATGCTTTACTACTACCGAATGAGATGTCTTCTGGGCTACATGCATATAACATTCGAAGACATGGTGGATATAATATTCTGGAGATCGCACTAAGCATTTCAATGCACACTCAAAAAGCTCCAATTCAGAAAGAAATTTCTACCGGCACGAGTTCGGTGACTAGGTCTTTAGACCTCAAAACCTACATTAGGAAGGGGGGATGTTAATCCCATTTTGGATTAACAAACATGATCCTCCAATTGAGGACATTAATAAGTGTCATGAAATGGCACTATTAAAGTTGTACATTATGAGATATTGGCCACCCAAGGCCTAGTTAAGTAAGTTTTGGGCACCCAAGTGTGAATAAGGGCAAAATGTATACAAGGCATTTTCTCATAATGAAAAGACACAATCCCCTTTGAGCTAGAGAGAGCTCTTCCTTGTATCATGAGAGAGATTGAGAGAGAGAGAGCATTCTAGCATCGTTCCTCTTCTATGCTTGTGTGGGAGAGTGAGTGATTGCCTTATGCAATGGTGCGAGCGACTCTATGATAACAGCATGGGGGTGGAGCTTAACAAGTGAGCTTGGAGGCCTCAAGGGACTTGAGTTCAAAGCATTGGTAAGTTCCCTACGATAGTTGTGATCTATTGCTCATCCTTTAGATGAATGCATTGAGTTCCCTCAAGGAGGTGTGGTGTTAGCCTGGGACAAGTTGCACCTTGGTTAGCCTGGGAGGACAAGTTGAGTCTTCCTAAGAGAGAAGGAGGCATTGGGATTTTACACTTACCCACTCATACTAAAGCAAGGATAGCTATGAGTCTACCTAAATGCCTACATCAAGAGGAGACTTGGTTGTTAAGGGATTTGGTTGGGGATTTTGATGTGCTACTCAAAGGCAAGTGGATAGGACTAGGCTAGAAAGATAAGCTTTTATCTTATGCTCCCCTAAAAATTACATGTTCTCCATTTTGTAAATTTTTATGTGATAAAAAGAAGTGTTGGGGTTGGTTAGATGGGATGGTTGTACGAGAGAAACATGGAACTCTCTATTTAGCCTAGGGCTTTGGTGGGCCCATAAATTCACTCCCCCTTTGGCCTATCTGGACATCAGTTTAGCTATGAAGCTGAATAATAAAGGACTGAGGAGGTTGGCTGACTATTGTGATTAGTCTCTAGCAGGATGGAAGGACTTGGGACAACTTAAGGATGACTTTAGGCTCCAGCTAAGGGAATTGTAGTTGGTGAGATAGGTTTTGGTGATAGTGGAGAGGGGATGGGTGTTTATTACATTTGATGAGACTTGTTGTGGCTGAAATATTGGGCTTGGTTTAATGGAGTCAAGTTAGATAAAGGGGTAACCAGGACTTTGTATGAGGAGGTGAGTAGGAGTGAAGTGAATGTGTGGTATTGTAATAAAATATGGAGGGTGACATGGAATTCTAACATCTAGATGAAGAGATGGAAGATGATATGGGAAGTGGGTATTCATGTGAAAGCTTATATTTTCTTGTGGAGAGTGTGTATGTGGGCACTACCTATGGGGTATAAACTTTTACAGAGGAACTTCACCTCTAGGATTTTCCCTAGATATAGATCAGCACTGGAGGATGGGAGACATGCTTTTTACTGCCCAGCCCCCAGAGGGGCTTCGAGAAAGATTGGGAAATGCGGCTCAAGCAGCATAGGGCTGCAAGGGTATTGGGGGGATGGGAGACATGCTTTTTGGGACTGCCCAGCCATTAGAGGGGCTTGGGGAAAGATTGGGAAATGCGTCTCAAGCAGCATAGGGCTGCAATGGTATTGGGGGGATTGGGTGTTGGGAAGATTGTTTGTACTGATGGGGCTGCTAATTTGGTTTTTAGTATTATTAGATACTATTGTCTCAGAAAGATATGGAACTTTAGGAATAGTATAGTATTTTAGAAAGATGCCTATCGGAGGGTTGTTTGTGTGAATATGAGCACTATTCTAGCATTTCCCTTCATGAATGTGGAAAACCTTAGAAAATTATTCAAATGATTAAAGTAACCTTAAATTTTATTGAGAAAACACCATAAGTAGAGGTATTATATCCAACACTATAATCCAAACAGGTTGTGAATTTACAAAGTAGGTTCCTATGCAAGAAAAAAATGATCTCAATTTCTCCTAAACCTTACATAGTATTCAAGAAATAATAGATAGATTTCCCATGACAAAAAAAATATTGTACATTATAAATTAATTCAATTAAATTTACTTCTAAGAATCTCTTTTTAGTTCCTTAGTCTGTGACACCCAAAATATGACAATAGTATGAGCTTATATGGTGATTTACTTTTATACTAATAAATCAACATTTTTACTAAAGTAATCGATCAAAAATACATATCTAAATCTTTTAATTTAGTTAAAAGACAAGGTGATCGTCTCAACTTCCAAAACTGTATTGATAACAAAATAATGTCTATGAATCCTTACTTGTATTTGAACCATCTAGTGAGAAACTGAAGAAAATAGTGTTTATTACTATATAAAATAACTAGACATTCCACTTAAAGCCTTATGAGATGTTTAAAAATGTGTGAAGTAGTCTCTTATTCTGTAGTAATAAATATGGTTTAAAATTTGTAAACCTTTGTCTAAACAAAGTGCCTAAAAGAATAGGTGTATATGTGATTAGCTCTCACAAAATGCATAATGTTGTACAAAACATGTGTGCAAGATTTGGTCCTAGTCTATGATTGTTTGATTAGCTATAGAAATCCTCAAAGTTATTTTTTGAGATAGCTAAATACCTTAGAATTTTCATTAAGGATTTTTGAGTCTACGATGGCTTGTATTATACCATATATATGTCTGTGAAGCAATGCATATCCATAAACTTTGAAAAGAACTGAGAAATTACATAATTAAAGCCTTTGATCCAAATATAGTCCAAACAACTCTATACAACAACTGTAATTTAGCCTATAAATTCTTATGAAATTGAAAATCCTAGAGGTAACCAATGTGTTACCAAAAAAATCCCAATTTCCTTCACTATGTACCTGATGCTATGAAGAAAGGAAACCTTTGATTTTCGCTATCCATGTGTTCTAAATATTTTCATAAAGTTGGTCATTAGTAAACAGGACATAAATATGTCCATGGACACTTTTCTATCCTATTACCAAACTAGTGTTAAAGTTGATGCATAGATGCGTATATAAATATTATGTTAATAAAATGAATGATGGTTCTGTGGTGCAGTTGATCCAGGCCCTACAGTTTGGGATTAGCTTATCTAATCTTTGACTGAGGAGATTCTTGTACATACTAGGTTCTGTCATGTGGTAGGGCAGCACATGTTTGGATTTAAAGGCAAAACTTCCTAAGTTTGGGCCAAAGACCAAGAGATGGTATTTGAAGGAGAAGCAGCCAGTCCACACATTTGTTGCCTTCATTTTGAGAACCCCTTGTAGAAGGTGAGTGGTGAAAATATGGACTAAAGGAGAGTATATGGAGAAGCAATCTCCAAAAGGTTGCACCTCAGAGGCTATGATTCTTGCCTGTATGCAACTAGATTATCATTTTTCTTGGGAGTCGAATCCTCTTTTTTTGGGGAGGATGAGAGGTGGGATCTGATATGTTGTTTGTTAAACATTGAAATGGTGGGAGTTTAGAAAGTGATACACTAGGTCCTTGTATATAACTGATGATAATTTTCTAATATAACTTTTTTATGTTCTCGAAAAAAAAGAGCTGAAAGAATGACTCAAGAGCTCAGGCTAAGTAATCTTATGGATAGTGTGAAGGCTCTATTTTATTTTGATGGCTATCTAGAGAATAATTTATAATATAATTGGGTCGTTCCACTTGATGGATGGTTTCTCTCTTTTCTTTAGCACCGTTTTCGGGCTGCGGAAGACTTTAGGGACGCTCGAGCGCGCGCGCTCTCTCTCTCTCTCACAATTGCTACTACTACTGCTACTATGGAGCTAAGCTCTTCCTCTATATCACCCACCCTGTCCATCGCAATCAAAGTGCGAACGCCCGCAGAAAATCTGATATCGCAGAAGGCGCACCTATCCTGCCAGCGTCCATTCCAACGCCCCAGCCCGTCGTCCAAGTGGGCATCCCTTCCCCTAATCCCCACAGGGGCTCAGTAAGTCTCATTTAGCTCTTTGATGCAGTACCCATTCGAGCTAGTGCAGACTCTTCTGTGATTAGTATTTTGATGCAGTACCCATTCCAGCTAGTGCAGACTCTTCTGTGATTAGTATCACTAGGTTTGCTGTACTTGTCTAATATGATCTAGCTGATAGTACGTGCTCGATCGATCATTTGTTGCTGCTTGAAGGATGCTCTTGCCGAAGCGGTACTTGTCATCGACGACGATGCTGACGTAGAATAACAGAACCATGGGTCGCCGCCTCCCTCGGCTGCAAGGCGATCACCCCTGTCCATGAATGATGTGATGATGGAATTAAGAGGTAACTTTGCGGCTGTCGTGCTTCAAGTTTTAGTAGGCGGGTTGTTGCAAGAGATGAGTGTAGGAGGCAGATTCGGAGTCTGGATTGTCAGCATTGGCTTTCTTGTCACATGTCGCATGTGCATGATCCATATCTGTGCGGTAGCATGTGTATGCGGTGGTGGCGGCGAGGACGACAACGAAGACGGTGGCGCCGCCGCCATAACCTGCAGCGGAGAGATGATGTTACAGATCACTGCGCTCATCTCCTTCCTAATTTTTACGTGCGCTCTGCCTGTAGCATTGATCTTGGCAGTTATTCTTCGCTTTTACTTCTAATTAAGGGATCATATGTATGGTACGTACTACAGGCCGGCACACTACTGTTGCAGAGCACAGAGTTTGTAATAAGCGCTGCACTCTTTTCCATTGATCTCGTTAGAAAAATTCAATCTGCTTAAAATTTCGTTCAAAGCACTTATTGTTATAATAATATTTCGAGGCTTTTCAGGTGATTTTATCTCCAAGCTGTCCAAGAGTTTTTAGTTTTTATTTTTTAAGCTTTTCAATGTAAGTTTTATAGGAAAATTAAAAGTCTATAACCCTTACTTGACCGTCAAAATGCCAAAAAGGGAGGCATGATGGATGTCAAAAAGCAACTTTTTATGCCGAATGTAAGCAACTTTTGGCGTCATCATTTATTCACATAATGTGAAATACACTAAAAATAAAGCATTTTCTTTTTATTTTTTAAAGGCTCAATGTAGGAGGGGTTTACTCTTTCACTCTTTAGTAGCGTTCATTACCACAACTAGAGCTTTGAGGGCCGTCCCCCCCCCCTTCTATCATGCCACATTAGGTACACACACGACACCCGTACCAAGCGCGATAATTGTTTGCATGACAAGAATCAAACTCTCACCCTCCTCTAGGGAGGCTTCGACCTTCACCATCTAGGCTATCATCCGCACTGGTGAAATAGCATTTTCAACCTATTGAGAGGCTGGAGAACTCTTCTTTCGCCACTCAAAAAGCAACTGTGGTGAAACGTGACAATTTATAAGTGAAACATGCGTCTTACATCATTATCAATACTTGTATACTAGCTTCTCGAGTAAGGGATGGTTTACGTAGCTTTGTTAGGCAAGCAATTTTGGTGTTTGTCCATTTTCTTGAACAAATCTCATGTTTGGGCATGGTTATAGATATTGTTTACCAAAAAAAAAAAAAGACAACTACCACATGATGCATATGTTATGTAAGTAGTTATAGAAAATCGATTTCTTCATAATACAAGAATGGAAATTGTGAAATATTGCCATGTCACCCTATATTGTTTGACATTATAGTAATCCAACCATCATCTTGGTTGGTGTTTTGCACAAATAATATAATTCTTTTACAGCTTTCCATTATGAATGTAAGTCCAGCAAAGGGACCCTTTCACAAAAAAACTTGTTTTTAAGATGTTTTCTCTCAATTTAATAAATATTCCTATGGAAACGAAAGCTCCATGTCTTGTGGGGAGCAAGCTATCCCCTCAGTCACTCACTTTTCTCACGATTCTCTCGCTCTGTCTCTAACACAACTAAGAGAGAGAGAGAGAGAGAGAGAGAGAGAGAGAGAGATGTATTGTAGTTTTTGTTGCAATGGTGCTTTCTTTCATCTAACAATAGTGTTGTATTTCTAGATTATATAGAAGAGCCGACCGTCAAGCACCGCCACCTGCATAATTTTTCATTGAAGGGTAGTTCACCATCAAATGGTGCACCCCCCCAACCTCCATAAAGCTTAAGCCTTAAAGATTTAAATCATAACCTTAGCTTCATATGTTTATTTGAACAATTTTTCCCACTCATAGTGGCCCCCTATTGTAACTTGTAAAATGATACAAAACTAGTGTGCTAAATGGTTGTTCTTTTTCTAGAAGACTTGTGTTAGGGCTTTGTTTATAATATTGGTCTCTTGTTATGCATATCTCGCTTAGTTATATTAGGTTCCTTTCTTATTAATATGCTATTTGAATTTATTATGCAAATCTTGAGTGCTATCACACCGCACCAAAGCACAACACGCACATGACCCGACTCCCATTGTGGAAATGAACGATTCATTATGGCCAAGCAACTCTTTAATATCTGAAAATACATACATTCAAAAAAAAGCACCACCATAATGTACTTTGTAGACAAGAAACTTTTAGTTTGATATTCATGCATAAAGTAAGAACATTTCTTTAGTATAACAAAATATGTTGACTTGGTATGTATTTCAAGAAAGGATTAAGAACATATTTGCATCAATATCCACATACATTCTCTCTCTCTCTCTCTATCTATCTATCTATCTATCTATCTATCTTTATTTGAACACTTTATTTTTCTTTCCCAATGCCCATTCATAGTGGCCCGCCCCTATTGTAACTTGTAAATCAATACAAAACTAGTGCTAAAGTGGATGCCCTTCCTTCTAGAAGACTAGTGTTAGGGCTTGTTAATCATATTTCTCTCTTGTTATATGCATTTCTTTCTTATTTATATGAGGTTCCTTCTTAATTATATGAGGTTCCTTCTTATTCATATGACATTTGAATTTATTATGGCCAAGTAGCTCTTGGTTACCTCAAAATTCATACATACAAACAATCACCAACATAATATACACTATAAACAATAATCTTTTAGTTTCATTTTCAAAAATAAGGATTTTAAATTAAAAAAAATTCTTTAGAGAAATTATTTAGTACAATAAAAACATGGTGAATTTGTATGTATTTTAAGAAAGGATTGAGAACATCATTGCATCAACATCTACATACATTCTCTGATCTCTCTCTCTCTCTCTCTCTCTCTCTCTCTCTCTCTCTCTCTCTCTCTCTCTCTCTCTCTCTCTCTCTCTCTCTCCCCACAATAAAATTGATTATTGCAAAATAATGCATTGATTTCTCAAACTATCCACATTGCAAATAGTCCTCACTAAGTTTACTTTTTGTCAGATTTTATTCATAGAAAAACCTCAATTAGGTATTTGTATGTTTAAATTAAGGAGAAAATTTTTGAAGTACAACAAGCACATTTTATTTTCTTTATATTTCAAGAGAAAAAATAAGCAGAACATTAATTTAACATTTGTAATAAGGGTACATGCATGAAAAGGTGAACCAAAAGATTATGTCCCAGGCCACTTCACAATTGGTTTGTGAAACACCCTTAGGAATAGTTGTAGAATCAAAACATATTTAATTTTAGCTTGTTCCAATTTTCTAATATCTATGAAGCCCCTAATAAACTACTATATATTACGCTTAATAATATTGATCCTCTCTCCAAGTGGTAGAAACTAGTGGGAAACCACCATCAGATAATGATCCACTTGATAATGCTTTCACCCAAAACATTTTCCTACCTTTGCTCCTTAGGTTTGTATCTCTCTCTCTCTCTCTCTCTCTCTCTCTCTCTCTCTCTCTCTCTCTCTCTCTCTCTCTCTCTCTCTCTCTCCTCTTTCAAAAGTTAGCTGTCATGACCTAGCCATGGCACCTACACACGACAAGGGAGCTAACGGCAACAATAAGGGCAAGAATCCCTCAGTAATCCCCCCCCCACCCCCACCCCCACCCCTAACGCCGCCCAACCTATGGGGAATTTTTTCCTCTTTGCAATCCATTGTACTTAATCAAGGAGACAAACTTTGAGTGCTTGCACTTGACAATGTGCACCTTGAGAACACTACCGAGATGCAAGCAATGCATAACATTGACCTCCAAGAATGTAAATGAGGCCATGAGAATGTTAATTCTCTCAAAGATCGCAGATGTAAGGTCAAGCATGATATTAAAAAATGTAAATGTGCTATAAGGACATAAATGCCCTGAAGGATCACCTATGTACATGAGGTTGATCATGGACATGTAATTAGTGGGCAATTATTGGATCTAACCATGTGGGCGAATGTTAACAACATGCAGGCTCTATGCAAAGCCATGAATGTGTATTGGAAAAATATGGTATGTAATGGCATGGCATTGCCAAAGATTGCCACCACAATGCGCATCCTCATAATGTGATTGATGTAGACATGCACAAATAGCATGAATATGAGAACGCTCAAAGAGCATTGTCATACACGGAGAAAGAATGCAAAACCTTGCATTACGCATCGGCATAGTGAGGGAATTATCAATTTCATTGCCATACTTTTCTAGACACATGACATGCTATTGGATTGGGAAGTAGGACACTTCATGTACACCCATAAGAGTTGCCGTATGCACAATGTTTGATGATCATCTAGGCTATGAAGAGTGCTTTCATAAGTTTTGGTATTAATATATTCTAGGTGGTTAGCAACCAAACTTTTCAAATATGCACCTCTCATATTGCTTACAATGATTGGCAGGGATTTCAATCTCAGGTTATAATGCATGCCCTTCAAGTGGGCCTAGACTTGAGGCCCGGTACTCAAAATCTTTGAAGAAGATAGTCCATGAGAGCCACAAAAAGTATCTCCCCAACAACCATTAATTCTGAGAGGATATTTATAAGGGATGTCTCCTCATTGGAGGAGGTGATGGGAATGAAGTGGCTATCCATCTTCCAAGTTATCCACCCCCTTGAATGAAGCAGCTATCCATCTTCCATTAACTCTCATATTGGGATGATCTTGTAGTTAATCATCTTCTTGACTTGATGCACATATTCAATATTATAATCAATGTGCTTTGGAAAACCATCACAGGGGCTGAAGAGAGCAAGGAACAAAGAGATGACTTACAAGAGGCTATGTGTATGCAATGCTTATGGGCCCAAAGTAGACCAGATGGGAAGATTAATCTCCCTAGAGCACCTTGGGTCTTGAACAACATGAGCAATGACATGTAAAGAAGTGCATCCGTGATTTTTGTACTCCTACCGGATGCATGCATTGCTTAAAGGGAGAATTCACAAAGGACACCAAGCTTAGTGGAAGAGTCATGATTGGCACAAATTCTTACAGTATGTGGTACCAAAAGCCATTAAGGATTACCTCATTGATGATATCAGAGTGACAATATATAAGATTGGTGTAGTGGTGCATTGTATATCAAAGAAAGAGATTAGAAAAGACACATTAGAAGCTGCCCATATAATGTGATGCTCCTATCACACTCAAGTATGCTCCAACTACATGAAGTAGGAGAAGGTTAATCTCGTGTTTACCATCTATCCATAGAGCCAAATGAGGAGAACCCCCATCCCGCCTGCCTATATGTAGGGGCCTACCTACCTAGACTATCCCAAACACTCGCGTACTCTGACTCGGGCTCCTCACCCCATCGCGCCCGCCTATATGTAGGGGCCTACCTACCTAGACTATCCCAAACACTCGCGTACTCTGACTCGGGCTCCTCACCCCTGAACCCTAGACTCACTCACTGTCCGCTCTCAGACATGCGGACTCGTAGCCCGCGGATCGAGCTCGCATAGGCATTACACGCTACATGACATTACCTCCACCTTAAAAAGAGTTTAACTCTGGATAGTTCTTGGTTAGTGACTCAAACATTCCCAAGTAGACACCTCTTGTCTCTAGTATTTCCACTTAACAAGTGCCTCTCGGTACATATAGTATGCCTCGTGTTCCAATCCCTAACTCGGTAATGAATATGGGGCTCTATGAAGATAACTTGCCAAGCTCCAGTCACACTTACACCCAAGAGGAAACGGAGGAGAGTGAAACAGTAGAATCATCAGGGGGTTCCTTAGATAAAGCTAGCCTAGAGGAAGAAGCCCGTACACCTCGGGGGGGTCACTTGTATAAATATGTAAGTATCACGTGGGTTCAACAGAAGGGCATTTTAAATATTTAAAACTTACAGAAATATATTTACAGAGGGGATTTATTTATTGTATTTTTAGAAAAAATTACAGATTTGAATAGGAAAGGATACATTATATTCACTAAAAAATTCACAGATAAGGGACTTTTTAAATAGGCCTTGAACGCACGTGATATAGAGGATTTACATATAGTGACCCCCCCGAGCCGTACACAGAACACACTTAGGACACTGAAGGCATGCCAACACAAGCGGGAGATGAACAAGCATTACAAAGCTAGAGGAAGCTTATCAAAGATCAACAATTTGACAAATGTTGGCTGCACTACATTGGTGCCATTGATGCTTATAAAGAAATTTTGAAAAAGAAATTTTGAAGAAGTAGGGAGAGGATCTACAAAAGATATAGCTTATGGGAGAGAAAACCCTAGTAATACCCATATGGCAAATAGAAGACTTGAAGATGGAGCCTATATTGATGTGACAAGAAGTGCTCGTAGAAGATAGAACAAACAACTTGCAAAGGAAAAGAGGATGATGGATCAAAAAAGCTACAACAAGAGGAGAATGAAGAGCAATAGGATTTTCACCCTGCTTTGAATCGATTTCAGGAGTTTATGATGGACGATAGGGTGGTAATGTTTGAGAGAGCTAAAAGAACTCCTAATAAGTAGGGTAGTGATGTTTGAGAGAGCTAAAAGAACTCCTAATAAGCAGGGTAGTGATGTGTATGAGGGACCATCGAGACAAAGGAAGTCAAATGAGCCAAAGAAGGCTAGGATTCTAGCCAAAGAAGACAGGATTCCCAGCTAGTCTTCATTGCTAAGGACTTAACATAAATTTAGGAGGCTGAGTTGACAGATTTGCTGAAGGAATACAAAGATTGTTTTTCTTGGAAATATAGTGATATGAAGGGAGTACCCAGAGAGGTGGTCCATCATACAATTCCGATGGTACTACATGGAGCAAGGCCACTCGAGTAGCATCCCTACCTGATGAATCCCAACTACTTAAGGATTGAGGAATCTATGAAATCAAGCACATAGACTGAGTATCACTAATTGTGATAGCCCGAAAAAGAATGGCAAGGTCAGAGTGTGCGTCGACCTAACAAAGGTGAATGCAGCCACGTAGAGGGATAATTACCCATTACCCTATAAGGACATGTGCTAGAGAGGGTGGCTGGCAAGGAATCTTACAATTTCCTTGATGGTTATTTAGGTTATAATCAGGTGGAGGTAGCACCAAAAAATCAACACAAAATGGCATTTGCAACCAAAGATGGAGTTTATTCCTATAGAGTCATGCTGTTTGGACTCACCAATCCCCTGCCACATTTCAGAGGTTAACGTGCATAGCATTCAAGGACTACTTAAAGGAGTTCTTGGAGGTCTTCATTGATGATCTATGTGTGCATACGTAGTGGAAAGAGAATTTAAAAGCCTTTGGAGAAAGTATTATAGAGATGCAGATTCTACCTTGTCTTGTTTAATCTTCATAAGTACCAGTTCTTGGTGAAGCATGGAGTGATTTTGGGGCCCATTGAAAGCTCAACATGGAGCTTCCCCCACCGACTAACTACCAGGGAGTGCAAAGGTTCATGGGACATGTGGGCTGCTACCACAGATTCATCATTATCTTTGTAGAGATTGCGGGACCCCTCTACAACTTGTTAATAGTATTTAAATGGACAAAGGAGCATCAAAAGTCGTATGAGGTGCTCAAAAAGGCCTTAGTCTCAGCTCCAGTTCTTTGCACACCAAATTGGGACTTGGTATTTCAAGTGCATATTGATGCATCTAATTTTGTAATTGTATGTGTATTAGCTCAACTAAAAGAGCATAAGATGGACTACCCAATCAATTTTTCAAGCAGGGAAAATTACGTGAAGTTGAGAAGAATTATACTACTACAGAAAGAGAAGGCTTGGCTTTGCTTCATGTGGCAAAATGTTATGGGAATATATTTTAAGCCCTCTTAAAAATATTATTCTACCCTCTTAGATAATTCAAGGACGCTTGGATTATCTTTGCATTATGCCAAATTATGTTCATATCATGGGTGATACCATTATAAATATTAATACATTTGGTGGATATTGACGTATGCTTGGGGTTTCCAATGTTTGTTTCAGTTGGTTGGTATGTAGGGGTGATTCTCAGGTTACTTACGCATGGCAAGCACGTGTGTGATGATGGTTTGTATGCTTATGGAATATTTATTTCACCATTTTATTGTTGGTTATTTTACAGGTGAAGAGGATTTTGAGGATTGAAGAGAAGTCGCACAATTTTATTACTTGGCACACCATTTTTGTAAACAGGCTTTGTATATACATGTGCTAGCTTGTGCACATTTTGATTTATTTTGTAAAAGCCATAGTTTATCAAGCATAGACTTGATTTTTAATATTTGATAAAGCGTGATATGCTTTAAACCCAAGACTCAATTTATGGGCATTCTAGTTTTGAAGATAAGAGAGTCTCGTGCAAGAAAAGCACCCTTTTTGTATTTTTGGAGGCTATGGCCTAAATTGGAATAAAGTCTCTCATGTGTGGGGGAAAATAGGCCATACACACATGAGGGGGGATGATTGCACCCAATCTTGGAGCCTAATCTTTGTGAGCTAAGTATTTTATTTGTTTTTGAATATTTTGGTCATGATCATGTCATGTTTGAATTTAAATCAATTCTTGCAATTTATTTGATTTCTATCTCCCTAGAAATTTAGATCCGTGAGATAGCGGTATCAGAGCTAGACCTAGGGAGAAGGGGATAATAATTGAGTGGTAAAATGAGATAGTGGTATGAGAGCTAGACCTAGGGAGAAGGGGATAAGAATTGAGTGGTAAAAAGCAAAACTCAAAGGTTTTTGAAGGATTTCTTCTATTAACCACCAAAGGGCAAAAACCAAAGGTTAAGAGAAGTGATGAGTTCTAATAGGCTTTAAAACTTTATAAAGCCTATCCTCATCACTTCAAAAGAGAACATTTCGAGAGAACTCATCACTTCTCACAAACTGACATTCATAAATTTGTAATTGGGTCTTCAGATGGAAGTACCACAATTATATGGAATCCCTGACTTGCTTGAGGCCTAGAAATGATGGTATTTACCTTATAATTCCAAGGAACGTTACTACCCATATATACCGAGGATATAATTGCAGCTCTTTACTGGCAGTATATACGAGTAAATCTAAGATCTTGAAATTATAAGCAAAAATGCTATCCAGATGATGAATTCGAATATGGTTGATATGATTTTAAAATTTTGGTTGAGAACTGATGAGTTGATTTGGATTCTGATTTAAAAATGATGATTCTTGAATTTTGGTTGAAATGTAATAAGCTGAACAAAACCACAATAAGGATGAATGGGACGAGTCCCTGTGATGATGTTCATAACTGGAATGATGATAATGACTTCAGCAAATCACTATGAGATTAGTGGATTATGCTAACAAATTGCTACTGTTAACACGACCCAGTGGATCAAGTTAAGGGATGACATTAAAAATCAGCATAATTGAAATCCCCATGGAGGACTGTTGAGATGGAAATTTTGGTCTAATGGACCATTATTGTGTTAAAGATATGAATGAGATGTTCTGAATGAATTATTATCTGATAATGAGTTCTATATGAATATCTTTATCCCATGATTCTGTGAGGAACTGACCAATCTAAAGAACCCCAGAATCAGTTAAATCTAAAATCAGATTTGAATCATAAATAAGAGACTTAACAAGAATTTTCGTATTGATAGGAGCATGGATCTTGAGGTCGTCGTGGTGGTAGAAATGATAACCCCTAACTCGATGAGGAAGAGCTCGACTTGGATGTTTGTAAAACTCTTTATGGATCGCAGCATGGACCTTTCAAGGGTGAAGGGGAGGTGAGGCCGTGGAAAGTGGATCGAAGCAATGGATGAGTACTTTGATGTCGCTAAGTACAATGAGAAGAGCAAAATGGCTGTGGAAAGTGGATCGAAGCAATGGATGAGTACTTTCAAGGGTGAAGGGGAGGTGAGGCTGTGGAAAGTGGATCGAAGCAATGGATGAGTACTTTGATGTCGCTGAGTACAATGAGAAGAGCAAAATGGCTCTTGCAAGATTGAAGATAGTAGAAACAGCCAGAGTGGCATGGAGAAACCACTGCGAGACAAACCGTCTAGATCAAAATACCCAAACATGGAATGATCTCAAAAATTACCTAAGGACGAGGTTCTGTCCTCCCGGCTTTTTGGAAACAAAGATGAACGAATTCTTAAAGTTAACCTAGGGGGGCAGAACTATTGAATTATATCACCAAGCGATCGCTCTCCTCCTCAAATTCTCACCACTGCTGGATGAAGAACAGCTGATGGCCAGGTTCATTCGAGGACTGAACGAACCTTTGAATATCCTGGTGAAGAATGCTGAGCCAGTTTCCATGGCTGAAGCAGTGCGGATGGCGAAGGATTTCACCAAGGCCTTTGATGTCAAAGTCCCGCGCCGAAGCCAGCACCATCACCTTTCAAAAGGTTTTTAATTCCAGAAGGTGATTCCAACCTTCGCCGCCTAAAAGATATTAGGGTCAAGCCCAGAATATGGAAAGTTCCAGAATGGAAGAAATGTGCTTTTCTCGATACTCAATCCCTTGGAATTCAACTTCAGAAGTTCCACCCTTGAACAAGGGAGTGAAATGCTATAACTGTCAAGGATTTGGACATCACAATATGAATTGCGCACCTTTTGGATCAAGGTTTTCGGGGCAGGGAAATCAAGGATCAAGATTCCAGACTCCAGCTCCTTCCTTCCAGACTAATCAGGTTTCTTTCCGCCAAAATCAAGAAAATCCTAGAGGTAGACCCTCTAACCAACCCGCAGTCTCAATCCAAAGTAATACAAGACCTCTGCCTCAGAATAGCGGAAGGCAAAAAGAGATATTTCCAAATCGGCCGTCCACTTGGCAGTACCGCTGGAAGTAATTGAAGAAGAAGAAGAAGAAAATGAAAGAGATCATACTCCACTTGCGAGATGAGGACATCTCGCGTTTTTCAAGTGGGATAGAATGTAGGATTCCTCCCCAGCCCCTCAAGATGTCCAGTTTCTTTCCCTATAATCAATCCCCTTTTCAGAATAATAAAAGATCTTGTTTCTACCTGTTTTAGTCTAGAGAGATAAAATGTTCTAGAGAGAGGTAACTCAATTTTTAGATATCTTTGGATGGAAAAATATCCTTTCTTGTTAAACTAGATTCCCCTGAAACAGAAGTTTAAAAAGAATTTCCTAAGGTACATTAGAAATAAATTATAACCTGCTCAAAAGGCCTTAGCCTAAGGGTTTAGATTTTTTGAAAATTTTGAATTGAGGGACCAAGTAGTGGACTAAGAACCAAGGAGAATAGTTAAAAAATTAATTTTCGACATCTCAAAATGGGGATTCTCCCTCATGAAGGAGATGCCTTTTTTCTCATCATTGCTTTCCATTTTAAATCAATAAAATGAGATATTTCATCTCTCCTCTCTCCTAATTCAAGTCTGGTTCCAAAAAGTAAGCTGAACTGAAACAAAAATGGTCAAAAATTGACCAAATTGATCTGGAAAATTCTAGAATCAGTTTGCTTGGTTTGAGGCTCACTTTTTCCTATAAATAGAATTCACTTGATAATTCACTTGTTTTTGACTAATTCCTCTACCTACAAAGAATTCGTGGCCACTCTTGATCCAAACAAGAGTAGAACCCTCAATCCCTCAAGCCAAAGGAAAGCTCACAAAACTCCATGTAAGTTATTAATTCTACTTTTTTTAAAATTTTAATCTATGGTTTTCTGAATTCTTTGCTTTTTAATGTGATTATGGAATATAAGCCTTGATGAAAAGGCTTCCCCCTTCTCTTCATTAATAATTTTAGCCTTTCTTTATCCCAAAATGAGTAACAAATAATTAGAAGTGAAAATTGATTAGATTAGAGTGCCTTATTTCATCTTGGGATAAATTTTAAAGTAAATTTGGAATGTAAAAATTGAGAAATGGTCAGCCATACAAAGGAGGTTATGGCAAAATTTTCTTAAATTTTGTGGAAATAAGTTTTATCTTTATGTTATTCTAAAAGAATAATCCCCACCGTTTGTGCATTCTAAAAGAAATTCTTTTTATTTTAAAAGTATTATTTCTATTTTATGCATAAATAGATGTATAAAAGGATTTTCTTTTATTATAAAAGTGTTATTTTCATTAGATTCAATTTCTATGCATAGAAAGATGCATATTGGATATTTTCTTATTATAAAAGTGTTATTTTCATTAGAATCAATTTCTATGCATAGAAAGATGCATATTGGATTTTTTTATTATAAAAGTGTTTTTTTCATTACACTACTACATGATAGCCTAATACCGGCGCTTATACCGACGTCATTAAATGGGGTCTAAAAAAGCCCCGTCATTGGTATAAACCCCAGTAACTGCGTCGGAACCACAACGTCAATATTAGCGTCGGTAATACCCGATATATATACTGGCGCACATACCAGCATGCATACCGGCGCTCATACCAGCACGCATACCGGTCCTCGTACCAACACGTATACTGGCGCTTATACAGGCACACATATCGACACTGGTACACCGACGAAAATACCGACGCTTATACCGGTGCATATACCAGCGCGTATACCGGCGCTTATACCGACGGATATACTGACAACCATAGCAGTATTTTTTTAAAATAGAATGGTGTTGCCTACTGCCTGCAGCCAACAGGACTCAACAGCAGTAAACAAACAGCACCATTCTGTCCAAAATAGAGTACAAAAGACAACCGTGCTTGTTTTTGTATTTTTCAGATAAACAAGAAACATTACTCATGAATATTTTGATCATATACTAATAGTTTAGAGGACTTACATTATGGTAATGTCTCCCAATTGATGGTCTCTCCTTCTGCTTCAAGCGTACTTCTCTTCTCGCCTTCTAATAGTTTAGAGGACCTACATTATGGTAATGCCCCCCAATTGATGGTCTCTCCTTCTGCTTCAAGCATCTCAAATAAGGCCACAAGGCCATATTTGTGAGCGTACTTCTCTTCTCGCCTACTTGGTGGGCGATTCATGGCCAACTCCTACATAAACGATTAACAATTACAACTTTTAGAAATCAACATTTAGCCCACATACATACATTTAGATAAACAAAATTGCTACAAATACTTACGGATTCATGGCGCATGGTTTCGTAACCACCACTCCCAAGATGAGAAGCCCCTACTGTTTGGAGTCTCGTCCTTGCCGCCTCTCTTTGTTGTTGAAACCTCTCTGGTGTCTCTGTGAGCTCCTGAGCTATGGCTTCCCACTCCCTATCATCTAGCCAAACAGGTTTCTCTTTCCCCTCTCTAGATGCATCCTTCGCCTCTAACCTACAATGCTCCATCAAAATGCGAGCTGTATATTGTGTCCACTCATTAGAGACGAGATTCATAGGGTCAGATGGCTGAAACTCTTGCTTTTTATCTTTGTATTTATGTAATTTTTCTTCTCCTTATCTTGCTGATCCCATAAAGTCATAACAGAGTTGTGAAACTGTATAGTGCACAATTATCGAATTCGTGTCTTCATTGCCTTCCCTGCACTATTCATTATAGCTGCCCCATCCCTAATTGTGTATATCTTGTTGTTGTCATGGTCATGTGCACCCCAAGGAGTGGAAGGTGAAGCCATGGGTGTACTATCAACAGATGAGAGCGAAGGACGACGCTCACGTGGTGGTGGTGTCACAGCATCTGTGGCACTACCACCACAACAACCTCCCCCTGAAGACCTACTACATGAGCGATGTCTATGTGAAGAGGTGGTAGATCGAGCTATAAGAGGAGCGGGAAGACTGTGTGGTATGAGGTGTGGGAACTGCTGTCGTACCTACAGGTGTGGGAACTGCCATCGTGAAGCCAGATGGTGAGGCAGATGTCCCTGCTCGAGAACCCCAATAAGTCTGAGCCATGGCTCTCTGCTCTGGAGTCATGGACGAGAAAAAACCATATAACTGGTCGAGACTCATGCCCTGAGGTGTAGGGTTAAATGAGAAATCAGGACTGTAGTTGAGCGGCAATGAGTCATCACCCATGGCCTGTTGGAAAAAAAACCATATGACAAACTTGTGCAAAATGAAAATTACATGGTAAACAATCAAAGAACCATATGATAAATATTAACAATGATAAACAACAATGGTAAACCATATCACTTTGCACCTGCACTAGTCATTAGGAAGTGAATGGGGTCTTCTTAGGCCTTTTAATTTGCCCAAGCCTAATCAAGGTGATTAAGGAATAGCCAAATGGGGGGTTGCCATGTGGACTGAAATGTTGGGTTTGTAAGAGAGGTGTAAGAGTGGTCAAAGGGTGCACTTTTTCCCCCAAAAGGGGGGAGGCAATTTTACAATTTTCGGACCTCCATAACTTCTACATACAAGCTCCGATTTGAGCGGAGATTATAGATCCGTGATCTACGCATCAAGAGCTTTCCATAGATATGTTACATGATATGGTTTTGTCCGCTAGATTTTAAATTCCATTTTCTCCCCAAAATTCAAATTCGAATAAAGTAGCCGTTTTGAAGCTTCTAATTAGAAAACGTTTCTTCTTAAGAGAAAAGGTTTGACTCCTTAAACTGCCAAATAAAAGGGCCCAAGAAGTCTTCCATTGAGGTCCTAATGGATTATGACGGTAAACATTAACAATGGTAAACAATGAAAGGACCATATGACAAACATTAACTTCCCTAACAACAATGGTAAACCATATCACTTTGCACCTTCAATGTCATAAAATCATTACAAATATGTCATAACTATTTACATAATCATTAAGATACATCATTTTAAAAATCATTATCTATTCTATCATCCTCATTAAGATCAGTAGCCCCAAAGAGATCTATTTCTATGTACATTTCAGCATCCTCATCATTAAAAGTCCCTTGATGAAGGCTGTCTTCATCATCTATGTCTTCTTCCTCAACAGGTTTTCCAGCTTCATTGGTTTGCACCTCTTCATTTGGATCTTGCTCTAGTTGCTCCTCTTCATTTGCTTGCTCCACTTCATTGTTGATATTGGCTTGTTCTTGTTGCTCCCCACCACCCTGTGAATCCACATCACCCTGTTGTAGCTCTAATTCTTCATAAATTTGCTTATTGCGGGGAGCAACTTGAACCACAAATAGCCAGCGTGGATCTTTTGGATCCGCTTTAAAGACAACCTACTCACAATGCTCTGGGCGCACAAAAGTATCTTGTTGATCGGTCCATACCTTTGTGGAGTCCACTTGGATGAGGCCACTCTTGTCTCTACGTACAGTTGCATGTGGCCCATTTCTGATTACCTTGAACCATTTCACATCAAAGGTAAACAACTCAAAACTTCTAAAGCCAACCTTTAATATACCTCCCATTTGAGCTTCCAATCGCTTGCCTTTAGTGCACTTGGAGGAGGTCTTCCTAGATTACCATCCCGAAATTCATGATTTTCTAGAAGATACCTAACATGTCCTTGGTAGACATTCTTTCATAATGCTTTTGAGTATCTTGAATCAAGTCGAGGACCACATAGAGGACATGTATTATAACCCGATATAGACAAACCTAAGCATTCTCCATAGCCAGGCCAATCATGCATTGTCCACATGAGAATAGCTTGCACAATTGCAAGTCTTTGGCCACTCTGCTGCTTTGACATGTCCTTCACTTCAATTCCATTCCACAAGGTGTGTAACTCATCAATAAGTGTGCCAAATATACATCCATGTTCTTCACCTTGTACTTTCCTGGAACTATTAATGAGAGCAACAAATGACCTTTCTTTATTGCTAACCATGGCGGAAGATTATAATTCACAAGGCAAACAGGCCATGTGCTGCATGAAGAGCTCCGTAAACCAAAAGGGTTTACACCATCCATTGCTAGGCCAAGACGGAGGTTACGAGGATCTTCCCTAAAAGCCGGCCATTTCTCTTCAATGTGTCTCCATGCGGGTGAATCAACAGGCACACGCATCACTTCATCTATGGATCAAGTTGTGGCATGCCATGTCATCAAGCTTGCTATAGATTTGCACCTGAACATGCTTTTTATTCTTGGGATGATTGGAAAGTGCCTAAGAACCTTTACTGGGACAGCTTCCCCCTGAACATCTTCTCTATATCTGTTAGAGCCACAATGGGGACATTCTTCCAAATGCTCGTATTCATGGCGGAAGAGAATACAATCATTGCGACAAGCATGAATATTATTGTAATCCATGCCTATGGATTTCAATAACTTCTTGGCATCTGCACGAGATGGAGGCATCTCGTTGCTATATGGCAATATCTGGTCTTTCAAAAGCCTGCAAGTATGGCAATATCTCATCGTTACTATTAAGATTTAGTCAAATACAAGCTGAAAATTTATCATTCCAACATTAGGTGTAATCTCCATAAATCCCTTACTTGAAGAGTTCAGTGACACTTGTATTAGACCATCCAAAAATTGACTGTAAATTTAGCATCGTAAGAGATGCACGCAATACAGATATCTTGGCACCATTGTATAGTGGAAGGCGTGCAAGTTTACGCATGGCCTCTTCCTCTGGTTCATAATTTGACCGTTAAGAATGTCGTGGTTGATGATCTTCATGTTCATGCTCCTCGAAGACACCTTCTTGTTGCTCGAGAAAGGCATCCAACATTTCCTCCATTGGACCTTCTTCCATTCCCTCGGGTGCTGTTAATTGAGCTCCATCTGTCACTCCCTCCTTCGATATTATCATCCTTTATTGGGGATGAGAATTCATAGGTGCAATGTTATCAAGATGTGGTTGCACACTTGCTTGGTTGTACGATTGAAACCGTAAATTTTGTAAGCACTCCATTGGAAATATGCCAGTATCATGAATATGCTGGTTGCAAATCCTTCGTTTTTGAAATATTTGGTACTTACATCGCATGCATGGACACGCTATTCTCTCTTCAAGATTGAGAGGCTCCATCTAGCAGGATAACATGTATATGTAGCTCATTAAATGCAAATCATTACACATTACACAAATCATTAAGCATTATGTAAACCATAAAACAGGGCTTCTTTTCCCCAGCCGTGAGGGAGATTTTAAAAATAACATTTAAAGCATCAAACGGGCTTCTTTTCCCCAGCCGTTGAGGGAGATTTTAAAAATAGCATTTAAAGCATCAAACGAGCTTCTTTTTCCCATTCGTTGAGGGAGATTTTAAAAATAACATTTAAAGCGTCAAACGGGCTTCTTTTCCCCAGCCGTTGAGGGAGATCAAGTATATATTAGCGATGTTTAGGCATATACATTAGCTTATGGATATGTGCTTTAGGCATATACATTAGAGTATATACATATAGACATAGCATTGACATGCATGTCTTAGACATTAGATTTCAAGTCAAAAAAGAGACCGAAACGCCTTGGGTATGTGCCAAAAAGAAAATCTCTCTCTCTCTCTCTCTCTCTCTCTCTCTCTCTCTCTCTCTCTCTCTCTTGCAAAGTGTGTGTGTGTGTGTAAAGACAAATAAGCACAAATCTCTCTCTCTCTCTCTCTCTCTCTCTCTCTCTCTCTCTCTTGCAAAGTGTGTGTGTGTCTGTAAAGACAAATAAGCACATACATTAATTTCTTATGCACTCACATAAATGCTAATATTAGCATATATGTGCATAAAACAACAAGCTTGCATACTCAATTTCAATTAATAATTACAAATTGAGAACAAATTAAAACATAACAAAAAGAGAAGTAATAAAATAACATAATTGGTAATGTGCTTACCTCTCAAATGTGGATTGGATAGTGCGTGTTCGAAGCAGATCTGCAAGCTAGGACACACGTGGGAGGAACGAACCTACACACACATTGCATACATTTGTAATATATGCACATACACAAGCTCTCTCACTCTCTACATCTCTCACAACACACACATACAAATCCTCTCTCCAAACATAATTAAGAAGGTAAGAAGAAGGATGGAGAGAGGGGAAGGAGATATACACACACATCACACATTTACCCTAATCTCTCCACACACACACACACATAAGAAGATGAGGAGATGGGGAGAGGCAAAACGCCCAAGGAGAGAGAGGGAGATCTACACACACACTTCACTAATTCTCTCCACATACACACACACACACACATCAAGAGTGGGTCAAATGGAAGAAGGCGAACGCTTGAGGGAGATGCACGCATACCTTGTCTGGACATTCGACGCCTTGCAAAACAGAGAATAATAGGTTCTCGGCTATAAAAAAGTTGCAGGCATCAGTATCTGCGTCAGAATATCCGTCGAAATACGCGTCAAAATATTCGTCAGTATTTGCGTCGGAATATCCGCCGGAATATGCGTCGGAATATTCATCGGAATATGCGTCGATATACGCGTCCGTATAAGCGTCGGTATACTCACTTTTGAAAATTACCCGCCCGACTCCTTGCCTCCAAGTTTAGGACGTACATACCGACGCTCGACATTTGCGTCGGTGTTCTAGCGTCGGTATGCCCTAAATCTCTAGTAGTGTTAGATTCAATTTCTATGCATAGAAAGATGATTATTGGTTTTTTTAATTATAAAATTGTTATTTTCATTAGATTCAATTTCTATGCATAGAAAGATGCATATTGGATATTTTTTTATTATAAAAGTGTTATTTTCATTAGATTCAATTTCAATGCATAGAAAGATGCATATTGGATATTTTTTATTATAAAAGAGTTATATTCATTAGATTCAATTTCTATGCGTAGAAAGATGCATATTGGATATTTTTTTATTATAAAAGTGTTATTTTCATTGGATTCAATTTCTATGCATAGAAAGATGCATATTGGATATTTTTTTATTATAAAAGTGTTATTTTCATTAGATTCAATTTCTATGCATAGAAAGATGCTTATTGGATATTGTTTTATTATAAAAGTGTTATTTTCATTAGATTCAATTTCTATGCATGGAAAGATGCACAATAGAAATATTTTTATTATAAAAGTGTCATTTTCACTATGCATGGAAAGATGCATAATAGAAATATTTTTTTAAAAGTGTCATTTTCACACCAGATTCAATTTCTATGCATAGAAAGATGCTTATTGGATTTTTTTTTATAAAAGTGTTGTTTTCGTTAGATTCAATTTCTATGCATGGAAAGATGCATAATAGAAATATTTTTATTATAAAAGTATCATTGTCACCAAATTCAATTTCTATGCATAGAAAGATGCATATTGGAAATCTTTTTATTTTTAAAGTGTTATTCCTATTAAATTGATTTTATGCATAAATAGATGCATAAAGAATTTTTATATCAAAATTAGATTCTCTTTAATTCTATGTTTAATTTCCATGAATATTTGATAAATGAATAAGTAAATACTCTTGGAGGGAAAATTCTATCGTTGCATATTCACTCGGTTTGTAAAGAGAAAATTCAAGAAATCTATCGAAGTCGAAATATTCAGATGAATGATTAATTTATTCCTCATCGGAATTCATGATTAATTTAGAAATCAGTTAAGTGAATATTCAATGAATGAAATTCAATAAATTAGTAACTGAAATATCACCCCCTTTTCGAGAAAGATAATTCAGGAAGAAAAAGAGATGTGAAGTAAATAGAAGTGATGAGATGTGTGATGTGAATTAGATAGATGTAAATGAAGGGATGCATAGATGTGATGTGAATAGGGGTGATGAGATGTGAGGTAAATAGATGTGAAGAGATGTGTGATGTGAATTAGATAGATGTGAATGAAGGGATGCATAGATGTGATGTGAATAGAGGTGATGAGATGTGAGGAGATGATGTGAATAGAGGTGATGAGATGTGAGGAGATGTGTGATGAGAATCAGATAGATGTGAATGAAGGGATGGATAGATGTGAATGAAGGGATCCTAATGAGCAAAGGTAGGAAAATGTTTTAGGTGAAAGCATTATCGAGTGGATCATTGTTTGATGGTGGTTTCCCACTAGTTTCTACCACTTGGAGAGGATTAATATTAGTAAGCATAATATACAATATAGTTAGTAGTTTATTAGGGGCTTCATAGATATTAGAAAATTGGAACAAGCTTCAATTGAAGATGTTTTGATTCTACAACTATTCATAAGGGTGTTTCACAACCAATTGTGAAGTGGCCTAGGACATAGGCTTTTGGTTCACCTTTTCATGTATGTACCCTTACAGATGTTAAATTAATGTTGTGCTTATTTTTTCTCTTGAAATCTAAATAAAATAAAATGTTCTTATTGTACTTCAAACTTTTTCTCCTTAATTTAAACATACAAATACCTAATTGAGGTTTTTCTATGAATAAAATCTGACAAAAAGTACAACTTAGTGAGGACTATTTGAAATGTGGATAGTTTGAGAAATCAAAGCATCATTTTGCAATAATCAATTTTATTGTGGGGAGAGAGAGAGAGAGAGAGAGAGAGAGAGAGAGAGAGAGAATGTATGTAGATGTTGACGCAATGATGTTCTCAATCCTTTCTTGAAATACATACAAAAATTCACCATGTGTTTATTGTTCTAAAGACGTTCTCCAAAGAAATTTCCTTACTTTAAAATTTTTATTTTTGAAAATCAAACTAAAAGAGTCTTGTTTACAACGTACACTGCACTGGTGATTGTTTGAATGTATGTATTTTGAGGTAACCAAGAGCTACTTGGCCATAATAAATTCAAATAGCATATGAATAAGAAGGAACCTCATATAAATAAGAAAGACATGCATAACAAGAGAGAAATATTATCAACAAGCCCTAACACTAGTCTTCTAGAAGGAAGGGCAGCCACTTTAGCACTAGTTTTGTATTGATTTACAAGTTACAATGAGGGGCCACTATGAATGGGCATTGGGAAAGAAAAACAAAGTGTTCAAATAAACATATGAAGCTAAGGCCATGATCTTAAACTTTAAGGCTTAAGCTTTATGGAGCATGCGTCAGGGGGGGTGGTGATAGCCGGCTATTGAAAGGGGGAGAGAGAGAGAGAGAGAGAGAGAGAGAGAGAGAGAGAGAGAGAGAGAGAGAATGTATGTGGATATTGATGCAAAGATGTTCTTAATCCTTTCTTGAAATACATACAAAGTCAACATATGTTTGTTATACTAAAGAAATGTTCTTACTTTAAAATTTGTATGCATGAATATCAAACTAAAAGTTTCTTGTCTACAAAGTACATTATGAGGGTGATTGTTTTGAATGTATGTATTTTGACATATTAAACAGTTGCTTGGCCATAATGAATTATTTAAATTTTAAAAAAAAATCAACAACAGGGATCGTTCATTTTCAACATGGGAGTAGGGTTGTGTGTGCTTTGGTGTGGTGTGATAGCACCCTAGATTTGCATAATAAATTCAAATGGCATATTAATAAGAAAGGAACCTCATATAACTAAGCGAGACATATGCATAACAAGAGACCAATATTATCAACAAAGCCCTAACACAAGTCTTCTAGAAAAACAACAACAATTTAGCCCTTGTTTTGTATCATTTTACAAGTTACAATAGGGGGCCACTATGAGTGGGAAAAATGTTCAAATAAACATATGAAGCTAAGGTTACAATTCAGATCTTTAAGGCTTAAGCTTTATGGATCTTGGGGGGGTGCACCATTTGATGGTGAACAACCCTTCAAAGAAAAATTATGCAGGTGACAGTGTTTGACGGTCGGCTCTTCTATATAACCTAGAAATACAACGGTATTGCTAGATGAAAGAAGGCACCATTGCAACCAAAACTACAATACATCTCTCTCTCTCTCCCTCTCTCTCTAGAGAGAGAGAGAGAGAGAGAATCTAGAGAAAAGGGAATGACTGAGGGGATAGCTTCATTTCCATAGGAATATTCATTGAATTGAGAGAAAATAAGTTTTTTTTTGTGTAAGGGTTCCCTTTGATGGACTTATATTCATAATGGACTTAAGTTTTTTTTGTGTAAGGGTTCCCTTTGATGGACTTATATTCATAATGGAAAACCATAAAAGAATTATATTATTTGTGCAAAACACCAACCAAAATGATGGTTGGATTACTATAAGCGAAGGAATGTCAAATAATATAAAGGTGGCATGGCAATATTTCACAATTTCCATTCTTGTATGAAGCAAAATCGATTTTCTATAACTACTTACATAACATATGCATCATGTGGTAGTTGTCTTGTTTTTTTTGTGTAAACAATATCTATAACCATGCCCAAACATGAAATTTGTTCAAAAAAATGGACAAACACCAAAACTGCTTTCCGAAGCCCCTCTAATGGCTGGACAGTCCCAAAAAGCATGTCTCCCATCCTCCAGTGCTGGTCTATATTTAGGCCAAATCCCAAAGGTGAAGTTCCTCTATAAAAGTTTATACCTAACAGGCAAAGCCCACATACACACTCTCCACAAGAAAATATAAGCTTTCACATGAATACCCACTTCCCATATCATCTTCCATCTCTTTATCTCGATGTTTGAATTCCACCTCACCCTCCATATTTTATTACAATACCACACATTCACTTCACTCCTACTCATCTCCTCATACAAAGTACTGGTTACCCCTTTATCTAACTTGACTCCATTAAACCAAGCCCAATCTTTCAGCCCCACAGTAAGTCTCATCAAATGCAATAAACACCCATCCCCTCTCCACTATCACCAAAACCTATCTCACGAGCTGCAATTCCCTTAGTTGAAGCCTAAACTCATCCTTAAGTTGTCCCTACTCCTTCCATCCTGCTAGAGAGAAATCACAGTAGTCAACCAACCTCCTCAGTCCTTTAATATTCAACTTCCTAACTAGCCTGGTGTCTAGATAGGCCAAAGGGGGAGTGAAGTTATGGGTCCACCAAAGCCTTAGACTAAATAGAGCGTTCCATGTGGCTCTCATAGAACCATCCCATTTGACCAACCCCAACACTTCCTTCCAGGTAGCACATAAAAGCTTACAAAAAGGATAACGTGTAATTTTTAGGGGAGCATAAGATAAAATCTTATCTTTCTAGCCTAGTCCTATCCACCTGCCTTTGAGTAGCACATCAGAATCCCCAACCAAGTCCCTTAACATCCTGGTCCAAGTATCCTCTTTATGTAGGCATTTAGGTAGACTCATAGCTATCCTTGCTTTAGCATGAGTGGGTAAGTACAAAATCAATGCCTCCTTCTCTCTTAGGAAGACTCAACTTGTCCCAGGCTAACCAGGCTGCAACTTTTCTATTATTCCCCCCATTTCTCCATTCTTCCTCTAACTTCTGCAATCGATCCTCCACGGGAGGTATGTCCACTGTTTTTGTGAAAAAACCAGAAACTTTTGCATAAGTTCACTTCCACTTGATTTTCCTCAAATCTGTATGCATCAATCTACTTCAAGATTCTGTATGTTGCTTGTGCCCACTTTGCTAATACATGTGCTAGTTCAAATACACGTGCCTTTGTGTATACATTTGCCAAGAGTACATTCACTTCAAGCTTTCCATGAAAGCTTAGAGAAAAAACAGAAATTTTCTGCTTGCTTTATGCACTTCAATCTTCACTGAACCTGCTCTTTGGCACCTGCAATCCGCTCAAGGGAGTTTTGCTACTCTTACCAGTTAGGCCAAGCTTCAGATCTGTAATCGAGGTGAGCTCCACAGCTTTCTTTTGCTCCACAGCTTCAACGGCTTCCTTCACAGCTTTTTCCTCTTCTTCCCTCTTCTCTCACTCACTCTCACAACACAGCTAATGAGCTCTTGGCTCTAATACCATGATAAAAAAACAGAAGCAGGAGGGAACACACACAAGAGAAGAAAACCCTAATCCATATCCATCAATCATAAAGGAGAGAAGCCATAGTCATCATCTCTCTCACACACACAAAGGAGAACACAACATAGTGTTATGTCCACACTATAAAGTAAACCTAATGTAATGTCCACACCACACATGACCAGCTGGACGCGGTCATAAACACACCACACGATATCTATCTACCATACTATCACTCTGTCAGCACCCATGTGCTATCCTCCAGCTGTATACGAGCTTGACATTTCAACAACCCCAATCCTTGGAGAACTCATCGTGTACCTTAGTGGCCTCAAGGTATCTCAGCCACCACTAGGGCATCCATGGGTTTTCTTTGTAATAGGGCATTTCGTCGGGCTATATATCATTTCTGTTTTTGCCACCTTCTGAGGCATTGAGCATTGATACAGCCTTAATGTCTCATCTTCTGATGATTCATCAATGGTCTGCCAATTAACCATACAGATAGAGGTCGTTGGGAACAGTTCTAGATTCCACATACTAAGTCCCCTTGTTGGGTTGCATCAAATCTATGGTGGCTAACACATGCATCCAGATTTCACTAAAATCCAAAGGAGGAAGTGACGCATACATTTCTGTTTCCTCTTCTTCCTTTGGATCTCCCACCAAGGGTTGGCATATTTGTATAGAGGTAGTCCGTTCCGTTATGACCGAATCATTACCAAACAATTACCCTTCCATGGGGTGTACTTTCCATGTTCTCAGATCAATCTTTAAAATTTGTGAATCCCTATGTACATACACGTGATCTAAGGCCGAATCATGCACCAATTTGGATTCCCTCATGAAGGGTCTCCCCAATATTATGTCATATGAATCAAGTTGATGCAAGAAGTCCATGACCACAAATGTATGATGATAGCAAAACGTAAAGAGTTTGAATTTCACATTCTCCATAAGTACAATGGGCCTCAAAGATGTTCCATCAGCCATTTATTAGATATGGTTTTTTTTCATCAGTTTTTTCCCAGTTTTCCCAGCAACATTTTGTGATGATGCTAAACCCCACCCCACCATCCAGGATAGCCAGTGCCTGGTACCCATTATGATAAATCAAGATTGTAGCATTTGTGTCGTCGCTTTCGTAAATTAATTGGTATCTTAATGACTCGGGTTTTCTTTGTGTGTCTCAAGGTTCTGTCTACCAGAGGTGGCAAAGCCTCATCTTTAGTATCGGTTGGATTTAGTCGCCTTCTACCCATTCTTTTATGTCTGTCCTCCATAGGGCTAGTGATCTGCATAATAGTTGCCCTAATGGCATTTGTACAGGCATGGACAACACAGTCCCAAGACTTCATATGTCTATGGGTTCTTTGGAGATAGAGGGTTGTCTCCAGGTGTGTGACTTGCGTTCCTCCATAGGGAAGGAATGGATGGACTCCCCCAACACATTTTCCTCAAACATTCTCGACAGTGTGTTTGCTTGGGATCCCTCTTCTGTTTCTTCTGGAAGTGGGGTAGGTACGTCCAATTCCCTTTCGTGGTTAGCTTGTTTTGTGTGGATAAATTCTATCCATGACCCAGTTAGCCCTTTTCTTGGCTTCATGAAGCCGTTGGCATTCTTTGACTAAGGCCCTCGCATCTTGGAGCTTTCTTATTTCCTTGTCAGAATTGGGGTATTCACCAACTCCTTTTAGGAGCCGTTGGTTTCTCCCTTTGCTCTTCTAGGTCCAACCCCTTGTCATTGATCCTTTGATCCCCCTCTTCTCTCGATTGGGTGGATCCGCCGGTGTTGATTGTATCTTCTTCGCCTCCATCTTGGATTGTGACTCTTGTGTCACCCTTACCCACTTTTTTCACTCTTCTCCTGTGGCCAGTTCTGGAAATAGTCACATCTTCTCGGTTCTTTCCCTTGTCTCCTAATTGAGCTTGAGCTCTTATTAGGACATTGAGTGGTGTGATATTTCCAGGTTGGACACTAATGGTTCGGATGGTGGCCTGATTGGTAGTAGAAGTTGAACCACTTGTGCAGTATAGACAATCCTTGATCAAATGATCAATCCCACATTTAGTATAGGTCAATACTAGCATGTCATTGTGCATAGCAGCCACTTGTTGGGATTGGTGTGTATGAACCATATTCTTGTTTGGGCACTCTACGACTCGATGCGGCCCTCCGTAGCCAAAACATTGTAGCGGTTCTCTTCTCAGTTTTGAGTTCATGTCCTTGCCCTTCCATTGTATTGTGGTTTGAAACATAGGTACTGGTGTGTTATTCTGTAGGACATAATATTCAGGCATGACCTCCACCGTTTCCTCATAGTACTCTCCGCTAAGTTCTACTTCATGCACCATATTAACATCTTATGATGGCTCTTCAATCAATACTTGATTGATTTTAGCCTGCGGTGGTTGTGGTGGTAGAACTGGTGGTGCAGAGGCAAAGTGTCTTGTACCTGGAACATTCCCCTAGGTAAGTAGGAAGAGTTGGGTTGTCCAGCAGTAGCGGTGATCTATACAGGTGGCACATGTAAAACCAATGGAGCTCTAAGTGCTAGTAGCTGTGCAAAATTTTAAAATCTTGGATATCTGCACATTGAAGTGTCATTATTTCCTAATTTCACATAGTGGGCACAATAGAGTAATGGCCTTGCTTTTAATTATGGACATTTAGTGGTAGTGTGATTGAATCTGCACATAAAGCACCACACCAATTCCCTGCTGCAAGGGTAGAGATGATTATACCCATGCCTAGATATTTCTCTACCCTCTTTGACTTTCAATTTCTCTAATATAGCATTATTGAGCTCATCCATCGTCATGTTTACGACTTGCTTGCTCCGAGTTTTAATTTCTTGGTGACTCGAGACACGCAAAGTCGTAGTTGCTGAAGATGTTTTGACATCTTTTGGTTGCGGCAATTCAAGCATATTATCTTCATATTCAATTTCTAGTTTTTGCAATCTCTCATAGTTTGCACCTTGAATTAAGTGCTTAAGACGAGACACAGTCTCTCATCGACTCAACTTCCTTTTGTTTGATATTATGTAACTGTGCCACAGGGCTCCATTTGTCACCACTTTGGGAAAAGCTGGGCACAAAAACATTCTTGAGTCTTGTGAAGTTAACCTTATTCTCAGGCTTGAGGGTTCGGAACCATTGATGCGCTTTCCCTTCCAAGGTTAGTGAGAAGGCATGAATCATTGTCACATCACTGACAGGCCCGCAAGTTTCATATGTGGATTCAAAAATCTCTACATGTTGGATAGGATCTCCGTTCCCAGAGAAAGTTTGGACAAGTTTGGAAATGATATATGGCTTCATTTGGGATGATCGGGATTCTAGAGTAGTACCTAGTTCTTTGACCATTCCTCAGCCCATCTTTGCCACCATATTTAGCAGGTCTGTCCTTGTGGCTGCATTAAGGTCCATGGTTAGATCCATCCTTGGCCTTTGAGGAATTTCTCCCCCCCTTTCTAGACCTCGTCCCCTTCGTGTATTGGCTCTTTTAGGTATTTTTGGTCCATGGGATAGTCCTAAGCCACTGTACCTTGGAGTGGCTCATCATTAGTCACCTCTGTACATCTTTGAAGAATCAAAAGTTCCATGTCTTGTAGGAACATAGGATGATTGATCATCCGCTCAATATCATTTTTGGTGTATAGATGGTCCTCCCACTTTGCCCTACACTCTATCTTGGTTGTCCTCTTCTTCTATGGTTGTAAACCCTTCCTCAGCTCTGGACTCCTCATTTATGGGTTCCACGTTTGGAGTTTCTCCCTCACTTCTTCCCATATTAACCAATTATGATTCCTTACCCCATGATTTGAGTAGGTTTAAACTTCCTGTTTCCTTTTGCTTAGCTCTCATCCTTCGAGTATCGAGCTCTTGTTTCCTTAAGCTCAACTCTCGTAGCTATCATTCTACCTCGCTCCTTCTGAGATCGAACTCTACTTCCTCCGAGAGGTGGGGAAGAATATTTGGCCCGTCTTGGCTAGACTTTCCATGCCCTATCTCATTCGGGGGGTGTCGGTATTTGACAACCTAGAATTCAATGTTTGGATGGGCACTTCTTGTCGTGGACCGAGTCTAGCATTAGTTGACAGACCCATGTCCGCAGATTGCGCTTCTTCATCACTCATGACTAGTTTGGAGACCATAAAATCCTCGAGCGATATCAATGATACCACTGGACCTAGTTGGGAAGGGTGGTTTCTCCTCTTCCCCAAACCCAGCGTACCTCAGCCCTTCTTCCATAAATTCTTTGCTACTAGTTTCAACGATGGTCAGGTTCCATAAGACACTCAGGTGTGTGCTTTTGCTGAATGACATGAACCCACACTTCTTTGATAATGCACTATCGTCACAGGTGTAAGATCATCTCTTCGATGAGTTTTCTAGATCTTAAGTGCATGTATTTATAATTTATTAAGCAACTTTGTTGAACCAATTTGATTTTGCTCTGATTCTATCGCTCTATTTCTGAAGCCGTGAAACTACAAGAAATAGTTCATAGCGTGAAGTGTCAGAAAAAGGTTCACAGCGGCATGAACATTTTTCTACACTTTCACGTGTTCAAAGATTTTTGCTTATGGGGTTAGATCCCCTCTTCTTTGCTATAGGTGTCCCTCCCTTACCGACCTTCGTGGCCTTGGATTGACTATTCGTTGGATTGGACTAAACTATGAGTTTGCAAAAAACGTTCATGTCGTGAACACAAAAGGGTTCATGGCGTGAAGATTTTCTAAAGCGTTCACGGCGTGAAGATTTTATAATTGGTTCACGGCGTGAAGATGTTCTAAAAAAGTTCATGGTGTGAAGATTTTCTGAACTTTCACGTGATCAAAAATTTTGTCAAACTTCATGGCATCAGAGGTGTCACGATAAGGTTGCCAGTTTTGGGCAATGTAATCCTATAATTTGCGATAGCTCTAATGTCGAGAGCAATTCACGGCATGAAGTTGTAGAAAATGTTCATGGCATGAACGTTTTTATGTAGTTTCACGTGGAAATTTCCCGTGTCGAATGTTATGTTTTTGGGTGCAAAATACTTATCCAACGGATCCCAAATTTATTGTGCCACGCCTAAGGAATGGAATGCAAGTTCTTGACACAATCAATGGCTCCTTATGTTTTTTATTTTTGTGAATTTTTGAAAAAGAAGAAAACATAAAACCAATCTGTTCGTTCACGTCGTTGATGCTTCCAATAATGCAAATATAAAAATTAACAAGAAAAAACAGTGAAGCTCTATCCTAAGACCACTCCACCATACACATACACAACATCACAACTAATTTCTCACGATTTCTTACTACCACAGAAATCTTATCTATTCAGTTTCTACACAATGCACTACCTGCAAAATGCAAGGGCAATCATGAATCTTATGCAATGGGAGCTGAAACTCCAAGAGGATGAAAGAAACAAAGGTGTTTCCCTAGTATAGCTGCACCAAAAATGTTATGGGCTACCACACCTCCTTGAGGGAACTCAATGCATTCACCTAAAGGATGAGAAATAGATCACAACTATCATAGGGCACTTACCAATTCTTTGAACGCAAGTCCCAAGGCCTCCAATCTCACTTGTTAAGCTCCACCTCCACGCTGTCACCGTAAAGTCGCTCGCACCATTGCATAAGGTAATCACTCTCTCTCACTCTCCCACACAAGCATGAATCATAAAAGCATAGAAAAGGAACAATGCTAGAATTATCTCCCTCTCTCTCTCAATCTCTCTCAAGACACAAGGAAAACCTCTCTATAGCACAAAGGTGATTGTGTCTTTTCATTATGATAAAATACCTTATATACATTTTTCCCTTATTCACACTTGGGTGCCCAAAACTTACTTAACTAGCCCTTGGGTGGCCAATATCTCATAATGTACAACTTTATAGTGCCATTTCATGACACTTATTAATTTTCCCAATTGGAGAATCATGTTTGTTAATCCAAAATGGGATTAAAACCAATAGGCAGAGTCCACATGCACACTCTCCACCACAAGAAAATCTAAGATTTTACAAGAATACCCCCGCTTCCCATATCATCTTCAATCTCTTCATCGAGATGCTAGAATTCTAGCTCACCCTCCAGATTTTATTACAATACCAAATATTCACTTCACTCCCGCTCATCTCTTCATTAAACCCTTTATCTAACTTGACTCCATTAAACCAAGCGCAATCTTTCAGGCCAGCAAGTCTCATCAAATGTAGTAAACACCCATCTTCTCTCCACTACCAACAAAACGTGTCTCACTAGCTGTAATTCCCTTAGTTGGAGCCTGAACTCATCCTTTAGTTGTCCCAACTACTTTCATCTCGCTAGAGACTAATCCCAGCAGATGTCCTCAATCCTTTATTATTCAACTTCCTGGCTAGCCTGATGTCTAGATAGGCCAAAGGGGGAGTGAACTTATGGGTCCACTAAATCTTTCAGGCCAGCAAGTCTCATCAAATGTAGTAAACACCCATCTTCTCTCCACTACCAACAAAACGTGTCTCACTAGCTGTAATTCCCTTAGTTGGAGCCTGAACTCATCCTTTAGTTGTCCCAACTACTTTCATCTCGCTAGAGACTAATCCCAGCAGTCAACCAATGTCCTCAATCCTTTATTATTCAACTTCCTGGCTAACCTGATGTCTAGATAGGCCAAAGGGGGAGTGAACTTATGGGTCCACTAAAGCCCCAGACTAAATAGAGAGTTCCCTGTGGCTCTAGTGAAATCCCATCTCACCAGCCCCAACACTTCCTTCCATTTAGCACATAAAAACTTACAAAAGAGAGAACTTGTAATTTTTAGGGGAGCATAAGATAAAAGATTATCTTTCCAACCTAGTCCTATTCACTTTAAGTAGCACATCAAAATCCTCAACAAAATCCCTTAACAACCTGGTCCAAGTCTCCTCTTGATGTAGGCATTTGGGTAGACTCATAGTTATCGTTGCTTTAGCATTCATCCATTTCCACCTTTGTCTCCAACCATCTAGCCTTGTTAGCTTCCACTCTCTTTGTTGACCAGTTCCCTAAGAGTTTGTTTTCAGCTTCCACTCTCTTTGCTGACGATTCTAGGAGTCTATCCTCTGCTTGGAATCGTCTTTGAGTGCAGTCTTCCTTTTTGACTCAATGTGTAACCAAGATTAAGCTCAATCCACTTCCTGGCCACCTGATTAATATTCCCTAATTCATGACCATTCTTATCCCTAATTTGTCCCACCACTTACCTATTTCCTTTTTCTTCAACTAAACTAAAAATATACCTATATTAGGGGAATTTTGGACTCCAAATGGCCCCTTTTCAATCCCATTAAAATAATACAAGGCCAATCAATGAGAGTTCTTGGATTCTAGATCCATTTAACATGGATCTTTTTTATCAGAGTGGTCCCCACACTTTCAACCTCAAGAAAGAGGAATAAAATATATTGGCATAAAACTCAAAAATAGAAGAATGTCAGGCCTGAATACCACCTACCAAAATGTATGTTGGAAGGAATATCAGGAAAAGAGGCCAGAATGATTAAAAGCTAGTCTAATTGAAGTCTTTCTCCATAATTTGAACTTATTTCTATTCGTTTCTTGCCTCTCTTACAGTGTCACATATTTCCGCCATATCTATTTCATCTCTTCTTCTTCTTCTCTAAACCTCTTTTTTATTCCATCTCAATAGTCTGGTAAACTTCATTAACCTATGTTTGCTAATCATGATTTCTTTGTGATTTTATTTTGTTTATTATTTTTTTAAATATTCCTAACCATGATGTCATTTGTGAAAACTTACAGGGCTATTTGTCAACTTGACTCTACAAGGAAAATGGAGTGCAAGGTTCATGTTCAACATTTCTTTAAAGTTTTATTTTTGTTATTTAGATTATTGAGCCCAATGAAATGGTAATAATATTCTATTTTCCCTTTGTAGATGAGCTCTAGGAGAAAACACATCTGTAGCATTGAAAGTGTGGAGCTTTTCAACAAGAAGGATGTTGATGGCAGGAAGCTGGATCCTCGACAGTTCAGGAAGTCAGACTGGATCACGATTATGAGACCCAGCACTCGAGGGAGCATTTAAGGTAAAAAGAAAAGATATTGGTGATCTTAACAAGCATTGGAAAGATAGGATCGTGGAGTTATGCCCACAACAGGCAGCCAAATGGTGCAATCAAGGTCCTTGTGCAGCATGTTTATATGCACACAGACATAATGATACATCACCAGGATGAAAATACAAGATCTAAGATAAATAGTAAGATTCAATAAGTAGTTTTTGTTTTGTGTGTTCAATACCTAATTGTTTTGTGCTCTATAGCCAAGCCTTAAAATTTTCTTGCAGCTTTATATTCACCAAATGTGAAGAAGTGGCAAAATGCAGAGTGCATTAGTGGAAGAATCAATGTCTTCAATATAGAGATAGGCACATTGCTATATGATAAACCACCCAGCCATTTAGCAGCACATGGAATCTTCTTTTATAATTCCATGTATGCTTGGCTAATGCAAACAATAATGTTGGTAGACTCGAGTCTATCCTACAATCACCATTGTCTAGCCAAGAATGGGTTTGTTCTTGCAGAGACATCATTGTAGCATACAATAATAAGATAAGAACAGATATGCATGTAGCAACGAAACCATCAATAGGTTCTAAGGACATCCATTTGAGTTGGTTTATATCATTTATCGCCTTTGCACAGATGTTTGCATCACGTGAGGGTGTCAAGAAAACAAAGTTAACATATTAAGTAAGGTCCATTGATAATGATTGGATGAATCAATTTTTGGGGGTGGGATGGGATGTAAAGAGGACCTCTATAAAAGATGCCATTGAATGCAAAGTAACAATGCTAGATGTTAAATTAAGGTGAAATCAAAACATAAAGTTTATTTATGTTTGTAGCAAATTCTGTCAGGGTGACATCCGTTACTTTTTAGCATTGAATTTTGTTATGACCAGGTATTTTATTGGGAGACAAACATTATGCATGTGATTTTGTTATAGAAGATGGCAACTATGGAAAGGCATGTGGAAAAGCTTGGATCAAGATATGCATGATGGAACTCGCTCTTCCATCATCAATGGTGTAATCCAATTACAAGGTCGAGACCCATTAGTGGTCAATCTAGAAAGCCATTGGCCTTTATTAGACAAGAGATCCAATTGATGTGTAGTGATGCACCAAGGGATTTCTATTTTAAGTTAGCTGGTAGGAAAATCAGAAGCATAGTTGCACCGTTGGAGAGGAGAAAGCAACAACGAGAAAATAGTTGCACGAGAAAAAAAGCCAAGACTGTTTGAAACTCATGCTATAAATAATGCATGTGGGAGTGCATGCATTATTGAGGCGTTATTCCACGATCTTTACACGTGGCAAGATTACATTGGTAGTCACCCATGTTCTGTCACACCAGTGAGATAAGACACATGTCACTCATGCATTGGATCATCATCATTGCATGCCATGTGCACTTAACGCCACCCCCTCTATTAAACCCTTAGTCGTTGAATTAAGCAGCAAGCTCTCGATAAACAGAAGCTTCTTTTCATCAATTTTCGTCAGCGTGATCCGCTCTTCGTTGTCTATGCCATCTCATCCCTTCGTGGACAACATCCTGTTGATAAGTAAGTATCCATTTCTCAATCCAATGTTTATTGACTTGCATCATGTCTTCTTTTTCCCTTTCTATGTGGACTCAAGAGAGATTCCTAACAAAAAACATAGCACTTCAACATTGTTCTCCCTGTAGTATGATCACTATACAACTTGAGGACAATGCACTTATGGGCTCTTATCTCACGTTGTATTGATTGGTACCAGTACTTGTAAAATAGGTGTTTGATATGTGTAGAGTTTCTTTCATTTATGAAGTAATACAACGGAATATGGGGGTTCCAAAATTATTTCCTTGTTGATCGTTTCAGCTTATTTTGCATTTCTTTGATTGTGAATGCAGTACAACGTGATTTATTGCTTTGAATATGTTTTTTGTTTACATATCGCATTTATTGCTTTGAATATGTTTTTTGTTTGCATATCGCATTGTATTTGAGCCGATTTTTTGTGTTGGATTCTCCTTCATTGTGGATTTAATACAATGCAATATGGAAGATTCAATGTGTTGGATGTCCTCTTATCGCATTGTAGTAAATTTTGTCCAAAATAATTTCTTTGCTTCACTTGAGCCTATTTTGCATGTTGGAGTTCCTTTGATTGTGAATGTAGTACAATGCGATATGGGGGAATTCAACGTGTTGGAAGTCCTTTTATTGCGTTGTAGTGAGTTTTGTTCAAAATTTATCCTTATTGGTCCTTTGAGCCAATTTTATGTGCTGGACTTTCCTTCATTGTGAATTCAATAAAATGCAATATAGGGGGGGGGTTCAATGTGTTGGAAGTCATCCCATCGTATTGTAGTGAATTTAATCCAATTTATTTCCTTGTTTTTTGCCTAAGCCTCTTTTGCAATGTTTGGGTTTGAGTGTGTTTGTTATCTGCATATCGCGTTGTAGTGATATTTATCTAAAATTTTTCCTAGTTAGTCATTTGAGCCATCTATCTAATTTTGTTATAGATGGCATAGATAAAGAGGACTGCAAGGGCCTCCTCAAGTAGGTTAGAAATTTGCATTGGGAAATAATATTTTCAGCCTTCAGTCATAATGAGGACTCGAAGGTACAAGCAGCATAGGTCCATTTTATGTGAACTACGAAAGGTGCAAAGGCACATGCAGTGCGCAATTCCAAAGCTCCCTTCCCAACATCTTATTAGATCCATTTGCGAAAGGAACTTCTATGGTATGCATTGGTAGGACTTGTGCTAGATTTCTTGCATGAGGCTACCGAGGATTGGCTCATTGAGCATTTTCAGGACAACTATGTTCTAGCTATCGATGCACACAAAGTAACAGTAATGTCAAAGGACATGTACTTGCTATGGCTTCTTAGGTTAAGATATCACAAGACCCTAGAGTGAATGAGCCTCACTGACACAAAGATGAAAGACATCTTGGAGATCTCCCCCTAAGGAAAAGAGGTAATTTCACTGAAGAGACAAAATTCAATCATTTGCATGACACATGACACAACGTAAAAAAGACCAACAACAACGAATCAAGAAATAGAGAGGATGATACAAAGGGTATTGAAAGGGCAAGGAGAGAAGTTGGATTTCAAAATTGCATAATTTTAATGTCCAAGCTTTGAGGGATTTGGCCCCCTCCTTCGTTGTGAGGTTGCCGGTGTGAAATACTCCTCAATACTTTGCTTTCAATGTGGAGGAGATTGATGTGTTATCCAAAATGCACAAGGAGGTTAATGAGATAGAGAGTTATGCAAGCTATTTTAAAGTTTGCTATGCACTACAACACATCAAGAGCTTAGGAGTATTTTTAGCAACATTTTCAAATAGGAAATGTTGGGGGTATAAAGCTTATGCATGAGGCTTAGGGATTAGCCATAAGCCTCTATGCATAGTCTTTAGAGAGCTATGCATCTCTCAAGAGGTGGCCATATGCATGAGACATATGCATTAGCCATATATATAGGGCTCATATATGGGACCTCATGCATGAGGCCTATACATTAGCACGTGGGTAGCTTCCAATACATGAGGCTAGTGCATAAGCCTCATACATGAGACTTATGCATTAGACATATGCATAAGGCTATATACATAAGCCTCATGTAGGTGGCTTGTACTACATAAGCTGTATGCATAAGCCTCATGTATGAGGCATGTACATAAGCTTTATGCATGAGGCTTACGAATAAGCCAAATGCATGAGGCTAGTGCATAAGCCTCATGTATGAGGCATGTACATAAGCTTTATGCATGAGGCTTATGAATAAGCCACATGCATGAGGCTAGTGCATAAGGCTCATAACTAAAGCTTATGCATGAGGCTTAGGCATTAGCCCCCATAACCCTCTATGCATAGTCTTTAGAGAGCTATGCATCTTTCAAGAGGTGGCCATATGCATGATACATATGCATTAGCTATATGTATAAGGCTCATGCATGAGGCCTATACATTAGCATGTCGGTAGCTTTCATCCTGGGTGCTACTTAGGCATGCTAGTAGCTTCCAGGTACTAAGAGTTTCAAGTATGCATAAGAGTTTTAAGTATTTATGTTTCTTCTTGGATAGATGGCGAATAACTTGCAGCGCGATGTTACGCATGAAGGAGAAGTAGATATCCCAACAATCTTTTCAAGTATATATTGCCTTAAAGTATATATTATCTTTTAAGAAAAGAAAGTTACCTTAAATAACAACATAAAATCAATGTTCATTTATTTGTATGTCTATAGCGTGAAGCAGTGGACCACCCCCTAAGATGAACATGATTTTTCATTACAATGGGGTTTGGAAGCTCTCTTTACAAGGGTGCAAGATGAAGGATCGATTGTTATTACTGGAGGACACGCTTAGAAAGCATGGCAAGTAAGTACATTCCTAAAACCATAACCTCTTTACAATGGGGTTTGGAAGCTCTCTTTACAAGGGTGCAAGATGAAGGATCGATTGTTATTACTGGAGGACATGCTTAGAAAGCATGGCAAGTAAGTACATTCCTAAAACCATAACCTCTTTGCTTTTGCAAAACTGGTTTTCACTTCTGTTAGTTTTATTGTGTTTTAGGATCATGCTACAATTAGTGGTGTAAATGTGCAAGCAAGAAGTAATGGAAATGTGAGAGAAGAGGGTGTACGTGGAGCTGCAAGGAACAATAATAATCGATATGCATGAGATGTAGACCCCCTCAATGTAGCCCCTAACTCTATAGATTTCATTATGCTTCATTTTATATAGACCTTTTCGGACTCAAAAGCTTATGTAATTTTGTCGAGTATTGTAATAGAATTATGACATTTGCCAACCATGAATTGCAATTGTCCTTTTTTTTCTGTATTTGTGAAGTTTTACATTACATGTGTCCATGATGATGAGTAGGACATGAACTTTTGTTAGTTTTAATGTATTTGTATAATAATAAAAAAGCTGGGGTAGATAAGGGAGTCCTATGATGACTCCCTAGTCTCTGCGCCAACTTTTTTTTTTCGCACAGTAATATCACCTAGCTGAGCAGCAAAAATAGCTGCTCAGTAGCAAAATTTCATTGTTTAGCACAACAAAATTTTGCTGTTAGTTTTGCTAATGAGCAGTAATAACACCATATTAGATAATTTGGGAAAAACCCCATTCCCATTTGAAAAATGGGATCATTTGACATATCATTGGAAAGATCTTGAAGAGTAGAATCTAGATCTATAATCTCTGAAAAATTCAGACGTGGCATATTTAAGATATATCCAAAATTAAATGGAGTGATTAATTTCCAAAATATGAGATTTTTCCCAACTTATCTAATATTGACTTTAATCCCCTTTGCAACGAAAATAGTAGTGATTTTAGCAACAGCCAAATGAGCCCAACATCTTGCTACCCTTCTAGTTATAAAAACCTTGCTATTTTTGTTGTTACACCCTCATTCTTTTGTAGTGTATGTCCATGCCCTAGACTTTAATTTAAAGTGTTATTCTTTCTCGAAGTAATACGTTGTTAATTATTTGTGTAGGCTAGTTTTATCAAAATTGCCATGGGAAGCTCACATAGAAGGGTATATATTTTGGATTCTCTTATATTCTGGCTTTTGGCTTCAGCGCTCGGGGGGTTCACCTAAAAATATGTAAGTATACCACCTGAGTTCAAAGGAAGGGGTTTTTTAATTCAAACTTTTAAGGTAAATTTACATAAGGGGTTTTGTAAATCGATTTTGAAAAAAAAAACCATAAGTACATAAAGAAAAAGAGACCATTTTATTCATGAAAATTTTACAGGTAAGGGGTTTTTTAAATACCCCTTGAACACACGTGATACATAGGGCTTCTTATAGTAGTTTACCCCCGAGCTTCAGAGGATGTTTCCTATGTGGATATATGTCCATGGTTTAGGCAGTTACATTTAGACCAAGCCCATATCTTTGTAATGGCCTACCATGAAGCATAAGTGTCATGTGACCTAAATTGTACTTTTGGTATTCTAACATAGATACTAGATTTATCACCTTATACTGTTTATTGACTTTTGTAGTGGACACTAGAGTTTGATTGTTATAAATGCTAAGTCAAAGCGATGCTATCTTGCCAATTCAACTACACGATTTCATGGGGCAACGTGAGGCAGTAAGTCCACGCGATCATTTTTTATATTACTCCGAGAGAGAGAGAGAGAGAGAGAGAGAGAGAGAGAGAGAGAGAGAGAGAGAGAGAGAGAGAGAGAGAGAGAATTAGCAATTGAAAAATGGTTTGAAGATCTATTAGAAAGTTAATACCCAGTATTGAGGCTCTTACCCAGGAGGATATTTTAGAGGCAATGGAGATCTTTAGATGCAGAGTCCCAGAGTAACATGATGGCTTTAGTTGTGGTTGGAGAGTGTGCTACGACACCTTGTTGTTGCTGCACTCAATGTTGGGACTGTCCTTAGAAAATGTAAGCATGCACCTTCTAATGATGTCTCAGTTTCTTTGATAGCACATATGTAATTTTTCGTATGTGTATAATCTACGATTAGCGGACTATACAGATTTGGATGTATGACTATACAGAAACACAATAATTGAAACTCTAATTAACAATATTAGGAAATGAGAGCTTGATCTGCCATATGCATTTGTGTCCCCTCCACAATGGCCAAGACCAATGTCGCTCGCCCCGTGATAATATTCCACAAATGCCAACCGATAGGAAGTGCATCCGCCTTGGATATTCGCCATCCCCGAGAGAAAGCATAGAAAGAGCAAGCTACTGACTCTCCCCAACAAGAAGAGCACTCCCCCCCATAGCAGGAGCAAACTTCTCCTACCCAACAATAATATTCTACATTAGCCCATTGACCTTTGATGCAATGTGTAAATTTAATATAATCGACAATGTAAGAAGGCATTGATCTTTGTATTAACTACTCTAGACATGTACAAAATTTTGTCATGCCGAATGTTAACAAGGCATTTTTGTATATCTATGTTGTAATGTCATGAGACAATCTCCAACCCTAAGGCAATTTTAAGGTGAGTTCTCAAGTCTTATCGGTCTTAAAATGTTTGTTTTCATAGTTGAATGATTGTAAGCATCAGTCCTTCTTTTCCTATGCAAATCATGTATAATTGAAAAATGATTTTGAGCTTCAGTACAACGTGATGTAGGGCTTCACTCGAGAACGTCCACCCTAAATAACTTGCATTATACAAGGTCAATATAGCTGGAGTTTGGAACCCTATGGGCAATCGCCGGCCCAAACTTGCATTTTTAATAGAAATAGGCTAGATTTGCAAGCTTTAGATGCCGCTTTTTAGTGTTTTCTTCATATTTGTGTAATACAGACCTAGCATATTATAATTCAGTACAATGCAATAAAAGGCTTCACTCTCACTAGCATCCACCCTATATTGTGTTGTACTGACTTGCAATATACGTGGTCAGTATAGCGTGAATATGGAACCCTACGTTTGATCGCCTACATTGCATACTTATGCAACGTGAAACCATACGGTCGTTGTAATGAAAACCTATAGTATCGCAAGCTTTAAGAGGCCCATTTGCTACATATTAGTGCAATATAGACCTTGTATATAGTGAAAGGGAGTACAAGGTGATATAAGGCTTCCCCTTCCTAACTTCCAACGTAAATCACATTATACGAATTTGCAATATAGAAGGTCTTTTTAGCTCAAATATGGATCCCTATTCCATATCTCTGTCTCATAGTTGTGTTTGCTAAAATTTTAATAAAAAAAACTTAGTATATCTTGCATACAAAACCTTAGGGGGATTGTTGTCTAGCCCATAGTTGTGTTATAATGAAAATTTATAGTATTGCTAGATTTTGATGCATATTTAGGTAACGTAGACCGTGTATATTTTGATTCAGCACAACGCAATATCAAGCTTTACTTGCTATCATCCACTGTGAATCGTGTTGTACTAATGTTTACACTGTAACTGCAGATCTCCATTATTCTTTCATTATTGTGTAATTAACAATCATTTTGACATCTTTTTGTACTTGTAGATGCATTATTTTAAGATCGAGGTTGAACCCGATATTGGGTTTGAAGAAATTCCTAATGAGAAATTGTTTGATTTCCTTCAAAAAGTCAGCCAGCACCATCTCCAAATCTCAAATTTCACGTATGTTTTCTTGTGATGTCTTCATCGAGAGTATGATCTTGTCTGGATGCACATATCTACAAGAGAAAGAGCAGCAATACCAGGGGGACAACTTTAAATGATGCATTAATCCTAGAAAATGTTCAGTATGTGTATGTGGACGATCTTGTTTCTACCATATCCTCAAGAGATAAGGTAAACATGGATATTTCAAAGGTGCCAGGGGATAAGAAGAAGACATAGAGTAAGTGCCTAGTACACAAGCATAAATGTGACTTTGAGTACCACTACGGATTTATTTGCTATTTGCATCTAATACTTGAGGATGAGAAAGGTTTAAGAGAAGAAGATGAGGAAAGGGAGAGGAACCTTCAAGAGCAGAAGAAGATGAGGTTCACGAGGTTGCAGAGGAGATAAACTTGGCTGCAGAGAGGGAACTCAGTGAGAATTTTAATATTGATGCCCAAGTTGTTACAGGTGGCAGATGAGGAGCCCACTATGGTAGAGGAAACAGAGCACATTTTGACCTCAATCCTCCATGTATATCCAATAGGTGACCACAAGTATGTCCTCTTAACTGATATTCAAGCGTTGTTTGACATCAAGGAGAACTACTGTCTCACCGTTATCACACAAAATCTTAAAGAAGATAATGATTTCATCAATCCAAGTGTGAATAACTTTATCTTCTACTGGATTCAAATGTCAAGGATAGTGAGTACCATACTCTTGCTCAAATATTATCAATAATGTATAAGGATGCTCGTCTCACTATGAAGCCAACCAGGTTCCCACTGAAGAGGAATTTCAAGATGTTCAGCAAAGCAAAAACTCAAAAGTCCACAAAGGGAAGAGGAGTCTTCAACAATCTAAGATGTTGAATCATCAATCAACTTATGGGAGAAACACTACTACATGTTAGCCTAATACTGGCGCTTATACCGACGTCATTTAACGGGGTCTTAAAAAGCCCCATCATCGGTATAAACACCGGTATAAGCGCCGGAACCACAGTGTCGGTATAAGCATCGGGTAACAATACCGGTGCCTATACCGTTGTCTATACCGACGCTCACCGGGGATAATACCGACGGCTAAACCGACGTCTATACCGGTGCATATACTGGGGTGTATACCGGGTTTTATACCGACGCAAATATCGAGAGATATACCAATGAATATACCGACGCCAGTACCGGGGAATATACCGACGCTGTACCAGAAATTTTTTTTGGGCAGAATAGTGATACCTGGCTGCCTGCAATGAACAGGATCAACAACAGCAAACAGACAGCACCATTCTGTCTAAAATAGAGCACAAAAACAACCGTGCTCGTTTTTTTATTTTCCTGATCGACAAACAAGAAATTAAATTAAACATTAATACTCAAGAATGTTTTGATCATATTTCATTAGTTTGAAGGTCATCTTACATCATGGTAATGCCTCCCAATTGACGGTCTCTCCTTCTTCTTCAAGCATCTCAAACAAGGCCACAAGGCCATGTTTGTGAGCGTACTTCTCCTCTCGCCTACTTGGTGGGCGATTCATGGAAAACTCCTGCACAAACGATTAACAATTATAACTTTTAGAAATCAACATTTAGCCCACATACATACATTTACATAAATAAAATTGCTACAAATACTTACGAATTCATGGCGCATGGTTTCGTAACCACCACTCCCAAGATGAGAAGCCCCTACTGTTTGGAGTCTTGCCCTTGCCGCCTCTCTTTGTTGTTGAAACCTCTCTGGTGTCTCGGTGAGCTCCTGAGCAATGGCTGCCCACTTCCTGTCATCTAGCCAAACAGGTTTCTCTTTCCCCTCTCTAAATGCATCCCTCGCCTCTGACCTACGATGCCCCATCAAAATGCGAGCTGTATACTGTATCCACTCATTAGAGACAACATTCATAGGGTCAGATGGCTGAAACTCTTGCTTTATCTTTGTATTTATATAATTTTTCTTTCCCTTATCTTGCTGATCCCATTTAGTCATGACAGAGTCGTGAAACTGTATAGTGCACAATTGTCGAATGCGTGTCTTCATTGCCTTCCCTGCACTATCCATTATTGGTGCCCCATCCCTAATTGTGTAAATCTTGCTGTTGTCATGGTCATGTGCACCCCAGGGAGTGGAAGGTGACCCTATGGGTGTGCTATCAACAGATGAGAGCGAAGGACGACGCTCACGTGGTGGTGTCACAGCATCTGTGGCACTACCACCACAACAACCTCCCCCTGAAGACCTACTACGTGAGCGCCGTCTATGTGAAGAGGTGGTAGATCGAGCTATAAGAGGAGTGGAAGGCTGTGTGGTATGAGGTGTGGGAGCTGCTGTCGTACCCACGGGTGTGGGAACTGGCATCGGGAAGCCAGATGGTGAGGCAAATGTCCCTGCTCCAGAACCCCAATAACTCTGAGCCATGGCTCTCTGCTCTGGAGTCATGGACGAAAGAAAACCATATAACTGCTGGGGACTCATGCCCTGTGGTGTAGGATTAAATGAGAAATCTGGACTGTAGTCGTAGGGCGGTGAGTCACCCATGGCCTGTTGGACAAAAAACCATATGACAAACTTGTGCGAAATGAAAATTACACGGTAAACAATGAAAGAACCATATGACAAACATCAACAATGATAAACAACATTGGTAAAACTATATCAACTTGCTCCTACAGTAGTGATTATGATGGTAAACATTAACAATGGTAAACAATGAAAGGACCTTCAATGTCATAAAACCATTACAAATATGTCATAACTATTTGCATAATCATTAAGATACATCATTTTAAAAATCATTATCTATTCTATCATCCTCATTAAGATCAGTAGCCCCAAAGAGATCTATGTCTATGTACATTTCAGCATCCTCATCATTAAAAGTCCCTTGATGAAGGATGTCTTCATCATCTATGTCTTCTTCCTCAACATGTTTTTCAGCTTCCTTGGTTTGCACCTCTTCATTTGGATCTTGCTCTAGTTGCTCCTCTTCAATTGCTTGCTCCTCTTCATTGTTGATATCGGCAATTCATGATTTTCTGGAAGATACCTAACATGTCCTTGGTAGACATTCTTTCGTAATGCTTTTGAGTATCCTGAATCAAGTCGAGGACCACATACAGGACATGCATTGTAACCCGATATAGACAAACCTGAGCATTCTCCATAGCCAGGCCAATCATGCATTGTCCACATGAGAATACCTTGCACAGTTGTAAGTCTTTGGCCACTCTGCTACTTTGACATGTCCTTCACTTCAATTCCGTTCCACAAGGTGCGTAACTCATCAATAAGTGGTGCCAAATATACATCCATGTTCTTCACCTTGTACTTTCCTGGAACTATTAATGAGAGCAATAAATGACCTTTCTTTATTGCTAACCATGGCGGAAGATTATAATTCACAAGGCAAACAGGCCATGTGCTCCATGAAGAGCTCCTTAAACCAAAAGGGTTTACACCATCCATTGCTAGGCCAAGACGGAGGTTTTGAGGTTCTTCCTTAAAAGCCGGCCATTTCTCTTCAATGTGTCTCCATGCAGGTGAGTCAGCAGGCACACGCATCACTTCATCTATGGATCGAGTTGTGACATGCCATGTCATCAAGCTTGCTATAGATTTGCACCTGAACATGCTTTTTATTCTTGGGATGATTGGAAAGTGCCTGAGAACTTTTACTGGGACAGCTTCCCCCTGAACATCTTCTCTATATCTGTTAGAGCCACAATGGGGACATTCTTGCAAATGCTCATATTCATGGCAGAAGATGCAACAATCATTGCGACAAGCATGAATATTATTGTAATCCATGCCTATGGATTTCAATAACTTCTTTGCATCTGCACGAGATGGAGGCATCTCGTTGCCAGGGGGCAATATCTGGTCTTTCAAAAGCCTGCAAGTATGGCAATATCTAATCGTTACTATTAAGATTTTCTCAAATACAAGTTGATAATTTATCATTTCAACAGTAGGTGTAATCTCCAAAAAAAGTCCTTACTTGAATAGTTTAGTGACACTTGTATTAGACCATCCAAAAATTGACTGCAAATTTAGCATCGTAAGAGATGCACGCAATACAGATATGTTGGCACCATTGTATAATGGAAGGCGTGCAAGTTTACGCATGGCCTCTTCCTCTGGTTCATAATTTGACCGTTGAGAATGTCGTGGTTGATGATCTTCATGTTCATGCTCCTCGAAGAGAGCTTCTTGTTGCTCGATGAAGGCATCCAACATTTCTTCCATTAGACCTTCTTCCATTTCCTGACCTTCTTCCATTCCCTCGGGTGCTGTTAATTGAGCTCCATCTGTCACTCCCTCCTAATGAGAAAAGATGTGATGAAATGGAAAATGATGTGATGAGGGGAATACACATGAAATAAATGAGAATTGATGTGGAACAATGTGGAAAGACGAGAGTTCGTTATAGAAACTGTATTTATGACCTGTTTTTAAATGGTTGTTTTATGTCAAGAATGCTAGGTAAGCATTTTGACCATCTTGTGAATGAGGTTGTGGAGACCTAGTCTGTTAAGTTGCAATAGTTGACGGAGAGTCAATGGAGGACGTCTCGTGTAGTAGGTTAGACTGATGGATCCCTAAATTGAGACTCAATTCTGTTATGGTACGATAGATGAAGTAAATCCCGGACAAAAAATTATTCTATGGGAAAGAATCAATGGCTGTGCCTCTCAATGAGGAAAAAAGCGTTGGTCTCTATGATCCAAGTGCAATCTTTTCCCTGATCTAACTATGGGACTTATAGGTTCGGTCAGATCAGTTCAGTTAGTTAAGGCTTTTGACTACATTAGAGAAAAAATATCTTGGAGGAATCGCCCATGCTTTTCGGGTAAGGGAAGTTTTTCCGGGTTCGATTTTGGAAAAACCGATGGATTAGTCTCTTGTCCGGATATCCGTGGGCGAGGCCCCAAGTGAGGGACCCTGCCCCACGCAAGAAGTGCTACTTTCGCTACTAGCACCCATGAATTCGTTGCGCGGTGGGGACAGGGATCTTACAGCTGGTATCAGAGCAAATTGACTAATGTGGATCAACCAAGAAGCCAAAAATGTTAAAAATTTATGAAGTAGCAATAAAAGGTTGTAATTGTGTGATAAAATTCATACAAATTGTTATTCAGACTGAAATTCATAAATTGGTAATTGGGTCTTCAGATGGAAGTACCGCAATTTCATGGAATCCCTGACTTGCTTGAGACCTAGACATGATGGTATTTACCTTAGAGTTCTAAAGATCGTGAGACTACCCGTATATACTGAGGGTATAACTGTAGCTCTTTACTGGTAGTATATACGAGTAAATCTAATGTGGTTGATATAATTTTTAAATTCTTGTTGAGAACTGATGAGTTGATTTGGATTTTGATTGAAAAATGATGATTCCTGAATTTTGGTTGAAATGTAATAAGCTGAGCAAGACCATAATGAGGATGAATGGGACAAGTCCCTGCTGTGATGATGTTCATAACTAGAATGACGTAAATGACTTCAGTAAATCACTATGAGATTAGTGCATTGTGCCGAGACAGATTGCTACTGTTAACACTTGATCCAGTGGATCAAGCTAAGGGATGTCAAATTCAAAATTTATATAATTGAAAATTCCCATGGAGGACTTGATAAGGATTTGAATGTTGTGATCTGAGTGAATTGATATCTAATGATGAGTTCTATATAAGGGATCTTTATCCCAGGATTCTTTTGGGTTCACCAGACTATAAGGAACCCCAAAAACAGTTGGATCTTAAGTTTTCCTCTAATTTTGCGAGATGAGGACATCTTGCGTTTTTTAAGTGGGGTAAGATGTAAGATTCCTCCCTCCGACTTTTGAGGTGTGCAGGTGTAAGAACCTCCCCTTCTGATCTTATAATTATTCCCCTCTCTGAAATAAAAGAAAGATCCTGTTTTACCCTGTTTTGGCCTAGAGAGAGAAAATGTCTAGAGGAAGGTAATTCAAAATTGAGATATTTTTGGATATAAAAATCCTCCTAGTGTCTAAAATGGTTTTCCCTAAAACAAAAATTCCAAAAGAACTTTCCAATGTGCAATTGGAATTAATTAAAAATAGGTATAAAGAACCTTAGCCTAAGGGTCTAGATTTTCAGAAATTTTTGAATTATGCTCCAATTAAGGTTCCTATGGACCAATAAGATTAATCCAAATGTAGGGAGGAGATAAATTGAAGAATAAAAAAAATCCCCCAAAATGAGTAAATGCTCACATAAGATGAAGAGTTGACTAAGGACAAGGTTTATTAGTTAAAAAAGAAGAGATATTGAGAGGAAATGATGCATTTTTGACACCTCAGTGTGGGGATCTCCCCCCATGAAGGAGGCACCTATTTCACATGTGTAGAGGAGTTTTAAACTCATAAATAATGAGATATTTTCATCTCTCCTCTCTCCTGTTTCAACTAGATCCAAAAAGTAAGCTAAACTGACCCAAAAATGGTCAAAATTTGACCAAACTGATCTGGAAAATTCTAGAATCAGTTTGTTTGGTTAGAGGTTCATTTTTTCCTATAAATAGAAGCCTCCCTCTTTGTAAAAGTTTAATAGTGTTTATGCTCTATTACTCTACTCCTTCCCAGAGCAGCCAAACACATTGAATTCACTTGATAATTCAATTGTTTTTGACTAAATCCTCTCCAAAAGAATCAATGGCCACTCTTGATCCAAACAAGAGTAGAACCCTCAATCCCTCAAGCCAAAGGAAAGCTCACAAAACTCCATATAAGCTACAAACTCTACTTTTTTAATTTCTAATCTATGGCTTTATGATTTCTTTGCTTTTTTAGTGAATCTTGATGATATGCCTTGATGAAAAGGCTACCCCCTTCTCTTCTTTAAGAATTCAGCCCTTCTTTATCCTAATATGTATAACAAATAAATTGATTTAAACTTTTCTTATTGTTTACTCTTTAGAAAGTGAAAATTGAATAGGTTAGATTACTTTTCTTCAAATTGAGATTAATTTTAAAGTGATATTAGAATGTAAAAATTAAGAAATGGTCAGCCATACAAAGGAGGTTATGGCAAAATTTTCTTAAATTTTGTGGAAATAAAGTATATCTTTATGTTATTCTAAAAGAGTAATCCCCACCGTTTCTGCATTCTAAAAGAAATAGTTTTATTTACTCCATGTACATATTCATCTATGAATATGCATGGATATCATTGATATAATTATAAGATTTAAATAAGATGCATATTGAAAATCTTTTTATTATAAAAGTGTTATTTACATTGAATTTAATTTCTATGCATAGAAAGATGCATAATAGAAATTTTTATTATAAAAGTTTTATTTTCATTAAAATTGATTTTATGCATAGAAAGATGCATAAAAGATTTATTTTTATTTCAAAAGTGTTATTCTCATTAAAAATTAATTTTTTACATAGAAAGATGCATAAAGGATTTATTTTTAATTCAAAAGTGTTTTTTCATTAAAATTGATTTTATGCATAGAAAGATGCTTAAAGGTTTTATTTTTCTTTCAAAAGTGTTATTCTCATTAAAATTGATTTTATGCATAGAAAGATGCATAAAGAATTTATTTTTCTTTCAAAAGTGTTATTCTCATTAAAATTTATTTTATGCATAGAAAGATGCATAAATGATTTATTTTTATTTCAAAAGTGTTATTTTTCTTAAAATTAAATTTATGCATAAATAGATGCATAAAAGGATTTTTATAAAAGTGTTGTTCCCACTGAAGTTGATTTTTATGCATGCATAAATAGATGCGTAAAGAATCTTTATATCAAAAATTAGAATTCTCTTAAATTCTATGTTTAAATTCTATGAATAGATGTAACAAGAAGTGATGAGAATCGAATAAGTGTGAATGGATGGATGGATGGATGTGAGGTGAATAGATGTGATGTGATGTGAATCAGATAGATGTGAATGGATGGATGGATGTGATGTGAATAGATGTGATGAGATGTGAGGTGAATAGATGTGATGAGATGTGATGTGAATCAGATAGATGTGAATGGATGGATGGATGTGATGTGAATGGATGGATGGATGTGATGTGAATAGAGGTGATGAGATGTGAGGTGAATAGATGTGATGAGATGTGATGTGAATCGGATAGATGTGAATGGATGGATCGATGTGATAGAGGTGATGAGAAGTGAGGTGAATAGATGTGATGAGATATGAGGTGAATAGATATAATGAGATGTGATGTGAATCAGATAGATGTGAATGGATAGACGGATGTGATGTGAATAGAGATGATGAGATGTGAGGTGAATAGATGTAACGAGAAGTGATGAGAATCAGATAAGTGTGAATGGATGGATAGATGTGATGTGAATAGAGGTGATGAGATATGAGGTGAATAGATGTAACAAGAAGTGATGAGAATCAGATAAGTGTGAATGAATGCATGGATGTGATGTGAATAGAGGTGATGAGATGTGAGGTGAATAGATGTAACGAGAAGTGATGAGAATCAGATAAGTGTGAATGAATGGATGGGTGGTTGTGATGTGAATAGAGGTGATGAGATGTGAGGTGAGTAGATGTGATAAGATGTGATGTGAATCAGATAAATGTGAATAAATGGATGAGATGTGATGTCATGAGAATCAGGATGTAAATGAATGATATGGGATATGAGTGGATGATATGTGATAAAAATGAATGTAAATATATAAGTGAAGAATGGATGTGAATGTATATGTGAAAGAATTGATGTGAATGAGTATGTGAAAGAATGGATATAGATGTGTATGTGAAAGAATGTGATGTGATAGAAAGAGATGTGATGTGTCAAAAATATATGTGGATGTGAATGTAATGGATATGAATGAATGTGAATGTAATGGATATGAATGAATGTGAATGTGATGGATATGAATGAATGTGAAAATAATGGATATGAATGAATGTGATGTGATGGGATGTGAATCGGGATAGATGTGAATGAATGAGATGTGAGGTAAAATGAATGAGATGTGATGTGAGTGAATGTGATGTGGTCTGAATGGATGAGATGTGAATGAATGTGATGTGATGAGATGTGGATATGCGTAGATGCGAGTGGATGAGATCTGATGCAGATAAATGAGAAAAGATGTGATGAAATGGAAAATGATGTTATGAGAATCGGAATACACATGAAATAAATGAGAATCGATGTGGAACAATGAGGAAAGACGAGAGTTCGTTATAGAAACTGTATTTATGACCTGTTTTTAAATGGTTGTTTTATGTCAAGAATGCTAGGGAAGCATTTTGACCGTCTTGTGAATGAGGTTGTGGAGACCTAGTCTGTTAAGTTGCAACAGCTGACGGAGAGTCAATGGAGGACGTCTCACGTTGCAAGGTCGGCCGAGGTCTTGACCAGCCTCGGTTCAATTAAAATGGTGAGCTTCCGGTACGGTGGATGAGGGACCAAGGAAGCGGCCTATGAGTGAAGCGCTAGGTCACCTGCGAGACGAAGGATCCTAGAGGGTGCTGACCATACGGTGCTCGGGCTCTGGGTCGCCGAGACGATACCCACGCGTGCATCGCGGAAGATATTGGAACAAGGAGGAGTAAGAGTTGTTTTCTGAATTCGGGCATGGATCTGGTTGATTGACCTTGCTGGTCCTCAACAGATGAGTCCATGGCTCTTTTATATGGATCCATTGGTTGAACTTGTTGATCTTCAAACGGAGATTCCATTTTGATATGTGAATATATTGCCGGTTACTATGAGCTAGGAACTATCGAAAAGGCCCCTTGAGTGGATAGGTGGTGAGCGTTCTAGTTGCCAATGATGCCATAGGTATACCGATGAAGGAATGATTGGAATTAAGGATTCAACTGGAGATTTTGAGGATTATGATCAGTGACTCTATGATTTCATTAAATGATTGTTTTAAAGACAACTGATTCTGTGAAAAAGGCAATTTCATATTGGGTGTGTAAGTGGTGTGACTAATTTTAAGTTTGCATTAAAAATCGGCTAGGGGGCCTGGGAACTCTTTTCCCTGGTACCTGGGATAAAACCTAACCAAATTCTTAATTGGATCCCATCACTACAATGTTTGGGCGGTTGGCTAACCCACGGGTCTAGATGGGGTTAGGCTGGACTGATGGATCCCTAAATTGAGACTCAATTCTCTTATGGTATGATAGATGAAGTAAATCCTAGACAAAAAATTATTTCGCTCGTGCTTTCTGGGTAAGGGAAGTTTTTTCGAGTTCGGTTTTGGCCCCGAGTGCGGGACCCTGCCCCGTGCAAGAAGTGCTACTTCCACTACTAGCACCCTTGAATTCGTTGCGCGGTGGGGACAGGGATCTTACACCATTTCTCAAAGTGTCATTTGCTATGTATGAAATGTTCGTTTTACAAGTTAAAATAGAGGCCCACTATGAGTGGGAAAAATTGTTCAAATAAACATATGAAGCTAAGGTTGTGATTCAAAGCTTTAAGGCTTAAGTTTTATGGGGCTTCGAGAGGGGGAGGCGGGTGCACCATTTGATGTTGAGCTACGTGAACCATCCCTTACTTAAGTTAATGGAGAAACTGATATACAACTATTAATAATGTTTTGAGACACATGTTTCACTTGTAAAATCTCACTTGAGTGGAGAAAGATGAGTTCTCAAGCCTAGCCTCTCTATAGGTTGAAAATGCTTTATTTTTAGATGTATTGCACATTGCGTGAAAAAATGATGATGCCAAAAATTTCTTACATTCATCATAGTTGCTTTTTGAGTGGAAAAAGAAGAGTTCTCAAGCCTCTCAATCGGTGGAAAATGCTTTACTTCACGAACATAGATGATAGCCTTGATGGCCAAGGTCGAAGTCTCCGAGTCCCTAGAGGAGGGTGAGAGTTCGATTCTTGCTAGGCAAACAATTATCGTGCTTGGTATGGTGTGGTGTGTGTGCTTGGTGTGGCGTGAATAGCACCAGCGCCGCGCCGGGGGGGGGGGGGGGGGGGTCCTCTAAGCTCTGGTTGTGGTAAACGTTGCTAAAGAGTGAACCCTCCATTGAGTCTTTAAAAAATAAAAAGAAAATGCTTTATTTTTAGATGTATTGGACATTGTGTGAATAAATGATGATGCCAAAAGTTGCCTACATTCACCATATAAGTTGCTTTTTGACATATTTTGATGGTCAAATAAGGACTTTACCTTAGAAACTAAAAACTACTAAACTCTTGGACAGCTTGGGGATAAAATCGCCTGAAAAGGCTGGAAATATTATTATAACAAATAACGAAATTTTAAGCGGATAGATTTTTTCTAACGAAATCAACCGAAAAAAGTGTCGTGCTCATTACAAACTCTACAGAGTGCGCTGGCCTCTAGTACGTACCCATCTATAGATCCCTTAATTAGAAGTAAAGTCGAAGAATAACTGCCAAGATCAATGCTACAGGCAGAGCGCACGCAAAAATTACGAAGGAGATGAGCGCAAGCACAGATATGGATCATTGACATGAGACATGTGACAAGCAAGCCAATGCTGACAATCCAGACGCCGAATCTGCCTCCTGCACTCATCTCTTGCAACAACCCGCCTACTAAAACTTGAAGCACGCTAGCTGCAAAGTTACCTCTTAATTTCATCATCACATCATTCATGGACAGGGGTGATGGCCTTGCAGCCAGCGACGCATGGTTCTGTGATTCTACGCCAGCGTCGTCGTCGATGACAAGTACTGCCTTGGCATTTAGAAGAACATCCTTCAAGCAGCAACAAATGATCGATCGAGCACATACTATCAGCTAGATCGAGTACAACAAATGATCGATCGAGTACAGCAAACCTAGTGATACTAATTACAGAAGAGTCTGCAATAGCTTGAATGGGTACTGCATCAAAGAGCTAAATGAGACTTAATGTGGGATTAGGGGAAGGGATGCCCACTTGGACGATGGGCTGGGGCGTGGGCGCGACTTGGACGACGGGCTGGAGCGTGAGCTGCAACAACGTCATGGAGCGCCTTCTGTGATATCGAGATTTGGTGCGGGCGTTCGCAATTTGATTGCGATAGAGAGGGTGGGTGATACAGAGGAAGAGCATAGCTCCATAGCCATGAATTGGTAGCAACAGTAGTACACAAACTGTCGGCGTCGTTTACACTACTGGTTCACTACTGGTTTAAAGCCCGTCCCATTCCCGTCATCTTTGACGATTGCCGTCATCTTTGGCTTCCCTTACCCTTTTGGACCACCCCCTTCCTTTTAAAGAGGAACGCTTCCTCGACAAAGTCTTTGGACCAATGTTTCCGTGTTTTCGTCTTTTTTCTAAGAGAGAAACCAACCTTAACCCAATTACATTATAAATTATTGTCTAGATAATCATCAAAATAAAATAGAGCCTTCACACTATCCAGAAGATTACTTAGCCTACAAGGGTTTTCCATTTCGTGACCTCTTGAGTCATTCTTTCAGCTCTTTTTTTCGAGAACATAAAAAAGTTATATTAGAAACTTATCATCAGTTATATACAAGGACACAATACATCACTTTCTAAACTCCCACCATTTCACTGTTTAACAATAATGCTAAAAATTGAATTAGCAACCCCATCAGATGTATACAGACAATCTTCCCAACACCCAGTCCCCCCAATACACTTGCAGCCCTATGCTACTTGAGACCCATTTACCAATCTTGTCCCAAGCCCCTATAATGGTTGGAAAGTTCCAAAAAGCATGTCTCCCATCCTCCAATGTTGATCTGCATCTAGGGAAAATCCGAAAGGTGAAGTTCCTTTGTAAAAGTTTATATGCAATAGACAGAGCCCACATATACGCTCTCCACAAGAAAATATGAGCTTTCACAAGAATATCCACTTCTCATATCAACTTCCATCTCTTCATCCAGAAACTAGAATTCCAACTCACCCTCAAGATTTTATTACAATACCACACATTCACTTCACTCCTACTCATCTCCTCATACAAAGTCCCGGTTACCCCTTTATCTAACTTGACTCCATTAAACCAAGCCCAATCTTACGGCCAGCAAGTCTCATCAAATGCAATAAACACCCATCCCCTCTCCACTACCACCAAAACCTGTCTCTCCAACTGGGGGGGGGGGGGTCACTCACAGAAAAATGTGAATATCACGTGCGTTCAATAGAAGCATATTTTTAATTCATGAAACTTACGAAAATATATTTACATAAGGTTATTATTTAAAAAAATTTCAAAAAAATTTACAGATTCATAAAGAAAAGGGGATATTATATGGATTAAAAAAATCTCAGATAAGGGATTTAAAATATAGACCTTGAACGCACGCGATAGGGGTATTCTACATATAGTGACCCCCCGAGCTCTCCAACTACAACTCCCTTAGTTGGAGACTAAACTCATCCTTCAGATATCCCAACTCCTTCCATCCCGCTAAAGACTAATCCCACCAATTAGCCAACCTCCTCAGTCCTTTATTATTCAACTTCAAGAAGCTAACCTGATGTCCAGATAGGCCAAAGGTGTTACAGGTATATATTTTTGAAAAGATGCAAGGGAGAAGAGAGCTTGAGCTCTTGCAAGCACACACACACTCACAAAACCCTAAAAGAGAACACACAAGATGAGAGGCTGAAAATCTTCTTCTTCTTCACACAATACTCAACACACCATATACAAAGATAAGAGTACACACAATATGAAAAGGTACTCAACCAGATACATACTAGGGTTCTCTATAGTGTGAACCCAACTAAATGAGCTGGCGCTATAACTATGCCAATCTCTAGAATGGCTATCACACAGCCTATCATCCCACTGGCCGCATATCACCCATGATCTCACCAACCATGCCAGTGGGTGTAAGTGTGGGGCCTATCCCCCAAGCGGGTCGTCAGTGTCCATCATCTCACTAGATGAGCTCGATATCTCAACAATTTTATCATATTTTTTTATGCATAATGATCATCGAAAAATATGCTTGATTTAATTTTTGCAGAAATTAGCTTAATGAAATGTACGAATGTGCACAAGGTTATTTTAAGAGTTATTTTTGTTGGCCACGTGCCAAATGTTTGTACAAATTATTTATGCACGCTTGTGCATGGCGTTGCTATATTCCTAGCACATATGCTAGAAAAGTTTTGATTATTTATACTTAGTGTGTGAACAAGCTCTAGTGCTTGAGCTTATTTTGTAAAAAAGTGGAAAAACAAAGCCCAATTTTGTATGCACAAGTATTAATAGCTCCTTGGGCTATATATTGAATAAAATTCTCAAAAATACTCATGTCGTGGAAGTGGAGCTACACGCATGAGGGGGGAGATTACACCCAATCTTGTGTTCTTTGATTTTATGCTCTTGAGTGATGCTATGGTATCTATGGTTTATTTTTATTATTTATTAATTTGTGGATTAATCAATTCTCCATGTACCTTGGTCTTCAATCACATCGAGGGTGCACAAAATTCTTATAACCATTCCTTCTTTTGCCCAAAGGTCTTCCACACTTTCTCTTTCTCTATCTCTTGGATTTTTCAATGAACTCTGTCTGTGTCCAAAGTCTTTGTATCCTTTGTTTAGGCTGTTTATAGATTTCCTCTTCCCATGCAATTTTTTTGAATTTATTGAAAAGCCTTCAAAAAATTGCTCCAAAGCCAATAACCTTTCGTAAAAATCAATTTCTCCATTTTTCTTCTTCAAACCTCCATTACCTAAATTCAATACTTGAATTTATCATGCTTTGATACCATTGTCATAGGACCAAGGTACATGGAGAATTAATTAATCCATAAATTCATAAATTAAAAAAAAAACCATAAATACCATAGCATAACTCAAGAGCGTAAAATCAAAGAACACAAGATTGGGTGCAATCCCCCTCCTCATACATGTAGCTCCACTTCCACTACATGAGTATTTTTTAGAATTGTATTCAATAAATAGCCCAAGGAGCTATTAATAGTTGTGCAAATAAAATTGGGCTTTGCTTTTTCACTTTTTACAAAAATAGCTCAAGCACTAGAGCTTGTTCACACACTAAGTGTAAATAATCAAAACTCTTCTAGCATATATGCTAGGAATATAGTAACACCATGCACAAGCGTGCATAAATAATTTGTACAAACATTTAGCACGTGGCCAAAAAATTAACTCATAAAATAACGTTGTGCTCATTCGCACATATAATAACCTTGTGCACATTCACACATCCCATCAAGCTGATTTCTGCACACATTAAATCAAGCATATTTTTCTACTTGATGGGATGGGTGAATGTGTACAAGGTTATTATATGTGCAAATGAGCATAAGGTTATTTTATGCGTTATTTTTATTGGCCATGTGCCAAATGTTTGTATAAATTATTTATGCACACTTGTGCATGAATGGTGTTGCTATATTCCTAGCACATATGCATTTGCCTCTGAGCCATGCTGGGTCAATGAACCTCTAAGTTTGTTTGTGGTATTCTATGTCTATAAGAATCCTTGAGCCATGCATGACCAGCTTCCAAGTCATGTTCAGACCTATGAGTTTACATTGCAAGTTATGACATCGATAGCTACGAGCATGATGTTGTTGTAGCATTTTCTTCTACACAACTAAGGACAGTTGCTTTCTCAAATAGAAGGACTGTTTACAGATATATATTTTATCATATTTTTGATGCATAATGATCATAGAAAAATATGCTTGATTTGATGTGTACAGAAATCACCTTAATGGAATGTGCGAATGTGCACAAGGTTATTATATATCCGAATGAGCACAAGGTTATTTTATGAGTTATTTTTGTTGGCCACATGCCAAATGTTTGTACAAATTATTTATGCACGCTTGTGCATGGCATTGCTATACTCCCCCCACATATGCTAGAAGAGTTTTGATTATTTACACTTAGTGTGTGAACAAGCTCTAGTGCTTGAGCTATTTTTATAAAAAGTGAAAAAGAAAAGCTCAATTTTAAATGCAAAACTATTAATAGATCCTTGGGCTATTTATTGAATACAATTCTCAAAAATAATCATGTCGTGGAAGTGGAGCTACTTGCATAAGGGGGGAGATTGCACCCAATCTTGTGTTCTTTGATTTTATGCTCTTGAATTATGTTATGGTATCTAAGGTTTATTTTTGTTATTTATTACTTTATGGATTAATTAGATCTCCATGTATGTTAGTCCTATGACAAAAAGGGGAGTGAACTTATGGGTCCACCAAAGCCCCAAACTAAACAAAGAGTTCTTTGTGGCTCTAGTACAACCATCCCATCTCACCAGCCCCAACACTTCCTTCTAGTTAGCACATAAAACATACAAAAGGTAGAACCTATATTTTTTATGGGAGCATAAGATAAAAGCTTATCTTTCTAGCCTAGTCCCATCCATCTACCTTTGAGTAGCACATTATAATCCCCAACCAACTCCCTTAACAACCTCGTCAAAGTCTCCTCTTGATGTAGGCATTTAGGTAGATGTATAGCTACCCTTACTTTAGCATGAGTGGGTAAGTGCAAAATCCCGATGCCTCCTTCTCTCTTAGGCATACTCAACTTGTCCCCCAGGCTAAGTAGGCTGCAACGTTTCTATTGTTCCCCTCATTTCTCCATAGGAAGTCCCTAACAGGATCTACAATCTTCTTCTAGTGACATTTACCAAAATTGAGAATAAGGCATAAAAACATAATGTAAGCATTTAGCACCACATTGTAGATAACCCACTTCTTCAGCTTATTAAGGAATCTCTCATCATCCTAGGTAGTTAGTTATCCCCTCCCACTTCTCCATCTTATTAAGAAATCTCTCATCAGCCCCGTCAAGGAACCCTAATCCCCCCCCACTTCTTCAACTTACTAAGGAATCTCTCATCACCCTTGTCAAGGAACCCTAATCCCCTCCGGCCACTTCTTTAGCTTATTAAGGAATCTCTCATCAACCCAATTAGTCAGCTAATTATTTGACACCTCCACTCCAAAAGGAACACCCAAATGTTTGATTGTATGTCCCCTCCTTATTACATCCCTTATCTCTCCAAGTCAAAATCATTATCTTCAGTCAAACTAATAATCCTAGATTTATGAATATTGCACCTAGATCTAGAGGACTTTGCAAACTCCAGCACAATCCATAAAGCTTGCCTTAAGTCATTATCTACCCCCGAAAAGAGAAATAAATCATCTGCAAAACATTGTATAACCAGCTGTTCCCCACCCCTCAATTTTAACCCAGTCACCATTCCTTTGTCACATGCATCTTCCAAGGCCACAGTCAAGGGATGGGAAGCAATAGAAAATAGCAAGGGAGGAGTAAGGGGGCAACCCTATCTCACAGGTCTTCTAATCTCAAAATCCCCCAAATATCGAGTCATGAAAAATGACAACAAAATCATGCAAACAACTACTCAAGTCCATTTTGTTTAAAAAAAACATTAAAAAAGGACTACTTTTTATAAACCACTTTTTATGTAGGTGGGCTTTAAAATTTTAATAAATATTTCTATCTTTTTAGATATTTTAGAATGTATTTGATCACTTAAATCAAGAGAACTCTTAAAAAAGGACTTGATTTGGAACAAACCAAAATCATCACATTCCATAAAAAATTGAGTACAAAAAACATTACAATAATTGCAGAAAACAAATACTTCTTCTTACAACTAAGAGAGATCTTTGAACCTTTACTTCAATATCCCTATGGTTGTCTTGCGCAAGTGACCAGATGTTCTCAAATCAAACCCATATATAAGGATTTCTACATCCTCTAGATTGAGCATGTCCACACGGCGACAACTTCAAGCTGTCTTCTCCTTTCTGCTTTGATTTAGCATCTTAGGATCGTACTTACCTTTCAATGGATCTTCTCCAATTGTTCGATACCAATGCAGCTCCACAGCATTCAATACATCATGCTCTTTGAAAACCTTTGTGACTTTTGCAAGCCAAAATGGATTATCATTTTCATCGTTGGTAGCAAGAACCGTGATCATTGTGCCCTCACTTAGCTCATTTACATTTCCTCCCCCACATTTCTTTCTCTTGTTGTCGATGCTTTGTGATCTTCCTGAGACCAACATATATTTTTCTTTTTTCTCCATGAATAAGAGATAATAACTTTGCTAAAATTAGTGCATCACTGGCACCAACAGCTACATCATTGTCACTCCTTTCACGAAGGCCACTCTCATGCCACACAAATGCATGTTGTAGCTAATATGTTTCAACCCTAAAATCTTCAACTAGCTTCTCCTGCGCTTTGCAAAAAAACTCTCCCACCATGCCAGAGAGCTCAATAGAAAATACAGATGTGCAGCATGTATTGTCTCCTTGATCTCATTCAAGCATTGCAAAAAATCAACAGAGTGGTTTTCTTTTTGAGCTTTTTGTGTCTCGTTCATTTTGTAGAGAGCAGCATGTACTTTGCTCGTTTAATTTCACGACAAGGAAAAAATAGTAAGAACTTCAAAACCTTTGATGGCAACCAATCTTTAGAGTTTGAGTATTTTTTGTACCACATAAGAGTATGTTTCTCCCCTTGCTTATTCTAAATTAATGCTGAAAGATATGATCATTAAGCTGTGCAAATAATGGCATGTTAGTGGCCTCGATGGTTGCAAAGCATCTAAAATCATATGTTTCTTCCATGATTTTGATGGAGGGCTTGGGAACATATGCATCCTCTAACAAGGTGTAGATCTGTGGAAGGTCAAATGCACTTTTCTTTGCCAATTTTATTGAGAGTCTACTAAACATCTGGTCAATCAGGTCATGTGTGTGTCCCACCAACAAAAACCCAAGCCTAACTTTCTTGAATATCTTCTTTTGCAACATATTCAAGTACGCAAGGAGAACTTGGTTTAGTGTTATCCATTTGTAAGTAGAGAACGGGTGTGGGCGCTCGCCTTTCCATTCTCCAATGATGTTTTGAATGATGGTTATTGTAAAATTAGGATCATTTTATGAATGTTAGGAAAACTAACAAAGATCCTTGATGACATGACACCATTGAAAACTAAGTATCCTACAACATGGAGTTGTATAAAATCTTCCTCCTTGAGATTCTTAAGAGGACGTATAAAATGAGGCAACATGGTTTTATTTTTATCCATGCCATCAATGACAAGGCTTAAATATTTCTCCTTCTTCTCTTAACACTTTTTCTTGTGCTTTGCTAATTTTTGGCACTTTGTGATCTGCTGCTCCCTGTGGATCTTCAAGGCATGTAGAATGGACACTGCAAAATAGATTCAAGAGTGTTAATATTTTTTCAATATAAAAAATTAATTCAAAATAACCGACACTTGTAACCACTTTAAAAGATCTAGAACTTCAAACTTAACTTACACTTTTCTTCTATAGTCTTTATTGTGTCTCGCTTTTATTTCAACTCCGCACATATTTGGCAAACATCTATCCTGCTCTTCTTGGGAATTTTGACGTGAGAGAAATATTGTCTCCATATTCTCAAGAAAGAGGGAAGTGAGAGAGGGGTTTAGAGTTTCTTTTTGTGACTCCACATATGAATTTTATACCTCTCTTTTAGTAAAATTGTCAAGGAGTTATGTGAAGTTTGAGTTAGGTAGTACTTCTTTGTTGAAGGTGATAAAGTTTCCCAACCACTGCTTTAGGAAACAATATTGGGGGGTTTCATGTGTGCTCAATGTTAAAGAAAAACTTTCTTGGTCCACATTTGCTAAGATTTTTTTAATTCTCAGATTGCCTATACCAAATACCTTTAAGAAACTTGCTCTGCAAATTGGAACATCTGAGATTGCATATTCAGTTAACAAGGTGGAGTGTCACACACAAGACCTGAGATTGCATATTCAGTTAACAAGGTGGAACATCTGAGATTGCATATTCAGTTAACAAGGTGGAGTGTCACACACAAGACCTTAAGAACACATTTTGTGGACCTCTTCCTAAACTAAAAAAATTCCTATGCTCTAGTTGGATTTTTTGAAATCCTAAGCTCCTCAAACAATTTCTATCACAACAAAAATCTCTACGTGTCTCTCGAATCGCCAGCCTTGAAAGAAGTCGCTCCTTTCTCTCACCTCTTGCCCTTCAAGGTCATCGTTGCTCACGATCTCTCATTGACTGCTACATTCCCATTAAGCTATTGTGGTTCTTGTTTGACCACATCAAAAGAAACTCTTCTTGAGCATTGTCTAAAATAAGGAGTTTCTTCATTAGCATTCAAATTTGTGTTTATAGAAGGTATTAGCGAGATAGAAGGGCAAAAGGGTTGTGAATTTCTAGGACTACTTAGAAGCTCCATTTCCTAGAGTGTGACAATCAAAATGAACTAACTTGGATTTTGAAGGGGTGCCTTAGTAGGGTTATTGTTTTTTTAATGAAAAATCATTTTAATATTTAATTAAGTAAATAATTCTAAATTTAGAAACCATGAGGCTTTAAAAGGGGAAGGTGAAGTTCATTTTTCACATGCGTAAGTTGTGTTTGGAGCTTTGGAGCACTTGACTATCTTCTCTACAAACATGTCTTTTTTTGTGCAAACTCTACTTCAAGGTAAGCTTGTCTTTTTGAAATTTGATTTTTTAGGAGTAATATTTTATTTATTTTTGTTTATTACATTGCCTCAAAATCCTTAAAAAAATAAAAAGTACAAATTATTTTACGACTAAAAATTTAAAAAAAACATTTTTCTCACCTAAAAATTTTATATTTTTTAAGAATTTTAAAAAATCATGGTGGTTTCTTGGAATTTTAAACTAAAAAATGACTCTCTCTTCTAAATTCTTTTTTTTATTTGAAGTTAAAAATAACATTTGGATTCTAGAATCCTTTTTGCACTTCTGTAAAAAATTCAAACTTGTAAATTTTTATTGGTGAAATGAAATTCAAAGTTTTGAGAAAAATATGTATTATTGTTAAAATCTTAATTATTTGGTAAAAAACAAAACATGAAGTGCAAATTATTTTTTTAAATCTTTGCTTTGCGTAAATTGTGGTAGTCCTACTCAGCTTGTGAGACAAAGTGGATTCTAGAATCCTACTTTGTGAAAATCTGGATTCCAGAATCCAACTCAAGAGCAAAATTGGATTCTAGAATCCAGCCTCCTTGAAGAAGTGGATTTTGGAATCCAACTTCAAGGGGTGGATTCTAGAATCCAACTTGACAGACGAAGTGGATTCTGGAATCTAGCTTGACACAAGAAGTGGATTCTAGAATCTAACTTGAAAGAAGAAGTGGATTTTGGAATCCAAAAAGCACCAAAAGCACAAGGGTTTGTGAGGAAGAAGAAAAAAAAACATGCAAGCTCGTTAAGGAGAAAGCTATCAAGCGGGTGGAGGCTGCTTTTTGTTGATTTGAATCTTTTGTGTGGTTGCTTTTGTGTAAAACTCCTAAGTGAAGACACCGCTCTGATGAAGTTATCTTGCCCATGGTGAAGCTTTTTGCCCTTATGAAGCTTTGAAGATTTTGTTTTGAATCGACATAATTCCCTATAGCACTGCATGCATGCTACGAGAGGAGGAGGTGAGCCGATATTTTTTTTAAAACTTAACATGGTTGATTCGCTTGAAGAATTACTATTTTATTTTGTGTTTGCACTGGCCACAAAAGCATGCTTCTCTTCTTTTCTCGTTACTGTGCATGCTCTGGCCATAAAAGCATGTGTTTTATTTTGTGTATGCGATTTAATTTGTGCATGCGCTAATAAGGAATGGGGGGAGAAGGTGGGGGCAAGGAGACGGCTCATACCCTGTGGCAGCACGGCTACATAAGAAAAAAGGAAGGGCTTATGCAAGGGAGACAAAAGTAGGGGCTGAGGTGGATAAAAGAAGCTGGGACGGTGTTGAGGCACAGGGGGGCGCGGAACAGCTGTGGAAGGGCTTAGGCGAGGGAGGCCTACCACGAGAGAGGGGGAGCACGTCAGTCACTCCAAGCAATCTGCACCTTAAACAAAACAAAAAAAGAATTCTTTTGTGTTTGTGCCTTCTCTTCTTCTCTCGGTAGTTTTGGCCATAAAAGCATGATGGTTTTCTCTTGTTGATGCATAGGCTGCAGACATGATGATCTACACTTCTCTCTCAGCTCTTATTGCCTCTTCTCTCGGCTGTGCAAGAACCCACCTCTTCATTTTGTGTGTTGTGTGGCTTCCAAAACAAATGAAGCATGGGGGAGCGAAGAATTGTCTTCTTTCACTATTGGAGGGGACTAGAGATGAGAGAGGTGGATTACATGTGTGTTTTTTGTTTGGTGGGGGATATGCTAGAGTTTGCCGAGGGTTTGATGCTCTGAAGGTTTGATGCTTTGAAGGCTTAATGCCAAAGATCACGTACAAATACGCATGATCACACACAGTTGCATTAAAGTTTGGGGCTGCCCATGTTGAAGCTTTTTTGTTGAATCTTTGAAGCTTTTGAGTCAATTATTGTTCTCAGTTGTGGATGGGGCTTGAGGGATGTATAGAATGGCTTCATCTACACTATCAGCTGCTCCACATACATTTCCCCAACTCCCTTGTAGTCGACCCTAGATTTTTGTGCTACCAAACCCAATTTCCTGAACTAACCTATGTGCACTATCAAAAACCACCCCGCTTTGCAGGATTCTAGAATCCAACTCCTCTTTCTACTATTTTTTTATTCTAGCTTTGTCAGTCACTTATCTTGTCTTCTTTGTTGGATTCTAGAATCCATGATTAGCCATAGTTATTACTTTTTTTGCTGCAAGTCATGGCTTCTCAATCTCAAGTTTTTTCTTATTTTTGGATTTTAGTTTTGATGATCAATTCTTTTGTCCTCTCTAGTGGATTCTAAAATCCATGATTAAATCTTAGCCATGGTTGTTTCTTTTTTTACAGGCCATGGCTTCTCAATATCAAGTTTTTCATATAAGCAAGAAGTCTAAAACTTCAAGGCAAGCTTCTGTGCAACCTCAACCAAATTCAAGCTCAAGGAGGGGACACTCAGGTGCACTGATGTCTTCTCAGTTGGTTCTCACACAATGGAGTCTAGGTTTTGAAGTAACGAGGATTTTTGAAAGTCCATCTTGTTCTTCTCGTCTCACAAGAGCTTCTTGCTACTAAACAATTCCCTCGCAAGCCAGTGACTCAACACACCAACGAGCATCACCAAAAGGTTAGAAAGGGAAAAAACACTCTTGTGGACAAAATAGGTAATATTTTCTGAAAACGAGAAATATTTGGCATCTTTCAAAGATTCCATCAAAAAAGTTCAGTTTTTTACCTCTTTTTAAAAAGTGGTCTATGCATGTGTACAACACTACCAAAAAACGATAATATTTTGGGTACTTTACACATTTCTTACAAAAATTGACATGCAAAAAAAAAAGACTTCGTTTTGCTTACTTTTTGAGACTATAATTAAAAATCTAACAATAATTTTTCAAAAAACATGCCAAAATAGAGACAATGTTTATTTTTTCCATCTTCAATCCATTAAAAAAATGATACAACTGGAAAAGGAAGTTATTTTCTAAACATGTAGCTTATGGCAAAGTTATAGTTCCTCGTTATCATTGCTACACCATCACTAGTTGATGTGCCTTTCCTTGAGAAGGTAGACAAAGCATCCTCTTCTTCACTATCTACAAATACATTTTTCTTCTTCTATGTATACACTTGAAGCTTAAACTCGTTGGATCATCTGCCATGTTAGCGTGATTGAGGATGTGCTACAAAGTGCAACTATAAAAAACTATTTATACGATTATATTACAAAAGCATTATCTTGATACAGTTATTATCTTAATTATAAAATCCTATTTTGGCTCTTGTGATGAGAGTAGTATTGAAATCCATTTTGTAGTATTACAATTTCTTAATTGATAATATATACTTTTTTAAAAAGAGTTCATTACGTACAGATTAATTTTAAAATATTATAAATAAGTTATTTAAAAGTTATCTAATTTTAAAAAATAATTACACACTCATTTTTAAAGAATATGTGTCCTTGATGTGACAAAAAGGGATTAATTTTAGTTATTAAATGAGTTTAGAAAGCATGAAAAAACTCACTTTAAGAAATAAAAGTTTATACTTTCCAAAATACTTTTTTGTAAAATATCAAGTAGGGACTTAGGTTCAAATCTTACTCGTTACTACACATGGTAAGGATGTTTTAACTCTACAACATTTTTGGCCAACTTAATGCTAAGTAAGAACTTCTCAGCTAAGTTGATGTTTTTCATCAACTTGATACAAAATATCAACTTTTATGAAAATTTGATATTTGATGTAAAACATCAACTTTATATGCAAAACATCAACTTTCTATACAAAAGATCAACTTTTTTACACTACTTGATGTTTTGTATCAATGTTATGCAAAACATCAACTTCCCACAAAACATGATGTTTCAACTCGATGCAAAACATCAACTTTTAGCCTAAAAGTTGATGTTTTGCATCAAGTTGATGCAAAACATCAAATTTTCCATACAACTCGATGTTATACATCAAAGTTGATGCAAAACATCAACTGTACCACAAAACTTGATATTTTGCATCAAGTTTCAGATGCTCTAAAGAAGAAAGTTGGAGGATCGGAGGTCGATTTTCACAAACGGTCTTTTTTAGCAATTCCGACCACACGGGCATCCTCAAGAAACCTATTCCATAAATATTGATTACCAACACGATTATGTTTCAATGCAATGTGCAGATGTCACAAAGCGATTTGCTGCATTAGCAAATCACTTTGTGACGTCTTCACATTACATGGAAACATAGTCGTGTTGGTACTCAAAATTGTTAAATAGGTCGTCTAAGTATGCCTGAGTGGACGGAATTGTTAAAAAAGACCGTTTGTGAAAATCTATTTGTGACGTCTGCACATCGCATTGAAACATAGTCGTGTTGATACGTGAACGGAATTGCTAAAACAGGCCGTTTGTGAAAATCAACCTCCGATCCTCTAACTTTCGTCTCCTCCGAAGCATCTGAAACTTGATGCAAAACATCAAGTTTTGTGGTACAGTTGATGTTTTGCATCAACTTTGATGCAAAACATCGAGTTGTGTGGAAAAGTTGATGTTTTGCATCAACTCGATGCAAACCATCAACTTTTAGGGGGCTATTTTTCTTAACTTTGAAATATTTTATATTTTTTATGAGAATTATTTTTATTTTTATCACCACAATAAATCTGTAAAAGCTCATTCCAAATAGTAGATGGTAGCCAATAAAATCTCAAAAAATTTAAAAAATCTTATGAATCATAGAATTAAAGAAAAAATATGCCTAGGATAAGGTGACATAGGTAGAACATAGGTTTAGGGCTAAGGACCTGAAAAACACATAAGGTCACAATCTTTGACTACAAATTTGAGAGGAGGTCAATAAAAAAAATGCTTGTCTATGTAACCATGTAACCTTTGTATCATAAATAATATCACTACATAGTAGATGCGAAAAAATTCATGATAACAGAAGAGCTAGATGAGATAATCCATAATGAGCTATAATCTATTGGTTTTAATCCAGATGTGCAAGGCTCCATTGATTTGGAAAACCACGAGTCGATTGATTCACGAATCCTGATTTTTCTTCTACAATTCAATTTTAAATCTGAAGAACTATAAGCAAATACACGTGGTGGGACCATCTATGTCGAGGAGGGGGGTGCATGTGAGCCTGGACTCTACCATGCTTATGTGTGCAGTAGAGCTGTATGCTCTACAACATAGGGGACTTTGAATCTACCGTCATCATGAAAGCTCCAAGCTTTTCTCTACCACCATTCGAGAATCCCTAAGCTCCTCTCTTTTCTCTTTATACACAAAGAAAATGTCTCGAGTGAAGATTGCATCTCTCAGCATCCTTTGCATGTCCTCCAAATAATTATAACCAGAGTTCATTCTACACTACCCTTAGACATACCATCTCTCAACATCCTTCACATGTACTCTAAATAGTTATAACTAGAGCTCATTCCTACACTACTCTTATATATATCATCACCTACGTTCATGATAATGGCTTTCTGGATCAAACATCAACATATGCATACTATAAATTTTTGCCACCACCACATATGTACATGATATAGGCTACAATTTCTTCCCGCCACCCTTATCCATATTGCATAACAAAAATTTCCTTCATGAAAACAAATGCCTATGCGGGTCAAAATTTACACCCATAGGCTATATGATGTCTACCTATAAGATTGTCCTGCCAAAAATATATTTCAATTTTCTACTCCTTTAACATGCTTAAGTTTACTCAGAGCCTCCATAGTTACCAATACATCAAGGGAAAGTATTCTCCTACAATAACATACAATGGTCGGTCCATAGTGTGAACCTGCCTATATGAGCTGGTGAATAGAAGTCTACCTTTGCAAACCTATAAGTTGACCTCTTTAAACTCTTAGCATTGGTTGTATATCATGCCCACTATCTGCTTATAAATAATAGAGCAAATAATTATGTCATGCAAACTATCAAGGTAAGTATATACTAAAGGCTTTGCTATTTGGGTCTAGAAATACACTCAAGTATGTTTGTAGAATTTCTCATAAATTATGGAGCGTATATTGTTATGTATTCTAATTTTTTTTTAGTGCTTGTCAAATAATGTGCATATTTATGCATAGTGGTAAAATTTGTCCCAAGAAAGTCTATTAAAAAAAGTGTGTTACATTCATGAAATTTATAAAATAAAGTTTTATTTGAAAAAGATTGATATTTCTTTTACTTATGTAGACTCCTATGTCATTTTGTAAGTCAAGTTTATTTTTATGTCACAAACAATAGCAACTTATAAATCTACGAAGATCACACGTGTTCTCAATCTTGAAAAAATAAGCAAAATTCATGTAATTTTTAAATTTATACATGGAATTCTACATGTGTGTTCAAAAAACTATGTTTTTAAGCCATTTTTGAGATTTCACACATTTTCAGAGGGAATCTTTTTAGGTAACCCTTGTTAGTTACCTATTTTTCTCACAACAGTGTTAAAAAGTCAAGACCTAACACTTGTGAGAGAGGCAGATACCCTTTAAATCTCTCAAGAAAAAGACTTATGGGATAAATTTCTTGCCAAAATCAAGTACAAGCATGCTTGGACACTCAACTTTGGGCATCATGGAGAGAGTAGGCAATTCATTGATTCAACAACCCCTTTTTTTATTGTTACAAAACATAAAGGACCTTAAAGTGATTCTAACAAGTACTCTTTTACTGGATGAATCGAGAAAGTGCAAGAGAACAAAGGAAAAAATAGGATATATTTTCTTATTAGGCATGATGTCTCCACTCGCTTTGTCGTTCTTGTTTTATTGAAGGACTTTGAGATGGATGACATAAATCCTTTGAGCACAAAAACTTGATGATTGATGCAATGCAAAATCAAGGCTTGGTAAGAACTAAACTTTTCTCATTCTCTTTTGAACTTTTGTCCCTTTTTTTAAAACATATCATTGATTTCATTGTTTTTGGTTGTAGACATTTGGGACAGCCTACAGTGAGGTGCTAGAGGGTTTTGTTTTTGCTCAAATAAGAACTCTTCACATGACTACATCGAAGAGGAAGGAGAGAAAGAAGAAGAGGAAATTTCTTCAAGTGATGAGGGGGGTTGAGGAAGAATGCCCCCCTCTCCATTGATGCAAACCCCTATCACACAGGCAAGAAACAAAGCAAAAAGTTAAGTAAATCAAAGGACTCTAAGTTTCTTCCTAAATTAGAGATTGATCCATCCGGTCGTCCTGGTGCCCCCTTACCCGAGGCAGAGTTGAAGACTTGGACACTTTTGTCATAGCACGTCCTTACACTTTAGCCATTTTGCAGATGCTCCTTATGGTTTTTGTGCTCCAAACTCAGTCAATGACGATGTGAAGTATGGAGTATCTGCCTACAAAAAAGTCATAGAGACTTTTAGCAAGGTCAGTACTTGTGACTCTTGGGCACTAGTTATTTTCATGCCCATGATCAAATTACTACAGCGCAAAAAGCCTTCATCGACTCAAACATGACATGTCAAATGATGACATGGTAAGTAAAACCTCTTAAAATTTTGATACTAGCATTAAGGCGTTATTATGTGTTGCTCTTTTCATAGATTTTGTAGGACAAAGCCAAACATCCATGGTTATAAACTTGATCATCTTTCTTGATCGTCTTTCTTGGGCTTGTGAGCTTGCTAAGCATTGGTTTTTATTAATCTTTGGGCGTGCAAAGTAGAGGACCATACAATTTTTCTATGAAAACAAATCACACAAATGTTTTTGAACGACCAAAAGTTTATAAAAGTTCAAGCACACCAATGCGAGTCCACAAGGAGTCATAATGCGAGTCTACAAGGAGTCATAAATCCATATTAAAAGCCTCAGCTTTTGATGATGGATTTGATTGATTTATATTCTATGAAAGGAGAGTGGTTGATGGATCTCTTTGCGAGGAGTGGTACCACAACTGTTAGTGCATTGAAAAGAGGTAAAAATGTGGTTGAAGTGGAATGTGATCCACTCCAGGTAAAATTTATCGAGCAAAGAGTGACAGCTCTCAAAAGGAGTTACCAAATGAGTTCCAAGAGGTGCGAATGAAGAGCATGGAATCTGATCCTCGTTTTTTTAATGCATCCAGAGAGCCACAGGTTAGGGAGATATTTGACCTTGTGGATTATGAGCCAGATAGCCCAAAGACAGAGAAACAAGCTACTAACACTACTCTTGCAACAATCACTTCAATGGGAGAAAAGGACATGCTGGCACAACAGGTGGTGGATCCAAATGCCTACGGCCCAGTGACGCTTCCTTACCATGTGAGGAGGACAGATAGGTTAATCATTGAGGATAGCAAAGGGAAGAATTTTATAGCACGCATGCATTACCTTGTAAATCTTGAGTTCAGAAACATTTGGGGCATTGACTAGAGAACTCAAGAAAATGCAAAGAAGTAGTACATTTTGCAAGTAGAAGACATAGTTTCCTATGCCTCACCCCGACTTACAATTTAATGACCTTAAGATGCTGGATCGTATACGGGGTCATGTAAGTAACAGAAAATCTGTAAGATTCCTCCTCAGCCTGAATAATAAATAAACTTTTACCTCAATCCCCTGTAATCATTCCCTATTTCTGAATGCAAGAAAATATTATTTTTTCTTATTTTTACCTAGAGAGAAGAAAAATTCTAGAGAGAGGTAATTCAATATTGAGATATTTTTGGATATAAAAATTCTCCTAATATCTAAAATATTTTTTGGTAAAATAGAAGTTCAAATAAATTCTCCAATGTGCATTAGGAATCAATTAAAAATGATATAAGGGACCTTAGCCTAAGGGTCTAGGTTTTCAAAAATTTCTGGATTATGGTCCAATTAAGGTTCCTATGGGCCAATAGGATTAATCCAAGTGTTGGGATGAGATAAATCCAAAGAATAAAAGAAAATACCCAAAAATGAGTAAATGCTCACATAAGATGAAGAGTTGCTGAGTATAAGGTTTATTAGTTAAAAATAAGAGATATTAGTAAAAAAATGAGATATTTAGAGGAAATGATGCATTTTTGACACCTCAGTAAGGATAGAATGCCACCTCAAGGAGGTGCCTTTTTTTCATGATTACTTGAGTTTTTTAATCCAAAAAATGGGATATTTTCTCTCTCCTCTCTCTTGGACCAAACTAGATCAAAAAGGGAGCCAAACTGGTCCAAATCTTATCCATATTGAGTCAAACTGAAGCTGGAAAGCTCTAGAACCTAGTTGGACTTGGTTAGAGGCCTCCCTCACCTATAAATAGACCCTCATTCCTTTGTATTCTCATTTGTGAGCTATACCATGCCAGTATTACATTAAAATAATCATATTTTCTATTATCCCTTAATTTTCCTCTACTTTTGGGGAGTTTGGAGCTTCTCTCTCTCTTCAACAACTCTCGGAGTTCTCTTCTCCTCTTGCTAACAAATTTATTGGTTGGGGGCTTCACTTCTAGAGAAAGAAACAAGCTAATCCTTGAGGTAAGAATGGATTTTTATGGTTTTTGTTAATTTCCTCAAATGATTTCTCTTCTCAACCCCTCTCAAGCTTGAGAAGTTTTCTAAATGATTATTTTAATTCAAATCAAGATTTCTCTAAGAATCTTAATGCTTAATTAAGAGAAAATTAATCATTATGCTTATTTAGAATGCTTTCTTATGTACATCTCTGACTCAAAAAGATAGTCATCTCTATGGCTAATTCTTTAGCAAAAGAATGCTTCTCATTGATAAATTCTTATTTCTAAATCAAACTCTAGACTTGATAAGCTAGAAATTAAGAAAATGGTATTTTCATGATTTTGTGTTAACAAAATAATGGTTATTTCTTTTAGATTATTTATAAGTAGTTAAAAACTACTTTAATTGGCTCTAAATGAAAAATAGATTATCCTATCAAATTGGAAAAAGAGAAATAATGGAATTAGCTTAATCTAGAACACCATATTGGGGAATATGGGAATTTCCCACAAGTTTGGGACACGTGGTCAAAAGTTTGGATTAACCATAACTTAAACACCACTAATCCAAAATGAGCGCTTTATAGCTCTTTAGATTCCATTTTTCAAGCGCTTTCCAATGATAGGTCATATGATAGGGTTTTGAGAAACTTACAAACATGTTATCCATGTCCCCTTTTTCAAGTATTCAAAAATGGGAATTGGGAAATTCCCAAATTCACTAATATGGTGTTCTAGTGAGATAATTATAATTAAGTGATGATTATGTGGTTAAAATTATGATTTAAAGTCATAGTTTACATTTAAGCTTATCAGCAAAGCTATGGTTCATTTTTTTGAAAAAAAATACATATCTTATTTTTATGCATAATCCTAAAAGAGAAACTCCTACCATATTGTATGTTTAGAAATTTAAAGAAAAAGAATGATTTTGACCATATTTAGGAAAGAATACTTTTTGTTGAAATTATTTAATTAAGAAAAAGAGAAATTTTTGATAAATTTATTTTATATATAAGAATTTTTTTTAGATGATAAAAGAGGAATTTCCATGACATTCGAAACTCAATCATTTAAATACAAAAAGAGAAATTTTAGGCCTATTCAAAAAAATGGATATTTGTATTTAATTAAAAGAGAAATTTTTATGGTATTGTGAGACAAAAATGAGGTTTTGACTTCGGTCACTTCTTAGAATCAAAACACACTTGTATGAAACCTCACAGCCTCCTCAGGTGAGATCATAATTCATGGAAGGAAAGATGAAAGGCTCAGGAGAAGCAAGAATTTTTGCCACTTGCAGCTCCAAACAAGAGGGCAATTCTTTGTTCGTATCGGAAGAAAATCTTCCGACTCAGGATTATGTGAACGGAAACATACGGGGAATGTTGGTAAGGTTCATCCGTTCGCATTGGGAGATTTGGACGGAACATCTTAAAGTAAAAGAATATAGTAATCACTTACAAGAGGATAAGATACATGGGATTTGCTTTTTGATAAGAGATCAAGAGGAATTAATCATTATTAAGAAGAAATTTAAATGGCAAGAAGTCTATAAAAACAAAGATACACAAAGAATTACAGTTTTAAATCCATATGAACTGTAGAGAAGAGGATGACATAGGTACGTAGAGCTTGAAGAGAGCTTCGCGCCTATATAAAAACTTTTGAAAATGGGCAACCGAGCGAAAAGTTATGAGTATTTTACTACAAGACTATAAAACTGTCAAAATTTGCCTAAAAATTAGCAACTTTGGGAGAAATTTTGATTATCAATGAAGTAAAGAATTAAGAAGTTAGTTACATGAGTGGAAAGAGTATATAAAGAGCTTCCTAGCCATATGATCAATTTAAAAAAACAATACCCGAGTAATGAGTAATTACCGGTTGAAATTTGGGTATTAGACCACAAAAAATACACTTCCCTCTCTTTGCATGAAACCTCAATTTTCACATAGCCTCTTGCCTTTCATCTCCTTTATGATTCAAGCTAGAGGGTAAGGGTTAACATTGCTCAACGGACAATCGTAAAGATTTACCTATGGTCCCCAAATTCTTTCCACATGCTCATTATCGCTAAGAGCATTGGTACCTCCAAAGGAGGGCAGCAATAAGGCAAGGGCTACCTTGAGAAGTCACAGGCCCACCAAGATAATAACTCCTTATCCCACTTATCATGAATCATCAAAGAGGTCGCATTCTGCAATATGTTGCTAAAACTCGGATTGATTTGTATTTTGCATTCTGTAAGATGTTGCCAAAATTAGGTTGAGCATGAGGAGCTAATGGTAAATGAGACATTCACATGTAAAGAGTGTTTGAAGAGAATGGCAATGACACATGTAAAGAGAGAGTGTTTGAATAAGGGTTTTAAGATAAGAGAATGGCAATGACACAAAATGCTCAATTGAGGAGGCTTCATTCATTTTTTTTGAAAGGGAGAGGAGGGCTCCTTTTATAGGTGGAGAATCACCCTCTCTTCCATTGTTACAAATTACAACATAAAAATCTTCAACCCTTCAGTGACATAAGGGTAGATGTCACCATCAATTGTCCTCTTAGGCTAAGTCTTCTATTGATTATTAAATTGAAGACTTTTTGACTTTGAAAGTGTGATGAGATAATAGCCAAGTCTAAGTGGCATGTAGGTGGAGATTCCACTTACACATGGCAGAATTCTCCTCTTCCATGTAGGCATTCTAGAAGAATCTTTCCCAATTATACACCTACACACACTCCTCCACATGCCTTCCACACTCCCCAACTTGTAGCCTTATGGTGAATACTATATTAATAATACAATTAAAATCCATGTGAGCATAAAGGCCCACTTTTATTTTCCACATCACTAGCCTATCTACCATACCAAAGTATTTATCAAGCATACTTGTGGCATTTACAATGTGTGCACCCTAAATCAAGTAAAACCATTATACCTGAAGATAGAATACTGTTATTGGGGTAGCTGCCAAGCCGCTGCATCACTACGCCATTATTCCATTGTGGGCGCCACAATCTACTTGGACAAGCTTCCACCTTATTACCATTGAGAAACCATCAAAATATGTACAAAATCAAAAATGAAAGATATTAATTTTTCATGTCATATCTTCCCCCCCCCCCAGCAGATCCTCCATGCTTGTCTTGGGGGTCTCCTGGCCATGGTGCTCTTGAGGAGGGTAAAATATCTTTAGCCGGTACTCATTGGCACGTCCGAAAACCTCCTGGCCACTTGCATCTAGAAGATATGTGTTATTTTTGAACTTTTGCTTTATCCTCAAGGGGCCTTCCTAGCATCGAAGAAGCTTCTTATCTAGCCGTTTCTCCACACGGCCATCATACCTCATGACTAAGCTTTCTTACTTGAGTTCTAGCTTCTTCTTCTTCTTCGTGAGAGTGTCATGCCTTGCCTTGCACCGTTGTTACGCAGCCTCCAAATTTTGAAGTGCCTGAAGTCACCTCTCATCCAAGGTCTCCAGTTGTACTAGGCGTTGGGCATGTGTTTCTTCTTCATTATTCAAGCATGCAAAATATGTGCAAAGGCTTGTGATTTCCAATTCTATTGGCAAAATAGCCTCCATTCCATAAACTAACTGAAAAGGTGTGAAACCAAGAGAGATTTTGTGAGTTGTCCTATATGCCCATAGGACCTCTGGCAAATGCACATCCCACTTTCTCTTCATAGTATCCACTAGCTTAGACAAAGATCCACAAAGTAGTCCATTAGATTTTTCTACTAAACCATTACATTGGGAATAATAGGGAGTTGACATAGCATGCTTTATTTTTAATTTTTGCACCAAAGCTTCAATCAAGTCATTCTTAAAAGACCTCCCCCCATTCGTAAGGATTTGTAATGGACACCCAAATCGGACACATATGTAATCCGCACCTTTCAAATGGACCATATGCTAGAATACAGTTTAAGGGTCCGAGAACCAATTGCTTATGCCCATATGCTTGGCATACTTCACAGCTTCTGCACCACTCATAGACATCTTTGCTGAGTCGAGGCTAATAATAACCTGTGTTAAGGATCCTCCGAGTTGTGCTGGCTGAGGCAAAGTGACCTAAACATTCATGACATAATTCCATAATCCTTTTAGATTCTTCCAGGCTCACTACCCTCCTAAGAATCTTATTCTTACCTTGCTTGTAAAGAATATCCCCTAAAATTGTGTAAGGATAAGCTTTCCTTGTAAGCCTTTGCTTCTGTTGAGGATTCAATCCAGGAGGGAAGTATCCTGTATCTAAATAGTGTTGAACATCTTGGAGCTTAGGCCAACCTATATCCATTAATGCAAGAATATCTATTTTGAAGCCAAAGTTTTAGTAGCCAATTCATCAGCCTTTTGATTATCCTTCGTGTTAACATGCACAAATTTACGAAACTCAAAAGCTTCTTTTAACTCCATTGCCCTTTTATACAATTCTTGGAGATTAGGACTCCTTGCCTTATATTCTCCTTTCATTTGTCGGATGACCAATTGCGAATCCCCTTCAACCTCTACCTCTTTAATTCCATCTTTTATGCAATCTTCTAATCCCCAAATTAATGCATTGTACTCAGCCACATTATTTGATATAGCCTTTGGAAATTCCTTACCCTTGGCCCATCCCCCTAGCCCACATTGCCTAGAAGGGCAAAAGGCTCCATCAAAATGCATAGTGAAAGCAGTTGCGGTGTCTCCAAATCTTCATATACTTCTTCCTTTGTTCCTGTTCCTTCTTCCTCTTCCTTCCTTCTTGTAAGCAAATCTGCAAGAGAGGCCCTAGTGGTGTTTTCTGTAATAAAAGTGAAAGAGAATTCTTGAATCTCACAAATCCACTTTGCAAACTTCCCTCCTACAGGATTGGGTTTGCAGACCAAGAATTGTAAAGAAGGTTGAGATGTGAGGAAGAAAAAAGGGCGAGGTAATAAGTATGACCTAAACTTCTTTACTACAAAAACAAGAGACAAACCACCTTTCTCCATTTCACCATACCTCTCCTCGGCAACATCAATGAGTTATTGGCTTGCATAATACACTGGTTGCATACTCCCTTGCTCTCCCTTTTGCAAGAGTATAGCACCCAACCACTAAATGTGATGAGACACTTGGGTTCACATAAAAGTCCTCCCCCCACCTAGGAGGCTGCACAATTGGACTTTGACTCACGCATTCCTTGAGCAAAAAAAAAGATTGAATTTGATCGGACCCCCATTGGAAAGAAACATTCTTCTTTGTCAAAAGATTTACAGGATACATCTTCTCAGAGAACATGTCAACAATGCATTGGTAATACTTTGTTTTACACAAAATCCTCCTTACCTCCCTTACATTGGTAGGTGGTGGGAGGGCCACAATTTCCTGCACCTTCTCAAGATCCATCTCTATGCCTTCTTCTGAGATAACATGTCCCAAGAGAACCACCTTTCTTCGTACTGCCAAACGAAATTTTTGAGGATTAAGACACCCTTTTGCATCATCAATACTTTGCAAGGCCAACCTCAACTTTTCCAAGTGATCCATGCGGCTTGAATAAATGCAAAAATCATCCAAAAAGACCCTTATAAACTTCCCCAAGTAAGGTGCAAATACTTGCTCATGAAAGCGTTGAAAAGTTGCTGGTGCATTGGTCAAGCCAAACCGCATCACTTTATAGGCATACACTCCCCAAGGGGTGATAAATGAGGTTTTCCTTTGATCTTCTTCACAAATCCGGATTTGAAAGTATCCAGAGTATCCATCACACACTGAATACAAGTCATGACTTGCAACTTGATCCAAAATCTCATCCTGAAAGGGTAGAGGATAATAATCCCTCTTTGTGCATGCATTCAGAGGACAAAAGTCCACACACACATGCCATTTTACACCCTTTTTGGGAGTGACAGCTACAACAACTAAGGAAATCCACTCTGAATTCTCTACTGAAAAAATAAATCCAGCTTCAAGCAAATTAGTTACCTCATTCTTAAGCACCTCCGTGCACTACTCCCAAATGCCTTAGCCGCTGTACCACTAGCTTACTTTGGGGCTTGAGAACAATCTTGTGCTCTACTAGGGTAACTTGGCGTACTTTTAAGTAGCTATTTGCAAAAAGGTTAGGAATCCATCCAACATTTTTTAGTAATTCTCCCTTTCAGTACCTGCTATGGACTCAAGAAGAAGTTCATTTTGTTGGTGAAGACTAGTGAGGTCAACATCTCTGTTCTTGAACATGGTTGAAGAAGTTTCCCCTTTCAAGGCTCCATTGTCTTCAGCATCCCCTCGATCCCTTAACAGGGAAAGACCAAATGCAACTCCCTCCACCTCCCCTTCTGAGATGGAATCCTGAGAGCTACCACTTGTCTCCTCTTTATCGGATAACTCTGACTCTGAACTTTCGGAAGTTGGAGGTTCACCTCTTACCACTTTCTTACGATGACTCTTGATGTTGTAGTGGACCTTCTTATTCTCACCTTGTAGAATAAGATCATCTGTCTCCCACTTTTGAATTGTCTTCACTTGGCGAAGCCATGGCCTACCCAATATCAATGGGTAAGCCCTAGTATCAAGCTTTTTAGGAATGACCTGGAAAGTTGTAGGCACATAAATACCACATACATCCACTCCCAAATTCCTGACAATTTCTAAGGTTTTCACCCTAGTACTATCAGCAAGTTTGATGCGATAGAAAGAGTTAGTAGAAGATAACTTTAAATCGGCATCTTTCATTGTTTTTTCACTCATGACATTGATTGACGCACCTCCATCAATGTATACATTAGAAATTGTTTGCCCCTCAATGATGACATCAATCACAGGCACATCATCTCCTACATCAATATCCACCTTTTCAGCCATAGGAGTCCCATTATCCCTCTTCTTCTTTTTCTTAGATTCCCTTGTGCTAACCAGCTTACCCCATTCCTTTCTGAGCTTTGGAGAGAGTGTCAAAAGCTGCCCAAATGTGATTTGTGTCGTTTTCTCCCTAAGATCTGTTAAGAGGTCATAACTAAGAGAGCCTTGTCCAAGAGGAAAGTCAGATTGTCCAATTTTTCTCCTAGACGACTTCTTCTTCTTCTTCTTATTTTTCTCCTCTTCTTCAGATTTATCTTCTTGTTCTTTTTCTTCTTGGCTCCTAGTTTTAGGACCCCCTTTTTGGCATTAATGGCACCAATGTTTCCTCTTCTTCTTCTGAGCATGTTTCTTTCAAAGTGCTAAACTTTTATTCTCTCTTTTTCTCAATTTTGGACACTCAGTGCGATAGTGCCCCTTCTCTTCACATTCATAGCATGTGACACTACTTCTATCCCTAGGTTTATCCTCAACTTGTGGAACCCTAGGTGGCCTTGCGTTGACTAAGTGTAACTTCAAATCAGCAAATTCTGCCATAAGTTGTGCAATGTTGTGATCCAAGGATGGAGCTTGTACCTGAGATGTTGAGGCTATCTCTACTCGTGGTGGGGTCAGCACACTTGGAGAAGATTGGAATGTGGAATCAATATGAAGAGTGGCCTCCTTCTTCAAAGCAATACGAAGAGCCTCTTTAAAATTAGTGGGATTTTTGCTCTAAGAACTTTTCCATGTAAGCGGGGATCCAAAGCCATGATCAACTTGCTCATCTTAAGGTGCTCCATTGCTAAAGAACTCTTTGAATCTCCCATAGAAGGTGAAAAAGAAGAAGCAACAACATGTAAAGCAGCTTGTTGATATTTGATGAACAAGTCTTCATACCTCACTGAAAAGGTCGAAACTGACTCTCCTTCCTTTTGGAAAATCTGATCCAATTGCAATAGTAAAGCATTTGGTGACTCCACTATCCCAAATCTCTCCTTAATTGCTTTGGTCAACCTTTCCCAATCATTCTTGGACTCCTCTGGCAAAGCCTCATGCCAACACACCCTCCAAGAAATCTAGAAGTATTTCTGTCCTCTCCTTCATAGACCAACCAGTCAAGCGACATGCTCGATTAAACTCTCAGAGATAACTCCTCAAGTCTTCTCTTTCCGATCCTTGGAACACCAGAATGTTGAACATCTTGCACCAAAAGATGAGTAGCAACAAGCAAAATTTACTTATTTTAAAATAACTTTTCTTTAATCATGCGCGACCTTGAGGTTAAAATATAATAATTCTAAGTAAAACCTGCCCGTCAACTCCACCAAAAGATATGACACAAAGTTGGGGTTTTGACTTCGGTCACTTCTTAGAATCAAAACACACTTGTATGAAACCTCACAGCCTCCTCACCTCCCTTTTTCTCCTTAGGTTATGTAAGATCCCTCTGCCCCTCCACGCGAGGCAGGGTTTCTCACTCGGGGCCTCGCCCTTGAATGTTCGGGCACGAGACTAAGCTGGTGGTCACTCCAAAAAAAAACGAAACCAGAAAAAAATTCCCATACCCGGAAAGCAGGGACGATTCCACCTATATGATTTTTTTTAAAATAATTTTTTTTTTCTAACGTGAACAATTCTACGCTATCCTTCAACTGAATAAATCAGATAGAAGGAAACTATCACTAATATAATTTGATCATTTTAGTAAATTCAACGCTTTTTTCCTGATCAAGGTCAACCCCCACAACCGTTGATCCACTTATTTGAAAAATTTATCAGGGAATTGTCTAACTATTCGAATCTTAGCGTAATTCTAATATTTTTCAGTTTGATTATTAAAACTCCACTGATTCCAGCCTAACCCCATCCGGCCCATGGGTTAGCCACCACCCTACCACTGGAATCGGTGGAACCAAACAAGTACTCACCCACCCATAATTGAAATGCCTTTCTTAACTTTAGCTTTAGAAAACAGATACGCACACACTCCTCTTTATTAAACTTTAATAAAAACAATCCTTGATAAACAATTTACGGGTTATACATGTCATACTTCAAAATTTCTCATTGAGTCTTTGTTTCTCAACAAAACAGTATCACTCTAGACTCTCCATTGAGACCAGCGAGTCAACAACGAGATCCAGTGATAGATTACAAAAAACATAGGTCCATCATATAATATCTTCCTCGACATATGCATGGATGTCCTCGGCACCGCGAGCCCGTGCATCGCCTGGTCAGAACCCTCCAAGATCCTCCTTAGGTGTCCTGGCACTTCACTCAGGGACCGCTTCGTCGGCCCTCGTCCATCGTATCGGAAGCGCACCATTTTAACCATACCGAGGCTAGTCAAGACCTCGGCAAGCCTTGCCGCGTGAGCTGTCTCTCGAACACTCCCCACCAGCTGTTGCAACCGAACTTCCCTTAGATAAACATATATGCCAAATGCTCCCTCCAGCATTCTGGCGTAAGACAGTCTTTTAAGAAGGCAGGGTTTCTGTGCAAGTTTACAGTTTTGATTTTGTTTGAATACCATGAGTATATCTTAAATCCGTATCTCATTACTTCTAGATCCAGTTCTCAATTCTAAACAGAATTCCTCGAATTCTGTTAACTTGATCCTTAGATCAAAATCACAAATCTTAACTTAGTTTCAGATTCGGTGGGTGATTTGGGTACATTTTTCCTGAACTGGTACATCGTCATTGATTGAAACTGACTAAGGAATTAGGTCTTGGTCAATAGTCTGAGTCAGAGTTTAGGTCCTAAAATTACCTTTCTCGAAGGTACTATCTCAATTTCTCTTTTTTTTTTTCTAAAATTTCTTTCAATGAATATTTGTTTACTGATTTCCAAAACATGGATTTCTTGAGGAATATTCATTCACGTCGATCTCCGATTAAAATTTATCTTTATGCATACTTCTATGCATTAAAATCAAAAAAGATAAAACTAACAGTTTTATAATAAAAATTTATCTTTTATGCATACTTCTATGCATTAAAATCAATTATGATAAAAGTAACACTTTTATAATAAACATTATCCTTTATGCATACTTCTGTGCATGAAAATTAAAAATGATAAAAGTAACACTTTTGATATAAAAAAATTATCCTTTATACATACTTCTATGCATGAAAATTAAAAATGATAAAAGTAACACTTTTAATATAAAAAAATTATCCTTTATGCATACTTCTATGCATGAAAATTAAAAATGATAAAAGTAACACTTTGATATAAAAAAATTTTCCTTTATGCATACTTCTATGCATGAAAATTAAAAATGATAAAAGTAACACTTTTGATATAAAAAAAATTATCCTTTATGCATACTTCTATGCATGAAAATTAAAAATGATAAAAGTAACACTTTTAATATAAAAACATTATCCTTTATGCATACTTCTATGCATGAAAATTAAAAATGATAAAAGTAGTACTTTTGATATAAAAAAATTATCCTTTATGCATACTTCTATGCATGAAAATTAAAAATGATAAAAGTAACACTTTTAATATAAAAAAATTATCCTTTATGCATACTTCTATGCATGAAAATTAAAAATGATAAAAGTAACACTTTTGATATAAAAAAAATATCCTTTATGCACACCTTTATGCATGAAAATTAAAAATGATAAAAGTAACACTTTTAATATAAAAAAATTATCTTTTATGCATACTTCTATGCATGAAAATTAAAAATGATAAAAGTAACACTTTTAATATAAAAAAATATCCTTTATGCATACTTCTATGCATGAAAATTAAAAATGATAAAAGTAACACTTTTGATATAAAAAAAAATTTCCTTTATGCATACTTCTATGCACGAAAATTAAAAATGATAAAAGTAACACTTTTAATATAAAAAACATTATCCTTTATATGCATACTTCTATGCATGAAAATTAAAAATTATTAAACTAACACTTTTAATATAAAAAAAATATCCTTTATGCATACTTCTATGCATGAAAATTAAAAATGATAAAAGTAACACTTTTAATATAAAAAAATTATCCTTTATGCATACTTCTATGCATGAAAATTAAAAATGATAAAAGTAACACTTTTAATATAAAAAAATTATCCTTTATGCATACTTCTATGCATGAAAATTAAAAATGATAAAAGTAACACTTTTAATATAAAAAAAATTATCCTTTATGCATACTTCTATGCATGAAAATCAATTATGCATAATATAAAAATCAATTTCTCTATGATTACAATGAATATCTTTCAATTAATCTAGGTAGATAATTCCTAGAATATGGTAGGAAGTCCTCTTTTCATGCTTTGAATGAAATTATTTTATGCATAATTTTTATAAAAAAATTTACCATAGCTCCGCTGCTATGACTGATAAATCTCAATTTTTCTAAGGGATAAAGCTTATCATTAATGAAATAATTAGAATGAACTCTAATTGGATCATTAATCCATAATGGATTGAATCATCAATATACATAAACTAAAAGCATAGAAAAAAGCCATTAATTTGGCCTCAAGCATAGCTTAATCTTGGATTAAGAAAAAGCTTTATGAAAAGCTTCATTTGGATTGAGAATGGATCATGAGTATGACCATTTCTTGAGTGAGAGAGAGCCTCTACATAAAAACCATTTGAATTAAGCATAAATAAAAATTTATATAATTCTTAACTATCATTAATCAATTAACTTCAATAGCATTCATCAATTTTATGTAATTCCTAACTATCATTAATCAATTAACCTCAATAGCATTCAAAAACCATTTCAATTAAGCTTCTCAAGCTTGAGAGGGGTTGAGAAGAGAGAAACATTGAGAAATTATAGAAAAGAATCAAAATTCACCATTTACCTTACAATTTTCTTGATTCTTTGTTCACGGTAGAGGCCCCCAACCAATCAATTAGTTTAGTATGTTGATGGAGCCACCAATGGGGATTGAAGAAAGAGGGAAGTGCCAAAAACTAATGAATTATTAATGAATTCATAGTTCTTGGCTTAGGTGGAGTAGAGTAACAATGCATAAACACTATATATTTTTTCAACAAGGGGGAGGCTTATATTTATAGCAAAAATTGAGCTCCTAACCAAACAAACTGATTCTAGAATTTTCTAAATCAGTTTGGTCAATTTTTGACCATTTTTAGGTCAGTTAAGCTAACTTTTTGGAACTAGACTTGAATGAGGAGAGAGGAGAGATGAAATATCTCAATTTTTATGAGTTTAAAACTCTTTCAAGTATGTGAAATATGCACCTCCTTTAAAGAATTCCCCTTCCTTACATATGTGTCAATATCTCATATTTTTAATATTGCTCATAGTTTTTTACTAATAAACCTTGTACATTTTCAACTCTTCATCTTATGTGAGCATTTACTCATTTTTGGATACCCAAAATATCTCATATTTTTAATATTGCTCATAGTTTTTTTACTAATAAACCTTGTACATTTTCAACTCTTCATCTTATGTGAAATATGCACCTCCTTTAAAGAACTTCCCTTCCTTACATGTGTGTCAATATCTCATATTTTTAATATTGCTCATAGGTTTTTACTAATAAACCTTGTACATTTTCAACTCTTCATCTTATGTAAGCATTTACTCATTTTTGGGTATCTTCTTTTACAATTTGGATTTATCTCCTTCCTACACATGGATTGATGCTATTGGCCCATAGGAACCTTAATTGGACCATAATCCAAAAATTTCTGAAAATCTAGACCCTTAGACTAAGGTTCTTTATACCTATTTCCACTTAATTCCAATTGCACATTGGAAAGTTCTTTTTGAATTTCTGTTTCAGGGGAACTTATTTTAATAAGATGAGATAATTTTCTATCCAAAAATATTAAAAATCTGAATATTCTCTCTCTAGAATATTTTCTCTCTCTAGGTTAAAACAGTTAGAAATAAGATCTTTTATATTTCTGAAGAGGGATTTGATTACACGGAAAGATGCTGGACATCTTGAGAGGGTGGGGAGGAATCTTACATTCTCTCCCACTTGAAAAACGTGAGATGTCCTCATCTCGCAAACTGGGGATAATCCCGCAAAACAGATCGGCTTCATTCTCCCAGGTGGCATCTTCAAAAGGATAGAACTTCCATTTTACTAATAATTCTCTGAGAATTCTGTTCCTGAGAAGCTTTTCACGAACATCGAGAATTTCTTCAGGTTGGAGTTCCATCTGTCCTTGAGTTGAAGAGGTTAGGATTTCATCATCAAGGATATGATTTGGGTTTGGCACATATTCCTTTCGAAGGCTTACATGAAATACATTATGAATTTTGAGATGAGGAGGCAGAAGAAGCTCGTAGGCTAAGTCACCTACTTTCTTTGTAATCAGATATGGCCCACAATATCTAGGTGATAACTTCTTGTACTTCCCAAGAGATAAGGAACTTCTTTTGGGCCGTACTCGAATGAAGACCATATCTGCTTCTTTGAATTCTCTATTTGTCCTCTTCTTATCCGCATATTGCTTCTGTCTATCCTGGGCAGCTTTAATATCTTTACGAATTGACTGCATCTGTTGCTCCATGTCGTCAAGCATCTGTCTAGACATCTCGACCTTAATCAATGGGTCAGACCAAGTTAATGGAGTTAAGCAATCTTGTCCATACAGAGCTTTAAAAGGGCTCATCCCGATACTTCGATGATAAGAAGCATTGTAGGCGAACTCGACTAGATGCAGATAGCTTAGCCACTTCTTGGGTTCCCTGCCACAGCATGTCCGAAGTATATCTTCAATTACTTGGTTTACCCTTTCAGTTTGACCATCGGTCTCAGGATGATAAGCTGTGCTGAGATCCAAGAAAGTTTCCACTGCTTCAAAAAATGCAGTTCAAAACCTTGAAGTAAATTTGGGATCTCGGTCACTTACTATTCTCCTCGGTAGGCCATGCAATCTGAAGATTTCTTTAAGGAACACTCTGGCCACATCCACTGCAGTGTAGGTTTCTTTTACTGGAATCAAATGGGAAACTTTGGTTAGTCTGTCGACTACCACGAAGATGGAGTTGTAACCTGATTGCACTGAAGGTAATCCAGTAATGAAGTCCATACTGATACATTCCCACTTCATCTGGGGGATGTCCAATGGATGTAACTTCCCAGGCATTTTTACTCTCTCAGCTTTGACTTTTTGGCATGTCAGACATTGACGTACATGATTCATCACATCCTTTTTCAAACCAGGCCAAAAGAAACTTTTCTTTACGGACATGTAGGTCTTGATGAAACCTCGATGTCCTGCCAATAAGGCTGTCGTGGGCTTCATTCAGAATTTGGTTCTTGGTTCCCTCATCATTGGGAATGCATAACCTGTGGTTATAATACATAATGCCATCATCCAGGCTGTACCCTTGAACTCTGTTCAACTCTTGCAGAGTTTTGCTTTCCTGCATAAGTAGGGTAGCAATAGGGCCAAAGAATCTATCTTGCATGATCTTCTCACTTGCTTGAGTAATCAAAGGATTTGATATTACAGTAATTGCAAGCAAGGAGGTTTTTCTGCTGAGAGCATCTGCTACCACATTCTCTTTGCCTGGGCGGTACTTGATTTCAAAATCAAATTTCTGCAAGGTCTGCATCTTTGGCGCATGTTGAGGTCCTTCTGAGTAAAGATCCACTTTAAGCTCTGATGATCTGTCATTAAAGTAAATCTTTTACCCAATAGGTAATGTCTCCACAACTTTAAGGCATAGACTACTGAAAGCAATTCCAAGTCGTGGACAGCATAATTCCTCTCATGTGTTCTGAGCTTTCGGGATTCATAGGCCACTGCATGACCTTCCTGCATGAGTGCACCTCCCAGGGCAAAACCACTTGCATCAGTTACTACCTCAAAGGGTAGAGAGAAATCTGGCAGTTTCAGAACGGGACTGGTTACCAACGCGGTCTTCAGCTTATCAAAAGCACTTTGGCACTTGGCAGACCATTGAAATGGGATATTCTTTTTGAGAAGGTTAGTTAGGGGGGAAGCTATGAGAGCATACTTTGGTATAAAAATTCTATACTAACTAGTCAATCCCAAGAATCCTCTGACTTCTTTCACTGTCTTTGGTTCAGGCCAATCTATGACAGCTTGGATTTTTGCGGAATCTGGAGAAATTCCATCTTTGGATACCAGAAAGCCCAAGTATTCAACGTGGTCGGCAGAGAAAGTGCATTTGCTCTTTTTGGCAAAGAGTTGATGCTTCCTTAGAATCTCAAGAACTTTTCGGACATGAGTCTCATGGTCGACTGCATTTCTTGAGTAAATCAGAATGTCATCAAAGAAAACTAGAACAAAGTCATCCAAGTATTCTCTGAGGATGTCCTGCATTAGGCGATTGAATGTAGCTGGGGCATTAGTTAATCCGAATGGCATGACAGTAAATTCATAATGTCCATACCGAGTATTGATGTGTTTTTGGTATATCTGGATCATTGATCCTGATCTGGTAATACCCGGATTTGAGATCTATTTTTGTGAAGATCTGGGCTCCATTTAGCCTGTCCAAAAGCTCATCAATCCTTGGGATAGGATACTTATTCTTAATTGTTAGCTGATTTAGACCTCTGTAGTCCACACAGAGTCTAAGCGTTCCATCTTTCTTTTTCTAAAAGAGAACTGGCGCACCCCAAGGTGAAACACTGGGTCTTACAAACCCTTGTTCTAACAGCTGCCTAAGCTGTTCCTTGAGTTTGATGGCTTCAGGAACTGGCATTTTGTAAGAGCGTAGGGCTACTGGTTGAGCTCCGGGGGTCAATTCAATCACATGATCTATTTCCCGAATTGGAGGCATTTCAGTTAGCTCTGCTGGGAATAGATCATCAAATTCACTTAACCATTCTGGTTCTTTAGCTTTAAGCTTTGAGTCTACTGGGTTCATTTTGACAACATAAATTTGCTGCTTCTTCCTAAGTCCTTTCAGTAACCTGGAAGCTTTTACTAACTGAAGGTCTGGGGATCCGAAAACTCCAGTTCCATGGACTTTATTCCCATGAAGGTCATGGAAGGAAATGGTTCCATTGTGACAGTGTATGTCAGCTTGATATTTGTGGAGCCAATCCATTCCAAGGATTCTGTCAAAAACTCCTAGAGGTAAGACTTTGAACTGGCAGTCAGTTACATTACCATCTAGATTGAACTGGACAAGATCTGTCTCATGGTGAGTGAAAAGAGTCTTCCCACTGGCCAATTCAACTTGCATAGGTTTCCCTGATTTTTGTTCTAAGACTAACTTACGCAAGCATCCAGGGGAAATGAATGAACTGCCTGAATCAATCAAAAGCTTAAAAGGCTTACCCTGATACTCTGCTGGAGTATGGATGACCAAGAACTGTTGGTTAGGCCCTTGATTTTCAATTGCAGCATAGATCTGCCCTTTTTCCTCTTCTACTACATTTGAAATTGTGACTGCTCTGGCTGCTGCAGTCTGAGGTAGAACTCTTTCTCTTTTGTTGTTCCAATTCTGGGAAGGAGTTCTGAGATTACTCTGGATAGAGGCAGATGGCTGGGCTGGAATTCTTCTGGGGTTTCCCTGGCTAGGGCGAGACGGACCCTGATTAAACTGGAATGAAGGGGTTGGTCTCTGAATTCGGGGTTCTTGACTTCCTTGTCCCCTTGACATGGTAGGAGTCGGGCAGTCTTTTAACTGGTGACCAAAACCCTGGCATCCAAAACATCGGTTTTCAGTTCTGAGCTCATCCTTTTGATTTTTTGAAAGTGGTGAGGTTCCTGAGAAAGTACTCTGGGGGAAGGGTCTTCCTTCACTTCTGAATCTTCCTGCATCCTGATTCTGATTCAGGCCTTGCTGCCTCTTTGGGGGTGGAAAGTTGGAAGTACTTCCCTGGGCTTGGAACCTCTTAAAGTTAGAGGGTGCAGGTTTTGGTGGGACCTTTACTACAAAAGCTTTGGCAAAATCTTTTGCCATTCTTACTGCTTCAGCCATAGACACTGGCTTGGCATTTTTGACCAGTGTGTCCAAGGGTTCGTTCATTCCTCGAATGAACCTGGCCATGAGTTGCTCTTCATCAAGAGGTGGTGAATATTTGAGTAGAAGGGAAAAGGCCTGGTGATATTCCTCGATGGTTTTGCTCTCCTGCTTTAGTTTTAAGAATTCGTTCATTTTGGTTTCTAAAAATCCAGGAGGGCAAAATCTCTTTCTTAGATAGGTTTTTAGATCATTCCAGGATTGAGTATTTCTGTCCAGACGATTGGTGTCACAGTGGTTCCTCCATGCTACCCTGGCTGTTTCCACTATTTTCAGCCGGCCAAGAGCCATTTTGCTCCGCTGATTGTATCTTGTGACGTCAAAATACTCTTCCATGGCTTCCACCCATTTCTCCACAGCCTCGCCCAGGTTCTCCCCTTCTCCTTTGAAGGGTCCTGGCTGAGTCCTATAAAGAGCCTTGCGAACATCAAGGTCAAGCTCATCATCTTCAGAGACAGGGTCTGGCTGACGACCACGGTTTCCTCGTCTCATGATTCTGCCAAAATTTATATATTAATAAATTTTTATTTTGATATTATTCATGAGATCCTAAGACTTAAGAGTTCAAAAAACAATTTCTTAAACAATACAAGATCTTATTGGAGATCTATGACATATGTCCGATAATAGATTTTTCTTTATCAGCAGATCGTCCACCGTAAGACTTAAGAGTTCAAAAAACAATACAAGATCTTATTGGAGATCTATGACATATGTCCGATAATAGATTTTTCTTTATCAGCAGATCGTCCACCGTAAACAATCATTTATACAACAGGAATTTTTTTTTCTCCGGAAAACATTTTTTTATTTATATAAAAGTTGCATTATGTACATAGAGCAGCTCGGCTCCAGAATTCAAAATCTCCTCGAGAAACGCATATGACGACGGTATTGGGCCATAGCCATGCCCTGATACAAATGTCCACTTACTGACAAGGGAGCTATTATATTCGATTTAGGAATAAAACAACTAAGAAGTCTGTAGACTTGGCATGCAAGCCTGAAATTCCGAGGCGTTGAATGATATAAAATGACGCCACGTACGATTTTCAGCTTTAACAAGATCATAGCCAATGAGAGGTTCTCCCACAGCATTGCACGGCGGTCGCATGAGGCGTGGACATATTGCCCTGCAAACCACTTATGCTGAATTCTCTCCACTGGGGTAGGAAAATATAAATCCTCGAAATGGCGTGCAAGTCTTGTTCGGCTTATTCGAGTTGAAGCGGAAGAGATGAGATGCTCAAAGGCAAATGCAATCATATCTTGAGACTGGGTGAGGTCGGGAATACCAGATAAATGGGGAACTTCCATCTATAAAAACAATTTCTTTGATTAAAATTTCTTTATTAAAGAAGCTTACGGAATGAAAATACATTATGAAAATGTTGTTTCTGAATTCTTTTTACCAATTTTAGATAAGAATTTAATTATCTTTATTAGCTTTCAATTTGGCTCTGATACCAACTGTAAGATCCCTCTGCCCCTCCGCGCGAGGCAAGGTTTCTCACTCGGGGCCTCGCCCTTGAATATCCGGGCACGAGACTAAGCTGGTGGTCACTCCAAAAAAAAAACGAAACCGGAAAAAAATTCCCATACCCGGAAAGCAGGGACGATTCCACCTTTATGGATTTTTTTTTTAATAATTTTTTTTCTAACGTGAACAATTCTACGCTATCCTTCAACTGAATAAATCAGATAGAAGGAAACTATCACTAATATAATTTGATCATTTTAGTAAATTCAATGCTTTTTTCCTGATCAAGGTCAGGCACAGCCGTTGATCCACTTATTTGAAAAATTTATCAGGGAATTGTCTAACTATTCGAATCTTAGCGTAATTCTAATATTTTTCAGTTTGATTATTAAAACTCCACTGATTCCAGCCTAACCCCATCCGGCCCATGGGTTAGCCACCACCCTACCACTGGAATCGGTGGAACCAAACAAGTACTCACCCACCCATAACTGAAATGCCTTTCTTAACTTTAGCTTTAGAAAACAGATACGCACACACTCCTCTTTATTAAACTTTAATAAAAACAATCCTTGATAAACAATTTACGGGTTATACATGTCATACTTCAAAATTTCTCATTGAGTCTTTGTTTCTCAACAAAACAGTATCACTCTAGACTCTCCGTTGAGACCAGCGAGTCAACAACGAGATCCAGTGATAGATTACAAAAAACATAGGTCCATCATATAATATCTTCCTCGACATACGCATGGATGTCCTCGGCACCGCGAGCCCGTGCATCGCCTGGTCAGAACCCTCCAGGATCCTCCTTAGGTGTCCTGGCACTTCACTCAGGGACCGCTTCGTCGGCCCTCGTCCATCGTACCGGAAGCGCACCATTTTAACCATACCGAGGCTGGTCAAGACCTCGGCAAGCCTTGCCGCGTGAACTGTCCCTCGAACACTCCCCGCCAGCTGTTGCAACCGAACTTCCCTTAGATAAACATATACGCCAAATGCTCCCTCCAGCATTCTAGCGTAAGACAGTCTTTTAAGAAGGCAGGGTTTCTATGCAAGTTTAAAGTTTTGATTTTGTTTGAATACCATGAGTATATCTTAAATCCGTATCTCATTACTTCTAGATCGAGTTCTCAATTCTCAACAGAATTCCTCGAATTCTGTTAACTTGATCCTTAGATCAAAATCACAAATCTTAACTTAGTTTCAGATTCGGTGGATGATTTGGGTACATTTTTCGTGAACTGGTACATCGTCATTGATTGAAACTGACTAAGGAATTAGGTCTTGGTCAATAGTCTGAGTCAGAGTTTAGGTCCTAAAATTACCTTTCTCGAAGGTACTATCTCAATTTCTCTTCTTTTTTTTTCTAAAATTTCTTTCAATGAATATTTGTTTACTGATTTCAAAAACATGGATTTCTTGAGGAATATTCATTCACGTCGATCTCCGATTAAAATTTATCTTTATGCATACTTCTATGCATTAAAATCAAATATGATAAAAGTAACACTTTGATAATAAAAATTTATCTTTTATGCATACTTCTATGCATTAAAATCAATTATGATAAAAGTAACACTTTTATAATAAACATTATCCTTTATGCATACTTCTATGCATGAAAATTAAAAATGATAAAAGTAACACTTTTGATATAAAAAAATTATCCTTTATACATACTTCTATGCATGAAAATTAAAAATGATAAAAGTAACACTTTTAATATAAAAAAATTATCCTTTATGCATACTTCTATGCATGAAAATTAAAAATGATAAAAGTAACACTTTGATATAAAAAATTTATCCTTTATGCATACTTCTATGTATGAAAATTAAAAATGATAAAAGTAACACTTTTGATATAAAAAAATTATCCTTTATGCATACTTCTATGCATGAAAATTAAAAATGATAAAAGTAACACTTTTAATATAAAAAAATTATCCTTTATGCATACTTCTATGCATGAAAATTAAAAATGATAAAAGTAACACTTTTGATATAAAAAAATTATCCTTTATGCATACCTTTATGCATGAAAATTAAAAATGATAAAAGTAACACTTTTAATATAAAAAAATTATCCTTTATGCATACTTCTATGCATGAAAATTAAAAATGATAAAAGTAACACTTTTGATATAAAAAAATTTTCCTTTATGCATACTTCTATGCATGAAAATTAAAAATAATAAAAGTAACACTTTTAATATTAAAAAAATTATCTTTTATGCATACTTCTATGCATGAAAATTAAAAATGATAAAAGTAACACTTTTAATATAAAAAAATATCCTTTATGCATACTTCTATGCATGAAAATTAAAAATGATAAAAGTAACCCTTTTAATATAAAAAAATTATTCTTTATGCATACTTCTATGCATGAAAATTAAAAATGATAAAAGTAACACTTTTAATATAAAAAAATTATCCTTTATGCATACTTCTATGCATGAAAATTAAAAATGATAAAAGTAACACTTTTAATATAAAAAAATTATCATTTATGCATCCTTCTATGCATGAAAATTAAAAATGATAAAAGTAACACTTTTAATATTAAAAAATTATCCTTTATGCATACTTCTATGCATGAAAATTAAAAATGATAAAAGTAACACTTTTAATATAAAAAAAATTATCCTTTATGCATACTTCTATGCATGAAAATCAATTATGCATAATATAAAAATCAATTTCTCTATGATTACAATGAATATCTTTCAATTAATCTAGGATGATAATTCCTAGAATATGGTAGGAAGTCCTCTTTTCATGCTTTGAATAAAATTATTTTATGCATAATTTTTATAAAAAAATTTGCCATAGCTCCGCTTGCTATGACTGATAAATCTCAATTTTTCTAAGGGATAAAGCTTATCATTAATGAAATAATTAGAATGAACTCTAATTGGATCATTAATCCATAATGGATTGAATCATCAATATACATAAACTAAAAGCATAGAAAAAAGCCATTAATTTGGCCTCAAGCATAGCTTAATCTTGGATTAAGAAAAAGCTTTATGAAAAGCTTCATTTGGATTGAGAATGGGTCATGAGTATGACCATTTCTTGAGTGAGAGAGAGCCTCTACATAAAACCATTTGAATTAAGCATAAATGGAAATTTATATAATTCTTAACTATCATTAATCAATTAACTTCAATAGCATTCATCAATTTTATGTAATTCCTAACTATCATTAATCAATTAACCTCAATAGCATTCAAAAACCATTTCAATTAAGCTTCTCAAGCTTAAGAGGGGTTGAGAAGAGAGAAACATTGAGAAATTATAGAAAAGAATCAAAATTCACCATTTACCTTACAATTTTCTTGATTCTTTGTTCACGGTAGAGGCCCCCAACCAATCAATTGGTTTAGTATGGTAATGGAGCCACCAATGGGGATTGAAGAAAGAGGGAAGTGCCAAAAACTAATGAATTATTAATGAATTCATAGTTCTTGGCTTAGGTGGAGTAGAGTAACAATGCATAAACACTATATATTTTTTCAACAAGGAGGAGGCTTCTATTTATAGCAAAAATTGAGCTCCTAACCAAACAAACTGGTTCTAGAATTTTCTAAATCAGTTTGGTCAATTTTTGACCATTTTTAGGTCAGTTAAGCTAACTTTTTGGAACTAGACTTGAATGACGAGAGAGGAGAGATGAAATATCTCAATTTTTATGAGTTTAAAACTCATTCAAGCATGTGAAATATGCACCTCCTTTAAAGAATTCCCCTTCCTTACATATGTGTCAATATCTCATATTTTTAATATTGCTCATAGTTTTTTACTAATAAACCTTGTACATTTTCAACTCTTCATCTTATGTGAGCATTTACTCATTTTTGGATACCCAAAATATCTCATTTTTAATATTGCTCATAGTTTTTTTACTAATAAACCTTGTACATTTTCAATTCTTCATCTTATGTGAAATATGCACCTCCTTTAAAGAACTTCCCTTCCTTACATATGTGTCAATATCTCATATTTTTAATATTGCTCATAGTTTTTTACTAATAAACCTTGTACATTTTCAACTCTTCATCTTATGTGAGCATTTACTCATTTTTTGGTATCTTCTTTTACAATTTGGATTTATCTCCTTCCTACACATGGATTGATGCTATTGGTCCATAGAAACCTTAATTGGACCATAATCCAAAAATTTCTGAAAATCTAGACCCTTAGACTAAGGTTCTTTATACCTATTTCCACTTAATTCCAATTGCACATTGGAAAGTTCTTTTTGAATTTCTGTTTCAGGGGAACTTATTTTAATAAGATGAGATAATTTTCTATCCAAAAATATTAAAAATCTGAATATTCTCTCTCTAGGTTAAAACAGTTAGAAATAAGATCTTTTATATTTCTGAAGAGGGATTTGATTACACGAAAAGATACTCGACATCTTGAGAGGCTGGGGAGGAATCTTACAGGTTAAGATAAAGATAAACACATCAAAGGTGAGATCATTATTCATGGAAGGAAAGATGAAAGGCTCAGGAGAAGCAAGAATTTCTGCCAGTCTTGCAGCTCCAAACAAGAGGGTAATTCTTTGTTGAAAGAAAATCTTCCGACTCAGGATTATGTGAACGGAAACATACGGGGAATGTTGGTAAGGTTCATCCATTCGAATTGGACAATTTGGACGGAACATCTTAAAGTAAAAGAATATAGCAATCACTTACAAGAGGATAAGATACGTGGGATTTGCTTTTTGATAAGAGATTACGAGGAATTAATCATTATTAAGAAGAAAAAATGACCAAAAGTCTATAAAAATAGAGATACACAGAGAATTACAGTTTTAAATCCATATAGATTGTACAAAAGTTGATTACATAGGTACATAGAGCTTGAAGAGACCTTCGCGCCTATATAAAAACTTTTAAAAACAGGCAACCGAGTGAAAAGTTATGAGCATTTTACTACAAGACTATAAAACTGCCAAAAACAGGCAACCGAGCGAAAAGTTATGAGCATTTTACTACAAGACTATAAAACTGCCAAAATTTGCCTAAAAGTTAGCAACTTTCGGAGAAATTCTGATCATCAATGAAGTAAAGGATTAAGAAATTAGTTACATGAGTGGAAAGAGCATATAAAGAGCTTCCTAGCCATATGATCAATTTTAGAAAACAATACCCGAGTGATGAGTAATTACCAGTTGAAATTTGGGTATTAGACCACAAAAACTGCACTTGCCTCTCTTTGCATGAAACCTCAATTTTCACATAGCCTCTTGCCTTTCATCTCCTTCATGATTCAAGCTAGAGGGTAAGGGTTAACATTGCTCAGCGGACAATCGTAAAGATTTACCTATGGTCCCCAAAGTCTTTCCACATGCTCATTACCACTAAAACCATTGGTTCCTACCTCCAAAGGAGGGTGGCAATAAGGCGGCAAGAGCTACCTTGAGAAGTCACAGGCCCACCAAGATAATAACTCCTTATCCCACTTCTCATGAATCATCAAAGAGGTCCAAAATTAGGTTAAGCATGAGGAGCTAATGCTAAATGAGACATTCACATGTAAAGAGAGTGTTTGAATAAGGGTTTGAAGATAAGAGACTGGCAATGACACAAAATGCTCAATTGAGGAGGCTTCATTCATTTTTTTGAAAGGGAGAGGAGGGCTCCTTTCATAGGTGGAGAATCACCCTCTCTTCCATTGTTACAAATTACAACATAAAAATCTTCAACCCTTTAGTGACATAAGGGTAGATGTCACCATCAATTGTCCTCTTAGGCTAAGTCTTCTATTGATTATTAAATTGAAGACTTTTTGACTTTGAAAGTGTGATGAGATAATAGCCAAGTCTAAGTGGCATGTAGGTGGAGATCCCACTTACACATGGCGGAATTCTCCTCTTCCACATATGTAGGCATTCTAGAAGAATCTTTCCCAATTATGCACCTACACACACTCCTCCACATGCCTTCAACACTCCCCAACTTGTAGCCTTATGGTGAATACTATATTAATAATACAATTAAAATCCATGTGAGCATGAAGGCCCACTTTTATTTTCCACATCACTAGCCTATCTACCATACCAAAGTATTTATCAAGCATACTTGTGGCATTTACAATGTGTGCACCCTAAATCAAGTAAAACCATTATATTTGAAGATAGAATGCTGTTATCCGGGTAGCCGCCAAGCCGTCGCATCACCATGCCGTTATTCCATTGTGGGCGCCGCAATCTTCTTAGACAAGCTTCCACCTTATTACCATTGAGAAACCATCAAAATATGTACAAAATCAAAAATGAAAGATATCAATTTTTCATGTCACTGTATTTTAAGTAGAAAAAGGTTTTAATGAATTTTGATGACAAAAGAGGAATTTTCACCATAATTCCACCTAGAAAATTAGGGTTAATAATTAAATTGGTGGAAATAATATTCTTAGATATTTTTACGAGGATAAATCACCAAATTGATATTTACCCAAAATTGGATTAATGAAAGAAGAGTATTTTTATAAAATCCCGATATTCTCATATAGTACTATTTTTTAATATATTGTGGTTAGGAAGGAGTGAAATTCATAATGTTGGAATTTTCCTTACGGTTAGAAGTTCAGTAGATTTTTATCTGAGAGAATCCTTAGGAATGAAAGTTATAAGTAAACCGAATAATTTTGGTTAGACCACGACTGTGAGAGGGGCGGCTAGTAAACTACTTGCCCATCTCTCGAATCTGAATCAAGCAAAAACCTCGAGATCAATTCGAACTCTTGACACAAAGGTTAGACTAGCATTAAATTAGCGTAATTTTTCCTTAACCAAAATCACCAAGAATCTAGTTGGAAATTCAGTCAATGATGGGTAGATTGCCCTAATGAGAGATCAATGATTGTCATTAAGAATCTGGATTATGGAAAAAGGGTTCTGTGGAATCAAACTCGAACCGAGAATTCTACTTGCATAGAACCTCTATTTTCTTTTAAAGGACCGTTTTACGCCAAAATTTTGGAGGAAGCATTTGGTATGTGATTAACTAAGGAGAGACTCATTGCAACAGCTGGTGGGGAGTCGTCAAGGGACGTCGCTCACGCAAAGGCTGCCGAGGTCTTGACCAGCCTCTGTATGGTTAAAATGGTGCACTCCCGGTACGATGGGCAAGGGCCGACGAAGCAGTCTCTGAGTGAAGTGCTAGGACACCTAAGTAGGATCCTATAGAGGGTTCTAACCAGGTGATGCATGGGCTCGCAATTGCTAGGACACCCATGCGTACGTCGAGGGAAGATACGGATGAACTGAAAAGAATTACTTTTGTGAACTAAATTTTGATATTGGATCTCGTTGATTAACCAGCTAGTCTTCCAATGGAGAGTCCAGATGATATATTTTGTAAAACAATGGACTCAATATTTTCGAGGATTATGATCAATAATACTATGATTTCATTGAAAGATTACTTTAAAGACAGTGGAATTTGTTAAAATGGAAATTTCATATTGCGTGTTTAAGTGGTCTGACTACCTTGGGCAACTTTGGTTAGTCTATCAACTACCACAAAAATGGAGTTGTAACGTGATTGCACTGAAGGTAGTCGAGTGACAAAATCCATACTGATACATTTCCACTTCATTTGTGGAATGTCTAGGGGTTGCAATTTTCCTGGCATCTTGACTCTCTGACACATTAAGCATTGCTGCACGTGATCAAGTACATCCTTTTTGAGTCCTAGCCAGAAGAAAGTTTTCTTCATAGACATATAGGTTTTTATAAACCCTGGATGTCCAGATATTAGGCTATCATGGGCTTCTCTCAGAATTCTTCCCTTTATTCCCTCATCATTGGGAATGCATAGCCGATTATTATAATACATGCATCCTTCATCCAATTTGTGCCCAAGAACTTGACTCATTTCCTGAGGAGTCTTGCTTTCCTGCCATCACAAGGGTAGCAATAGGAGCAAAGAATTTGTCCTGCATGATTCTCTCCCTTGCTTCACTGATCAATGGATTTGTCACCACTGTAATTGCTAAGCGCATCTGCTACCACATTTTCTTTCCCTGGTCGATACTTGATTTCAAAATTGAATTCCTGCAGGGTTTGTATCCATCTCCTTTGACGCATGTTGAGATCCCTTTGGGTGAAGATCCACTTCAGACTTTGATGATCATCAAGGTCAACCTCTGTCCCAAAAAATAATGTCTCCACAACTTCAAAGCATAAACTACTAAGAGTAACTCCAAGTCAGGATGGCATAATTTCTCTCATGTGTTCTGAGCTTTCTGGATTCATAGGCCACTGTGCAAAGCATGACCTTCCTGCATAAGAGCACCGCCTAAGGTGAAACCACTGGCATGACCTTCCTGCATAAGAGCACCACCTAAGGCGAAACCACTGGCATCAGTAACTACCTCAAAAGGTTTGGTAAAATCTGGCAATTTAAGGATAGGGTTGGTTACTAAGGCTATCTTCAACTTATCAAATGCACTCTGACACATAGCAGTCCACTGAAATAGGGTACTCTTCTTGAGAAGGTTAGTTAAAGGGGATGCTATCTGAGCATACCTGGGTATAAAGACTCTATACCATCCGGTTAATCCTAAGAATCCTCTGACTTCCTTTACCGACTTGGGTTCTGGCCAATCTACAACTGCTTGGATCTTTGTGGGGTCAGGAGAAATCTCATCTTTAGACACTATAAATCCCAAGTATTCCACTTGGTCAACAGAGAAAGAACACTTGCTCTTTTTTGCAAAGAGTTGGTGCTTCCTTAGAATTTCCAGGACCTTGCGCACATGATCTTCATGATTTGCAGCATTCTTCGAGTACACCAAGATGTCATCAAAGAAGACAAGAACAAAATCATCCAAGTATTCTCTGAGAATATCCTGCATAAGATGATTAAACGTCACCGGGGCATTAGTTAATCCAAATGGCGTGGCTGTGAACTCATAATGCCTGCCCAAAGCGAGTATTGAATGCTGTCTTCGGGATGTCATGTTCCTTGATTCTGATCTGGTAGTACCCGGATTTGAGATCTATCTTTGTGAGCATTTGGGTTCCACTTAACCAATCCAGAAAGTTAATCGATCCTAGGGATAGGATACTTATTTTTAATTGTTAATTGATTCAATCCTATATGTAGTCAATACAGAGTCTTAACGTTCCATCTTTTTTCTTTTGAAAGAGAACGAGCGCACCCCAAGGTGAAACACTGAGAGTCTGACGAATCCCTGCTCTAACAGTTGTCTTAAATGCTCCTTAAGTTTTATGGCTTCAGGGACTAGCATTTTGTATGCGTGCTGGGCTATTCGCTGAGCTTCACGGGTTAACGCGATCTCATGATTTCATTCATGAGATGGAGGCATCTCAGTCAGCTCTTCTGGGAACACATCTACATACTTACTTAACCACTCTGGTTCTTTAGCCTTGCATTTTATGTCTACCAGATTCATCTTAACGACATAAATAGCTTGGCTCTTTCTAAGCCCTTTTAACAATTTAGAAGCCTTGACTAATTACAACACTAGGGATCCAGAAATTCCAGTTCCTTGAACTTATTTCCGTGAAGGTCAAGGAAAGAGATGGTTCCATTGTGACAATGAATGTTAGCCTGATTCTATTATGGAGCCAATCCATTCCAAGGATTCCATCATAGATTCCCAAGGGTAGGACTCTGAACTGGCAATTTGTTATGTTCCCATCTAGACTAAACTGAATAAGGTATGTCTCAAGGTGTGTGAAAAGAATCTTTCCACTGACCAATTCCACTTGCATAGGTTTCCCTGATTTTTGATTTAGGACTAACTTACACAGACATCATGGGGAAATAAAAGAATGAGTACTACTTGAATCAATCAAAAGCTTGAATTTCTTACCCTAGTACTCTGCTGGAGTTTGGAGGACTGAAAATTGACGATTTTGCCCTTGATGCTCAATTGCGGCATAGATCTGTCCTTTTTCTTCCTCCACTTCCTTAGCTATAGTGATGGCTCTAGCTGCTGTAGTCTGAGGTGGAACTCTCTCTCTGGTTTCCCTAATTCTAAGAGGGAGTTTGGAGACTACTTTGCATGGAGGCTGCAGGCTGAGCTGGCACTCTTCTGGGGTTACCCTGGCACGGGGGACCCTGATTGGACTGATACGAAGGAGTCTTTCTCTGAACTCTGGGACCCTAGCTACCTTAGTCCGGTTGAATCTTAATTTCCAATCATTCCTTCATCAGAGTATCTATGGCATCATTGGCAACCAGAACGCTCACCACCTGTTCTCTCAGGGGCCTTTTCAATAGTTCCTAGCTCCTAGCTCATAGTACTCGGCAATATAATCACTTATAAAAATCAAGATTGAATCTCCATTGAAGATTAGCAAGATCAACCAACAGATCCATATAAAAGAGCCATGGACTCATCCGTTGAGGACCAGCAAGGTCAATCAACCAGATCCATGCCCGGTTTCAAAAAACAACTCTTACTCCTTATTCCAATATCTTCCACGACATACGTGTGGGTATCTTTGGCGACCCAGAGCCTCGGGGGGTGTACTACCAAAAAACCCTAGGTATCACGTGCATTCAAGAGGTATTTAAAAAACCCCTTAACTAACATTTTTCCCCCAATAAAACAACCCCTCTTTACTTATGAGCTAACAGATTAATTTCTAAAGTTGAATTAAAAAACCCCTCATGTTAATGTAATCTTGTTAAATTTTCTCAATGTATCTAATTAAAAAACCCCTCTTGCTAAACTCACGTGGTACACTAATATTTTTTGAGGTAAACCCCCCAAGCCCAGAGCCCGAGCATCGTATGGTCAGCACCCTCTAGGATCCTTCGCAGGTCACCTAGCGCTTCACTCATAGGCCGCTTCCTTGGTCCCTCATCCACCGTACCGGAAGCTCACCATTTAAATCGAACCGAGGCTGGTCAAGACCTCGCCCAACCTTGCTACGCAAGACGTCCTCCATTGACTCTCCGTACAGCAGTTTTGCAACTCTATCAGGTAGGTCTTCACGACCACATTCTCAAGATAGTCAAAATGCTTCCCCAGCATTCTTGACATAAAACAGTCATTTACAAACAAATCACAAATACAGTTTCTATAATGAATTCACATCTTTCCAGTTTGTTCCACATCAATCCATATTATTTAACCCAAACCCAATTCATAAGTGTATCCATTCTTGACCAGATACTTCATTTTCCATCCCATCTCATCAGATTCATTCACTTCACATAACATCCATTCCTATCTTTCTTAATTTACATTACGTCTCATTCGTTCAGATCTTATATTATTCATTCACATTCTGATTCACATGACATCTCATCTCATCCATTCGCTCATATCGACTTCATATCCATTCACATTCATATTTGTATTCATTATTCCACCTACACATCAACATTCACATCTACATCCATGCATCCACATTCACATTCACACCCATATATCCATATCCACATTCCACGTTCATACATCCATATCCACATTCCACATTCACACATCCACATCCACATCTATATTCATACATCCACATTCACATTCACATCCATACATCCATACATCCATACCCACATTCCACATTCATACATCCATATCCATATTCCACATTCATACATCCACATTCACATTCACATTCATACATCCACATTCACATTCACATTCACATCCATACATCCATATCCACATTCCACATCCTCATTCACATTCACATACATCCACATCCACATTCCATATCTACATCCATATCCCCATTCACACATCCACATTCACATTCACATACATCCATGTTCACATTCACATTCACATCCATACATCCATATCCACATTCCACATCTACATCATTTCTTTCACATACATATAACTACATCCATTCTTTCACATTCGTACATCTCCATCTATTCCTCGTTCATTTTCATCTATTTGATTCGTTTCACATCCTCATATCTATTTATAGAATACAAGAGAATTCTTATTTTTGATATAAGATTTCTTTACGCATCTATTTATGCATAAATTCCATTTTAAGGAGACTAACACTTTAAGGAGACTAACACTTTCAAAATAAAAATCAATCTTTTATGCATCTTCCTATGCATAAATTCATTTTAAATGAGAATGACACTTTTGAATTAAAAATCAATCCCTTATGCATCTTCCCATGCATAAAATTAAAATTGATGAGAATAACACTTTTGGATTCAAATAAATTCTTTATGCATCTTTCCATTCATAAATCCAATTTAGTAGGAATTACACTTTTAGAATAAAAGAATTTCTCTTATGCATCTAATTTAAGCATAAAATCGTTTATGATGAAAATCACACTTTTAATATAAAAATATCTTTTATGCACCCATTTATGTATAAAAATCAATTATGATAAAAGTAATACTTTTACAATAAAATAATAATCTTTTATGCATACCTCTATGCATGAAAATCAAATATGATAAAAGTAACACTTTTACAATAAAATAATAATCTTTTATGCATACCTCTATGCATGAAAATCAAATATGATAAAAGTAACACTTTTACAATAAAATAATAATCTTTTATGCATACCTCTGTGCATGAAAATCAAGTATGATAAAAGTAACACTTTTACAATAAAATAATAATCTTTTATGCATACCTCTATGCATGAAAATCAAATAATAATGAAAGTAATACTTTTATAATAAAACTAAATTTCTTTTATACAAATAATCAAAATGCATCTTTTATGCATGAAAATGACACTTTAGAATATAGAATTCATAAGGATTACTCTTTTAGAATAATGAAAGATAATACTTATTTTCAAATTTTTGAAAAATTTTGCCATAACCTCCTTTGTATGGCTGACCATTTTTTAATTTTAAGTCTCTAAAATTAATTAGAAATGCATCAAGAGTATTTAAATCATTCTAAAGTAACATTTTTCTACTTATTTAAGAGAAACATTAGGAAAAACTTGAGTTTATTCATTAATCATTTACCTAGGATAAAGAATGGTTGGATTTACTAGAGAAGAGAGGGGAATGCCTTTTGTAATGAGGCATAACATCACTTGCAATTTTAGAGAAGACAAAAAGCATTTTAAAAAAACCATAAAAACCATAAAATAAATGGAAAAGAGAAGAATCACCAACTTACTAATGAATTTGAGAGCTTTCCTTTGGCTTCATGGTTTGAGGGTTCAACTCTTGTTTGAGACAAGAGTGGCCACCAATCTTTTGGAAGAGGGAAGGTCAAAAACTAATTAATTATGAGTAAAATTCATTGTTTTGGCTTTCGAGAGATGTAGGGTAACAGTGCAAAAACACTATTAAGTTTCAAAAAAGGGGAGGGCTTCTATTTATAGGAAAAAGTGAACCTCTAACCAAGAAAATTGATTCTAGAATTTTCTAGATCAGTTTGGTCAATTTTTGACCATTTTTTGGTCAGTTTTCCTCACTTTTTGGATCTAGTTGAGACAGGAGAGAGGAGAGATAAAAATATCTCATTATTTGGGAGTTTAAAACTCATTCAAGCATGTGAAATAGGCACCTCCTTCATGAGGGGAATTCCCCCATGCAGAGGTGTCAAAAATGCATCATTACTTCTAAATATCTCCCTTTTTAAACTATTAACCTTGTCCTTAGTCAACTCTTCATCTTATTACTCGTTTTTGGGGGATTTTTCTTTTTTATTTCTTCATTTATCTCCTCCCTACATTTGGATGAATCTTATTGGTCCATAGGAACCTTAATTTAAATTTTTAAAAAAATCTTCACCCCCAGGATAATGCCTCTTGAACAAATTATACTTAATTTCTAATGCACCTTCTGAAATTCTTATTGAACTTCTGTTTCAGGGGAACTTATTTTAATAAGATGAGATATTTTTCTATCCCAAAATATTTAAAAACTGAATTATCACTCTCTAGAAGATTTTCTCTCTCTAGGCCAAAACTAGTAGAAACAAGATCTTTTATATTTTTGAAGAGGGGATTAATCACAGGGGAAGATACCTAGTGCTTCACCTTGGCCGACCTTGCTACGCGAGACGTCCTCCATTGACTCTCCGTACTGTTGAAAGAACGGTAGAGAGGGAGGAGAGACACACACACAGGAGCAAACCCTAATATATATTGCAAACCCTAACCATAGAGGGAAGCCATGTCCACTCTCACACAAAGTATAATGCACTAATCCATAATCCACACAACACACAATGAGTTGTGTCCACACTCTACTAACCCTAGCTAATGTCCACACACTATGACCAGCTGGACACGCGGTCATTTATGTCTCACACATGTTCCTACCTAATAATCTGCCAGCACATAGCATAGCTGGCTCACACTGACATCGAGCTTGAATCTCAACAGCCCCTCTCAAGCTCATGATGTACTGCCGATGAAGATGTAGATGAGCTTGGGATATCAGGACTCTCAACACTCCCCCTCAAGCTCATCCCATGTACTCCCAACATAGTCCGGAAGTACTCAAACTTCTCCTTGCTAAGTGGCTTCGTGAAGATATCAGCCACCTGCTCATCAGTCTTCACATAGTGAAGATCAACTGTACCATCCAGCACCTTTTCTCTGACAAAGTGATAATGGACCTCTATGTGTTTGGTCCTCGCATGAAATACTGGATTCTTTGCCAACTGCATACTGCTCATGTTGTCACAATGTATGACAACTTTGCCATCAAGAGGCTCACATAAATTTGCCAAGAGACTCTTTAACCATATAGCCTCACAAGTAGCAATGGCTGCACCTCTGTACTCAGCCTCTGTACTAGACAAAGCAACTGTAGGTTGCTTTTTGCTACTCCAACTCACCACGGCACTTCCAAGTGTAAAAGCATATCCACTAGTAGACCTCCTGTCATATGCGCTACCTGCCCAATCAGCATCTGTGTAGCCATGTATGTCCAAGCTTTTACCACTCTCATAGAATAAACCATAATGTGCTGTGGTTTTCACATATCTCATGATGCGTCTCACTGCATCCAAATGTGGTTTCCTGGGGCTCTGCATAAACTGACTGACTAGCCCCACTGCATAACTCAAATCCGGGCGTGTGATAGTCATATATATGAGACTACCAACCATCTTCCTGTACATGGAAGGATCATCCAATTCCTCGCCATAATCAGCCCACAACTTCACATTTTGCTCCAATGGTGTACTCATAGGCTTACACCCTGTCATGCCATACTTTGCCAACATATCCAAGGCATATTGGCGCTGTACTAACCAAGTACCTGCATGATCTTTCACCACTTCAATGCCAAGGAAGTATCTCAACTCACCAAGATCTTTCATGTCAAATTGCCCACTCAAAGCTTTCTTGACATGCATCACATCTGCACCATGATCACCTGTGATAATCAAGTCATCCACATAGATGATTAGTAAAACAATCCCATGCTGTGTCTTCTTCACATACAGTGAAGAATCTGCTGTGGAAGTCTGAAAACCAAGTGAGATAAGATATCTGCTCATCTTATCACTCCAGGCACGTGGTGCTTGCTTCAGACCATATAATGCCTTTTTCAACCTGCATACGTGAGTGGGATATCTAGGGTGTACATACCCTTCTGGCTGTGCCATGTATACTTCCTCTTGTAGATCTCCATTCAGAAATGCATTCTTAACATCCATCTGATGCATTTCCCAGCCATTAGCTGTAGCCATAGCAATGACTGCTCTCACTGTGCCCATCTTAGCCACTGGGCTAAACGTCTCATCATAATCCAATCCTTGGGTCTGTGCATAACCCTTTGCTACCAATCTTGCCTTATGTCTTTCAATAGAACCATCAGATTTGCACTTCACTTTGTAAACCCATTTACATCCAATAACATTCTTATCCTTTGGTAGTGCAACCAAGTCCCATGTATCATTATGGACCAATGCGTCCATCTCCACATCCATTGCTTTTTCCCATACATGCTCTCCAATAGCCTCTGTATAGCATGTAGGTTCCACATGCTTCACCATAGATGTCATGTATGCATAGTGCATAGCAAAATCTCTGTATGTCAACCTGTCAACAGGATATCTGACCCTCTGGGATCTCCGCAATGCCTGCGATTCACTCTGTATACCTGTAACTCGAGCATGTGGTGGCACATATCTATCCTGTCTAGCACCAGGTGTGCGTAAAACAGGTATGCCAAGCTCCTCATCCAAACTCTTGGAGCTAGATGACTCATATCCTGTGATTCCAATTCCTTCGACTTTCTTTTTGCCTTTATCCATAGCACTACTCCCAGTGCTTACACTCTCATGCCTCAAACGTCCTGACCATGGACGTACACTGCTACTCTCAGCTTCTGCTCTGCTGGCCCAGACATAGTAGTAGAACTAGAACTTGCTTGTGGTGGCAAGTTCACATGAACATCAGCCTCAAGTGACTCAATAACACCCTCATCTTTTGCTTTATACCAACTAGCAAGCTCATCAAACACCACATCACGTGAGATGACCACTTGTCTAGTTTGTGGATTATAACACTTGTAGGCCTTTCGATCCTGTGCATATCCAACAAATACACATTTCTCTGCTTTAGGATCCAACTTCCTTCTTCTTTCATCAGGCACATGCACATAAGCTATGCATCCAAAAACTTTAAGATGTCCAATGTCTGGCCTGTAACCTGTGAGCCGCATCTCTGGCGTGCTTCCATGAATGGCTGCTGTAGGTGTTTTGTTCAGTATGTATACTGCAGTAGCACATGCTTCTGCCCAATAGTAATCTGGCATGCTCTTTTCATTAAGCATTGCCCTTGCCACTTCACATATAACTCTATTCTTTCTCTCAGCTACACCATTCTGCTGAGGTGTATACCTGCAAGTCAATTGTCTCCTTATTCCATGCTTCCTCAAGAAATGCTCAAAAGCTTTTGAGGTGTATTCACCACCTCCATCTGTCCTCAGACATTTAATCCAACAGCCATATTGCTTTTCTGCAAAAGCTTTGAAATCCATGAATTTTTCCAATACTTCACTCTTCTCCCTGAGAAAGTATATCCATGTCATCCTGCTAAAGTCATCAATGAATGTAACATAGTATAAGCTGCCTTTGATAGATGGGTTTTGTGCAGGACCCCATACATCACTGTGTACTATCTCAAGTGGCGTGTTACTCATATTTCCTTCTCTAGGAAATCTCAACCTTGCCTGCTTCCCAAACTGACAGGCTTCACAAACATGCATATGTCCATCATATTTGAACCTAGGCAATCCATTGACAATGCCTCTTGTTTGCATGTTCTTTAATCTCTGTATATTTACATGGCCAATCCTCTTGTTTGCATGTTCTTTAATCTCTGTATATTTACATGGCCAATCCTCTTGTGCCACATATCAATATCCTGTACCACATTCCTGCTCTTTGAGAACATGGCTGATTTTAGCTCAGGAATTCTAGCATCCAGCTTAAATAGTCTTCCTTCTTTCTTGCCTTTAGCAATCACTCTACATCCATGTTTGAAGTCTTCAACGAAGCATCCATGCTCATTGAATCTAACCTGTAATCCCTGTTCTACCATTTGACCAACTGAGGCCAAGCTTTTAGTGATCGAAGGCACATACAGCACATCTGACATAGACTTTGTCTGACCATTATGCATGACCAATGGTACACTTCCAACATGTGTAATGACATGCTGGGTATCATCACCTGTTTCCACATAGCCTTTGACATCCATTGGCTTCATGTGCTCAAACCATTCACCATGGCATGTCATATGATTTGATGCTCCTGAGTCCATATACCATGTATCATCATTCTCAGCATTTGTTGTCATAGAACCCACAACATGCTTCATGGCAAACAAATGATTTGCAGTTCCATCATTGCTACTTGATGCATAGTTGCCACCATGTTGTGCATAGTTTCCACCATAATAACCACCACGTTGTGCTCTTCCCCCTCTCAAATCATTCTGTTTGCGAAAGCAATCTCTCGCCATATGACCATATTTGCCACAATAATGGCATTCCACATCTTGCATAGAATTTTGTTGGCCTTGCCAACGTCCTCGACCACGGGGGGTACCTCTGCCTCGCTGAGGTGCATAACCACGACCACCTCGAGCACCATAAGAAGGCTGAAAATTCTATTGTGGAGGTCTATCCTGCCATCCACGACCATTACCACCACGTCCACGTGATGCGAATCTCCCCCTGCCTCTAAAACCTCTCTGCGAGTAGAAAGCCTGATTTCTGCCATCATCATGGCTAGTAGATGCATCCAAAAATGAATCACTGAGCTTGATTTCCTCAACCAATAAGAGTGAAACCAACTCATCGAAGTCAGGTAAACCTGTACTCCTCACGGAGATAGATGTATCAAAAGATTTGTATTCCTTGCCAAGACCATGCAAGGTAATATCCACCAAATCATCATCAGGCATGGGGGCATTTATTGTGGCCAATGCATCTGCAAACTTCTTGATTTCTTGCACATAATCATGTATGCTCCTTTTATTCCTTTTCACATTGTGTATCTGCTGTCGCAATTGAGACTTGCGAGCACTCGTATCTGTATCAAACATCTTGACCAAAGTATCCCATGCATCTTTGGGATTCTCAGCATCCTGAATGTGTATGAGCATAGCATCAGAAATGCATATAGACAAATAATGCAGCACTTTGAATGCTCTCTCTGACCATTGCTTATGAGCAATAAGCTGCTGCTGTGTAGGTTGCCGAGGTAGCTCAGGCTCTGGCTCAGCACCTGTAATGAGATTCCAAAATCCTTTCCCTTTCAAGAAACTCTTTATCCTGTACTTCCATGCTTGGAAGTTCTTCCTATCCAGCTTTTCACCAACAATCTGAACTGGATTGTCCGACATGTTGCTCAATGCGTACACCTTCCGCACACTTCAAATCTGTAAATGAGCCTTCCTCAGCTCAACCACACTCCAATTAATGTTCCAGATACTCCAAGATAGCCAACAAACTCCAATTTTGATGTATAAAATCAACCTGTAATCATCCAAGATGAACTGACTCACGCAGTGCGGGATACCCTGAATTGACACGCCTTCCAAGGCTCCAAATCGCAATGTAATGGTGCAATCAAGTCTAGGCAACTTGCATTGACACCTAATGAACCTCAATGTTGAGTATCAACTCCATTTGACATGTGTAATTATCAATTTTTGAAAACCCCTTTCTCTGTTTTTGGAAAAACCAGAAAAACCAGAAAAACCAATAGAAAATTTGCTCTAATTTCTTCAATATTTCACCAAATTGAGCAACTAGGCATTCATTGGCTTAGCAATAGTGTCCATCAACTCCATGTAAGAGGAATTTGACCAATTGTAAAACACCAAAGATTAATTGCTCGATTAAAATGCTCTGTTTCTCTGCAACCAGTGGACAGCCTGTTTTAATCAGCTCATTCCCAGCTCAATTAAGTATAATTGACCAAACAAATCACATAGCCCTCTTCTTCAAAGTGTAAAGCATCCAATTGCTAAGGAATTTGTGGAAGATATCAAGCAACCACTGAGAAATCGATCTCCTTGTGTCAGAACAGACAGTTTTCAGCTCTGTTTTCCCCTGTCTGGCTGCGCCACCTGCATTCAGGGTGTTTGGGAGTGATTGAAGTGACAATTGATGTTGTATTTAGGTGCCCAACACACTTAGGTATGTGTGCAACCCACCAATGCTTTGATTTTCACCAAAAATAGGCTCCAAATGCATCAATTTTTGACTGTCTTCTCTCTGTTTTGTGAGAGCTCAAAAAACCAGTAATTTCACTCAATCAAATGCATGTAAATTGCTCCAAAATCACAGTAGGGCTTGCATAGAAGTTGCCAATACATCTCTCATTGTCAGATACATGTTTACTTTGCCAGAATCACACATATTTCCACCATACATCAATGTTCCCAAGCTTTAATGGAAAGCTTCAAAAACCAGAATTTTGCTTTGCTTTGATTTGCTCTAAAATGCTTTGCTTTTGCCTGTTTCACCTGCAATCCGCTCAAGGATGTTTAGAGGACCTTACCCGGTAGGCCTAGCTTTCAGATCTGATAAGATTCGATGTGCTCCAAGCTTCACAGCTCCAATGGCAGCTTCACAGCTCCAATGGCAGCTTCACAGCTTCTTTTCACAGCTTCTTCTTCTCCCTCTTCACTCACTCACTCAAAAACCCTAATAAACAGCACAAGGCTCTGATACCATGTTGAAAGAACGGTAGAGAGGGAGGAGACACACACACACAGGAGCAAACCCTAATATATATTGCAAACCCTAACCATAGAGGGAAGCCATGTCCACTCTCACACAAAGTATAATGCACTAATCCATAATCCACACAACACACAATGAGTTGTGTCCACACTCTACTAACCCTAGCTAATGTCCACACACTATGACCAGCTGGACACGCGGTCATTTATGTCTCACACATGTTCCTACCTAATAATCTGCCAGCACATAGCATAGCTGGCTCACACTGACATCGAGCTTGAATCTCAACACGTACAACAGTTGCAACTCTATCAGAGGTAACCTCTTCACGACCACATTCTCAAGATAGTCAAAATGCTTCCCCAGCATTCTTGACATAAAATAGTCATTTACAAATAAATCACAAATACAGTTTCTATAACGAATTCACATCTTTCCAGTTTGTTCCACATCAATCCATATTATTTAACCCAAACCCAATTCATAAGTGTATCCATTCTTAACAAGATACATCATTTTCCATCCCATCTCATCAGATTCATTCACTTCACATAACATCCATTCCTATCTTTCTTAATTTACATTACGTCTCATTCGTTTAGATCTTATATTATTCATTCACATTCTGATTCACATGACATCTCATCTCATCCATTGGCTCATATCGACTTCATATCCATTCACATTCATATTTGTATTCATTATTCCACCTACACATCCACATTCACATCTACATCCATGCATCCACATTCACATTCACACCCATATATCCATATCCACATTCCACATTCATACATCCATATCCACATTCCACATTCATATATCCACATCCACATCTACATTCATACATCCACATTCACATTCACATCCATACATCCATACCCACATTCCACATCCATACCCACATTCATACATCCACATTCACATTCACATTCATACGTCCATATCCATATTCCACATTCATACATCCACATCCACATTCACATTCACATCCATACATCCATACCCACATTCCACATTCATACATCCATATCCATATTCCACATTCATACATCCATATCCATATTCCACATTCATACATCCATATCCATATTCCAGATTCATACATCCATACCCACATTCACATCCATACATCCATATCCATATTCATACATCCATACCCACATTCACGTCCATACATCCATACCCATATTCCACATTCATACATCCACATCCACATTCACATTCACATCCATACATCCATATCCACATTCCACATCCACATTCACATTCACATACATCCACATTCACATTCCAATTCTACATCCATATCCCCATTCACACATCCACATTCACATTCACATACATCCACATTCACATTCCAATTCTACATCCACATTCACATTCACACATCCACATTCACATTCACATACATCCACGTTCACATTCACATTCACATCCATACATCCATATCCACATTCCACATCTACATCATTTATTTCACATACATATAACTACATCCATTCTTTCACATACGTACATCTCCATCTATTCCTCGTTCATTTTCATCTATTTGATTCGTTTCACATCCTCATATCGATTTATAGAATACAAGAGAATTCTTATTTTTTATATAAGATTTCTTTACGCATCTATTTATGCATAAATTCCATTTTAAAAGGAGACTAACACTTTCGAAATAAAAATCAATCTTTTATGCATCTTTCTATGCATAAATTCATTTTAAATGAGAACGACACTTTTGAATTAAAAATCAATCCCTTATGCATCTTCCTATGCATAAAATTAAAATTGATGAGAGTAACACTTTTGGATTAAAATAAATTCTTTATGCATCTTTTCATTTATAAATCCAATTTAGTAGGAATTACACTTTTAGAATAAAAGAATTTCTCTTATGCATCTAATTTAAGCATAAAATCATTTATGATGAAAATCACACTTTTAATATAAAAATATCTTTTATGCACCCATTTATGCATAAAAATCAATTATGATAAAAGTAACACTTTTATAAAAAAATAATAATCTTTTATGCATACCTCTATGCATGAAAATCAAATACGATAAAAGTAATTAAAATAATAATCTTTTATGCATACCTCTATGCATGAAAATCAAATATGATAAAAGTATGACTTTTACAATAAAATAATAATCTTTTATGCATACCTCTATGCATGAAAATCAAATATGATAAAAGTAACACTTTTACATTAAAATAATAATCTTTTATGCATACCTCTATGCATGAAAATCAAATATGATAAAAGTAACACTTTTATAATAAAATAATAATATTTTATGCATACCTCTGCATGAAAATCAAATATGATAAAAGTAACACTTTTACAATAAAATAATAATCTTTTATGCATATCTCTATGCATGAAAATCAAATATGATAAAAGTAACACTTTTACAATAAAATATTTATCTTTTATGCATACCTCTATGCATGAAATTCAAATATGATAAAAGCACTTTTATAATAAAACTAAATTTCTTTTATACAAATAATCAAAATGCATCTTTTATGCATGAAAATGACACTTTAGAATATAGAATTCATAAGGATTACTCTTTTAGAATAATGAAAGATAATACTTATTTCCAAATTTTTGAAAAATTTTGCCATAACCTCCTTTGTATAGCTGACCATTTTTTAATTTTAGGTCTCTAAAATTAATTAGAAATGCATCAAGAGTATTTAAATCATTCTAAAGTAACATTTTTCTACTTATTTAAGAGAAACATTAGGAAAAACTTTAGTTTATTCATTAATCATTCACCTAGGATAAAGAATGGTTGGATTTACTAGAGAAGAGAGGGGAATGCCTTTTGTAATGAGGCATAACATCACTTGCAATTTTAGAGAAGACAAAAACCATTAAAAAAACCATAAAAACCATAAAATAAATAGAAAAGAGAAGAATCACCAACTTACTAATGAATTTGAGAGCTTTCCTTTGGCTTCATGGTTTGAGGGTTCAACTCTTGTTTGAGACAAGAGCTGAAAAATAATTGTCCATTGCTTCGATCCAAGCCTCAGCATCCTTCTCAATCTTTGAACCTTCCCCCTTAAAGGAGGGAGGTTGCATTTTCTTGAGCAGGATTTTCTTCTTCTGGACATCCGTATATAATGCATTGGGGAGTGGAGGCTAATCGTCCTGGTCATCATCGTAAGATTAAATTTTAGGACTACAAGACTCATACTTTACATTATGCTCATGCTTTTAAAAGTAAAACTTTTGAGATCATTTTATTTCTCAAATATTTACAAGGATAAGTTTTATTACAAAGATTTGAGACTAATATAATTAGTCTTATTGATCATAAAAGAAAAATCCTAGGCTCAACTAGACATGAGACTAGAGCGGTCCACATAGGTGAAAAGAGGGAAGGTCAAAAACTAATGAATTATGAGTAAAATTCATTGTTTTTGGCTCTTGGGAGAGGCAGGGTAACAGTGCAAAAACACTATTAAGTTTCAACAAAGGGGAGGGCTTCTATTTATAGAAAAAAGTGAGCGTCTAACCAAGCAAACTGATTCTAGAATTTTCCAGATCAGTTTGGTCAATTTTTGACCATTTTTAGGTCAGTTTTGCTCACTTTTTGAATCTAGTTGAAACAGGAGAGAGGAGAGATAAAAATATCTCATTATTTGGGAGTTTAAAAACAGGAGAGAGGAGACTTAAAAATATCTTATTATTTGGGAGTTTAAAACTCAATCAAGCATGTGAAATAGGCGCCTCCTTCACGAGGGGAGTTCCCACATGCAGAGGTGTCAAAAATGCATCATTACTTCTAAATATCTCTCTTTTTTAACTATTAACCTTGTCCTTAGTCAACTCTTCATCTTATGTGAGTATTAACTCATTTTTGAGAGATTTTTCTTTTATTTCTTCATTTATCTCCTCTCTACATTTGGATGAATCTTATTGGTCCATAGGAATCTTAATTTAAAATTTTGAAAAAATCTTCACCCCCAGGATAATGCCTCTTGAACAGAACAGATTATACTTAATTTCTAATGCACCTTTTGAAATTCTTTTTGAACTTCTGTTTCAGGGGAACTTATTTTAATAAGATGAGATATTTTTCTATCCAAAAATATTTAAAAATTAAATTACCACTCTCTAGAAGATTTTCTCTCTCTAGGCCAAAACTGGTAGAAACAAGATCTTTTATATTTTTGAAGAGAGGATTAATTATAGGGGAAGATACTGGACATCATGAGGGGCTGGGGGAGGAATCTTACAACCACAAGCCCGTGCATCGCTTGGTCAGAACCCTCCAGGATCCTCCTTCGGTGTCCTGGTACTTCACTCAGGGACCGCTTCGTCGGTGGCCCTCACCCATCGTACCGAAAGCACACCATTTTTCATCATACCCAGGCTGGTCAAGACCTGGGCAGGTTTTTGCGGCGTGAGCTGTCTCTCGAACACTCCCCGCCAGCTGTTGCAACCGAGCTTCCCTTAGATAAACATATATGCCAAATGCTCCCTCCCCAGCATTCTGGTGTAAGACAGTTCTTTAAGAAAATAGGGTTTCTGTGCAAGTTTATAGTTTTAATTTTGTTTGAATACCATGAATAAATCTTAAATCCGTATCCCAATACTTCTAGATCCAGGTCTGAATTCCAAATAGAATTCCTCGAATTCTGTTAACTTGATCCTCATATCAAAATCAAAAGTCTTAACTTAGTTTCAGATTCGGTGGGGGATTTGAGTACATTTTTCCAGGACTGGGCACATCGTCATTGATTGAAATTGATGAAGGAATTAGGTCTTGGTCAATAGTCTGAATCAGAGTTTGGGTGTGGAAAGGTTCTTCCTAAACTATCTTTCTCGAAAGGTACTATTTCAATTTCTCTTTTTCTAAATTTCGTTCGACGAATATTTGCTTACAGATTTCTAAAACATGAATTTCTTAGGAGGAATAAAATAATCATTTATCTCGATCTCCGACTTCGATAGTTTAATTGAATTTTCTCATTACCATCTTAGTGAATATGAAACGGTAGCATTTCTTCTCACAGATTATCTACTTATTCATTTTTCCAATTTTTATGGAAATTAAACAGAGGATTAAGAGAGCCATTATTTAAATATAATCATTCTATATGCATCTATTTATGCATAAAATCTACTTCTGATGAAAGTCACACATTTATCATCATAAAAATCATTTATAATAAAAATCACTCTTTTAATATGGAAGAATTTCTTTTATGCATCCATTTATGCATAAAAATCATTTATGATTAAAATCACTCTTTTAAAAAAAATATCTTTTATGCACCCATTTATGCATAAAAATTCATTTATGATGAAAATCACACTTTTAATATAAAAAAATATCTTTTATGGATATGTTTATGCATAAAAATCTTTTATGATGAAAATCACACTTTTAATATAAAATATATATTTTTTATGCATATGTTTATGCATAAAAATCATTTATGATGAAAATCAAACTTTTAATATAAAAAAATATCTTCTATGCATATGTTTATGCATAAGATTCATTTATGATGAAAATCACACTTTTAATATTAAAAAAACATCTTCTATGCATATGTTTATGCATAAAAATCATTTAAGATGAAAATCACACTTTTAATATAAAAAAATATCTTCTATGCATATGTTTATGCATAAAAATCTTTTATGATGAAAATCACACTTTTAATATAAAACAATATCTTCTATGTATATGTTTATGCATAAAAGTCTTTTATGATTAAAATCACACTTTTAATATAAAAAAATATCTTTTATGCATAAAAATCATTTATGATGAAAATCACACTTTTAATATAAAAAATATATCTCCTATGCATATGTTTATGCATAAAAATCTTTTATGATAAAAATCACACTTTTAATATAAAAAAATATCTTCTATGCATATGTTTATGCATGAGATTCATTTATGATGAAAATCACACTTTTAATATAACAAAATATCTTCTATGCATATGTTTATGCATAAGATTCATTTATGATTAAAATCACACTTTTAATATAAAAAATTATCTTTTATGCATATGTTTATGCATAAAAATCATTTATGATGAAAATCACACTTTTAATATATAAAAAAAATCTTCTATGCATATGTTTATGCATAAAAATCTTTTATGATAAAAATCACACTTTTAATATAAAAAAATATCTTCTATGCACATGTTTATGCATAAAAATCAATAATGATAAAAGTAACACTTTTATAATAAAAATATTCTTTTATGCATACTTTTATGCATGAAAATCAATATGATGAAAGTAACTCTTTTAAAATAAAAAATAATAATCTTTTATGCATTATTTTATGCATAAAAATCAATATGATAAAAGTAACACTTTTAAAATAAAAATAAATTTCTTTTATACAGATAATCAAAATACATCTTCTATGCAAGAAAATGGCACTTTTAGAATATAGAAACCGTAAGGATTACTCTTTTAGAATAATAAAAGATAATACTTATTTCCAAATTGTTAAAAACAAATTCGCCATAACCTCCTTTGTATGGCTGACCATTTTTTAATTTTTAAGTCTCTAAAATTAATTAAAAGTGCACCAAGAATATTTAAATCATTCTAAAGTAAACATTTTTCTACTTATTTAAGAGAAACATTATGAAAAACTTGATTTTATTCATTAATCATTCATCTAGGATAAAGAATGGTTGGATTTACTAGAGAAGAGAGGGGAATGCCTTTTTGCAATGAGGCATAACATTAATTTTGCTTCTAGTTTTGTGAACCAATTGAGAGACCATTATTATCTCTCTCTCTCTCTCTCTCTCTCTCTCACTTACTTATTACACTAATAAGCAGGATCAAAGAAATTTGAGTAATGTCTTATTATCAATCAATCAAGTTTGATTTCAATATTAATTTTGATATTTGTGATTATTTGTTTTGATTATAATAGTTGATAGGTCTATGAATTCCACAAAAAGCTAATCAAAATTATTGAATTAATATCAATAAATATAATAAATAGTTTTATTGCTAGGTTTATTCTCTCTCTCTCTCTCTCTCTCTCTCTCTCTCTCTCTCTCTCTCTATGCACAGCTAGGTGAGTGTCCCAGCCCCAAGCAATTCCCTTTTGCTAATACCATCACATATTCTCATTTTGCAAGCCCTCCAAATCCCTTTCGCATTGTGAATGGTATCCACACTGGGAGGAAAGCAGGGAGGCAACCATCCCAAGTTCCAACTCCAAGCTACAAACAACATACATCATCCTGAGGTCCCAATTACTAAAAATTGTAATAGTTAATAAATAATTAATTTTTATGCTTTCTACTTATAACAATCATGTTGTGCGCACACCTTTAATATTCTTTATTATCACAAATAGAGTATGATAAAACATGACAGCTAATAATGAAAGTTTGATACGAAAATTTGAAAGTTTACAAACACGAAACAAATTATTAAAGATCTAATCTTCCTCTTCCTTCCTCTATATCTTAAAGCAAGGTTTTTGGGGCTTATAAGATGGAATGGAAGAGAGGTTTGAAAAGGCCATGTTTTAAAAAAAATTTAATTTTTTGCATTGAATGATGAGATCTTCAAAGATTGAGAGGAAGAGGTGGGGAGGGATTCCCACGGGACTAAGTGACACTCTTAGAATCCAGCAGGGATCTACGGCCTTGGATCATCAATTGATGTGGGCCGTCCATTTTTTTGGGATGGAAAAAAAAATCCAATGGGTAAGCCAGGGGGCTTGATCTCACACACCTTAACCAGCATCTTACCACTATGCTAACGCACACATCTTGTTCATCTTTGTGAAAATTTTATACATAACACGTAATTTGGGCCCCCTTCCAACATAGTTCACACTTGGTTTACACATAGTTCACATGGCTCACACAGTTCACACACACCGTTCACACCTAGTTCACGCACACTTTACATTTAGTTCACAAAATTGTAGTTCACACATAGTTTACATTTAGTTCAAATCCAAATACGATGATGCAAATTGATTCCTGATCGCAGCACCTTTTTTCAACCATAGATCCCTCTTGGATGGCCCGTGTCATTTAGTTCACCAGGGTGGGATTCCAATGTCCATGGAGAAAATAACACGACAAGTTGCAGCAGCTACTACAGATTTTCAAATGATACTATTACATGTTGACCCTTAAAATTTTGAAGGGTAAATAGTTACTAGCCCTTATTTAAGAAAAAATTTGAGAAACTTTGTGTTCACATTCGGGTGCCTTGCGTGACTTTAGCCAAAAAGGAGTTGTAAAAATTGATTTTCACCCATGTTGTATGAGGGTAACCGTACCCGAGCTCGAGAACCTCAAAATGAGGAATGTCTTAATTTCACCCATAGTATGAGGGTTTTTTGCCCTAGCCCACCTAGAGACTTAAAAGTAATTTGTATGCATTTGTGATGTCTCGCAACAACTGCATTCAAGACAAGGTGTGAAAGAAGATGGCTCGTCACACAGGGTGCTTGAGACTGTGAGTCTCAAAATGAATTGTGAGTGCATTGTGCAAGATTGTGTACACGTTGGATGGGTTTATGTTCTCATTTGGGAGTGTTGTTGTGACTTGGAGTAGCAAGAAGCAACCCACGATTGCCTTGTCAAGTACAGAGGCAGAGTATCGAGGAGCTGTAGTGGCGACATGTGAGATAGCTTGGCTACACAAGCTATTTGCTGATTTGGGGTTGCATATGGATGGAAATGTTGTCATATATTGTGACAATCTTAGCAGCATATAGTTGGCCAGGAATCCAATGTATCATGCATGGACCAAACACATTGAGGTCCATTATCATTTCATTCGGGAGCGCATGTTAGCAGGCGGCATCGACATTGATTTGGTCTACGTCAACACCAGGATCAGGTAGCTGACATCTTCACAAAGGCATTGGGAGCTGAGAAGCTCCAACGATTTCAGACTATGCTAGGATTCCATGAGATGGAGATTGAGCTTGAGGGGGAGTGTTGAGATTTCAAGCTCAACATGAGTTGGCACTCATGCCACGAGTACGTGACCGTTGGCGTGGAGGTATTCGACACCGACATATCTCTTGCAGAGATTCTACAGTTGGACTACACCGACTAGTCCCTACCTATGACCCACCTCCATTTTGCGTGTTCACATTACGGACTGCTTGTATACACTCTACTATGAATGAGTTTTATGTTATCTACTTTGTAGACCTCTTTTGAGTAGTGAAGAAGAAGAATAAGTTTCAGCCTCTCTTCTTTAGAGTTTTGTGTGTGTGTGTGTTTGCTTGCAAGAGCTCAAGCTCCCTTCTCCCCTGTATCTTTTCATTTGGGTGTATGAGCAATAGTAGCCGTCCAAAACAATTTGTTCATAGGCTCTATTCATACGGTCTACTGTTCATAGGTTCTTTATTAAAAAGAAGCATTTTTTAATAAAGAGCCTTATCCTTTTACTTTACCCCCTCTTTACTTTACCCCCGCTACAACAGTACACCTGCCACCATCTCCCCAATCAGCGAACAAATTTTCCCTCCCTTCTCCTCCTCTTCCCCCTCCTTCCCCTATCCTCCCTCCTCGTTCACAACCCTAACCCTCCTACTGCCCCTCCTGCACGCAGAGAGAAAGTGTGTGTTTCTAGAGAGAGAAGCAAGCATCGTGCTTCATGAGTGAGAGAGAAATGAAATGAAATGATATATTAACGTCTACAAAAGGCCAAAATGACCTATGAGACCAAAAAAGGTTACAACAACTGGTGAATCTGATACAATGTCTGTGTGCTAAAAAAGACAAAAACTGAACTGAAATGCTGAAATACTGAAATACTAAAAGAGAGAGAGAGAGAGAGAGAAAGATGGCTTCACCATTGCAGCGAGAGAGATGCTCTCTCGAATGCTAGAGAGAGAGAGAGAGAGAGAGAGAGAGAGAGAGAGAGAGAGAGAGAGAGAGAGAGTTCTAAGCCGCATGCACATTTAAAGGAAAAGCACGCGAGACACACACACACACACACACAGAGTGTGTGTGTGTGTGTTCTAAGCCGCATACACATTTATAAGGAAAAGCACGCACATTTCTTTGTAGCCCTTCAATAATATTTTCTCAAAACTCATTTCTTTTTTTTTAATTAATTATTTTTCATGTTAGATAATGTTAGAGAGAGAGAACATCGCAGGGTTCACACTTCGCAGGGTTCGAACTTGTTTTCACCATAGATTCCTGGGGAGGAGGGGCAAAAAACAAGGCATGCCAACCTTGCGCTTGCCCTTATGGCACCTCAGATAACCTTGGCTGAGGCTTCAATAGCAGCATCCTTGACTCTGTTACAAGCTCAAGGCTTTGACCTAGACTTGTTGACATCATGTGTAGATAGTGATATCGATCTCTTGGCTCCAGAACTTCTGACGCCTCTAGAAGCACTAAAGCTCAAAATCGCATTACGGCAGAAGAGATTAGAACAGTTTAATGAAAGCTTGTACATAAGGCTTTTGTGCTATGTAGGTCTTGTGGATGTTTACTTCAAAGATGGAAGTAATCAATTAGGTAACGCAGTTTTGATAGGGGAGCAGGGATTTGCACTTACAGCATTGCACATATTGACTCAAGAAGATGATGGTGGTGAACAAGAAAGCTCAAGGACAGGAAAAGCAGGAAGCGATGCCCTACCAGGAAGCCCAAGCTCTAGCAAAGGAAAAACAAGTCGAAAAGCGAGAAATGATGCCCCAAGCTACAACAAAGGAAAAGCCAAAGTCCTTAAGAGGGAGGTCCAAAGCAAAAGAAAGAGGGAGGTCTAAGACATTCAGGTATGACAACTTGCACACACACACACACTCTCTCTCTCTCTTTATGCTACCAAAAATTCTTCTCTGTGTGCTTACATTAAGTCATTAGGAATTTTTTGAGGTCATTTAGAGGGCCTTGTAAGTAAGTTTGACCGGAATATTCCCTCCAAAAAGAGGCACCGGATAAAAGTTTTACAAATAAACTCCAAATTTGTCGGACTTCACATATTTAGATTCTACTCTCCAAAAGCTATCCATTGATATATAACATGATAGGGTTCAAAGAAGGGACAAGATAGATACCTAGAAGATTCTTTTTTCCATGGGAAAGATTCACGTAACGTGAATCTTTTCTATGCAAAAAGGAATCTTCTAGGTATCTATCTTATCCCTTCTCCTTAAGTTTTCTATGTATCTTCTTACTGCTTACATTAAGTTTTCAATGTATTTCAAAAAGTTTTTCTTTGTGTACGTTTACTGCTTATATTAAGTTTGCTTACATTAAGTTTTCTATGTAGCTTACATCAAGTTTCTGTGTATTTTCAAAACGTTTTTCTTTGTGCACATTTACTGCTTATTTTAAGTTTTCTGTGTATTTTAGATAAGATTTAATTAAGTTTTTTGTGTATCTTCAAAAAGTTCTTCTCTATGTGTATGTTTACTAAACTTAATGTGTATCTTCAAAAAGTTCTTCTCTATGTGTATGTTTACTAAACTTAATGTGTATTTTACATTAACTTTTTTGTCTATCTTCAAAAAGTTCTTCTCTGTGTATGTTTAATAAACTTAATGTGTATTTTACATTAAGTTTTTTGTGTATTTTCAAAAAGTTATTCTCTGTGTGTGTTTACTAAGTTTGCTTACATTAAGTTTTCTATGTAGCTTACATTAATTTTCTGTGTATTTTCAAAAAGTTTTTCTTTGTGCACATTTACTGCTTATATTAAGTTTTCTGTGTATTTTAGATAGGCTTTAATTAAGTTTTTTGTGTATCTTCAAAAAATTCTTCTTTGTGTATGTTTACTAAACTTAATGTGTATTTTACATTAAGTTTTTTTGTGTATTTTCAAAAAGTTATTCTCTGTGTATGTTTACTGCTTACATCAAGTTCTTTGTGTATTTTAGGTAAGCTTCCCAAATACACGTGAAGGCCTTCTGTAGTACAAGGCAGTGGTGGTGCATCTTTCCACCATAGATCACGACCTAGCTCTTTTGCGGGCAGTAGACCCACTACCACCTCAATTTCAAACCATTCACACGTTGTGTTTGTGGCCCCCATATCAGTCCTTTCGCAAGAAGCTGACAAAGTTTTTCTGCTCTCGTTTCCAACAAGAAAAGGAGAGCAGGTACGCATTTCTCACAATCCCTCTGGTGGTGAGGATTTCCCATGGTATGCAGAAGGTGCGGTGACTTGTGACATAGCAAAAGGTCAAGCTTTCGCTGATTATTCCTCGTTCGGTGGGGCATCAAGAGCTCTAGTAGTGCATCCTCTTCCTAATGAGGGGAGCTACAAGGCGTTAATCCACTTAGGAGCCTACCACCAAAGTGAGGTGCTTCCTAACTGGAACTCGGTCGGAGCTAGATAATCTCAATGTGAGCTTGGGCCAGAAAGCTTATAATGGATATTTTTCTGTCAAGGTAGGAGCTTTCATAGACGGCTACTTTCAGCCTAATGGTGCTAAAAAAGACTAAAAAACTGAACTGAAATGTTGAAATACTGAAATACTAAAAAAGAGAGAGCGAGAAAGATGGCTTCACCATTGCTACACAGCGAGAGAGATGCTCTCTCCAATGCTGGAGAGAGAGAGAGAGAGAGAGAGAGAGAGAGAGAGAGAGAGAGAGAGAGAGAGAGAGAGAGAGAGAGAGAGAGAGAGTTCTAAGCCGCATGCACATTGCCGCATGCACATTTAAAGGAAAAGCACATGAAGAGAGAGAGAGAGAGAGAGAAGAGAGAGAGAGCGAGAGAGAGAGAGTTCTAAGCCGCATGCACATTTAAAGGAAAAGCACAGAGAGAGAGAGAGTTCTAAGCCGCATGCACATTTATAAGGAAAAGCACGCACATTTCTTTGTAGCCCTTCAATAATATTTTCTCAAACTCATATCTTTTTTTCTTAATTAATTATTTTTCATGTTAGATAATGTTAGAGAGAGAGAACATCGCAGGGTTCAAACTTGTTTTTACCATAGATTCCTCGGGAGGAGGGACAGAAAACAAGGCACGCCAACCTTGCACTTGCGCTTCTGGCAACTCAGATAACCTTGGCTTAGGCTTCAGTAGCAGCATCCTTGACTCTGTTACAAGCTCAAGGCTTTGACCTAGACTTGTTGGACAGCATGCGTAGATAGTGATATCGATCGCTTGGCTCCAGAACTTCTGAAGAGATCGGAACAGTTTAATGAAAGCTTGTACAGAAGGCTTTTGTGCTGTGTAGGTCTTGTGGATGTTTACTTCAAAGATGGAAGTAATCAATTAGGTAACGCAGTTTTGATAGGGGATCAGGGATTTGCACTTACAGCATTGCACATATTGACTCAAGAAGATGATGGTGAACAAGAATGCTCAAGGACAGGAAAAGCAAGAAGCGATGCCCTACCAGGAAGCCCAAGCTACAACAAAGGAAAAGCCAAAGTCCTAAAGAGGGAGGTCCAAAGCAAAAGAAAGAGGGAGGTCCAAGACATTCAGGTATGCCAACTTGCACACACACACACACGCGCACGCGCACGCTCTCTCTCTCTCTCTCTCTCTCTCTCTCTCTCTCTCTCTCTCTCTCTCTCTCTCTCTCTCTCTCTCTCTCTCTCTCTCTCTCTCTCTCTCTCTATGCTACCAAAAATTCTTCTCTGTGTGCTTACATTAAGTTTCTTGTGTATCTTCTTTTTACTGCTTACATTAAGTTTTCAGTGTATTTCAAAAAGTTTTTCTATGTGTACGTTTACTGCTTATATTAAGTTTGCTTACATTAAGTTTTCTATGTAGCTTACATTAATTTTTCTATGTAGCTTACATTAAGTTTTCTATGTAGCTTACATTATTTTTTCTATGTAGCTTACATTAATTTTTCTGTGTATTTTCAAAAAGTTTTTCTTTGCGCACATTTACTTCTTATATTAAGTTTTCTGTGTATTTTAGATAAGCTTTAATTAAGTTTTTTGTGGATCTTCAAAAAGTTCTTCTCTATGTATGTTTACTAAACTTAATGTGTATTTTACATTAAGTTTTTTGTGTATCTTCAAAAAGTTCTTCTCTCTGTATGTTTACTAAACTTAATGTGTATTTTACATTAAGTTTTTTGTGTATTTTCAAAAAGTTATTCTCTGTGTATGTTTACTAAGTTTGCTTACATTACATTTTCTATGTAGCTTACATTAATTTTTCTGTGTATTTTCAAAAAGTTTTTGTTTGTGCACATTTACTGCTTATATTAAGTTTTATGTGTATTTTAGATAAGCTTTAATTAAGTTTTTTGTGTATCTTCAAAAAGTTCTTCTCTGTGTATGTTTACTAAACTTAATGTGTATTTTACATTAAGTTTTTTGTGTATTTTCAAAAAGTTATTCTCTGTGTATGTTTACTACTTACATCAGGTTCTCTGTGTATTTTAGGTAAGCTTTCCAAATACATGTGAAGGCCTTCTACAGTTACAAGGCAGTGGTGGTGCATCTTTCCACCACAGATGATGACCTAGCTCTTTTGCGAGCATTAGATCCACTACCGCCTCAATTTCAAACCATTCACATGTTGTGTTCGTGGCCTTCATATCAGTCACAGGAAGCTAACAAAGTATTTTCGCTCTCATTTCCAGCAGGAAAAGGAGAGCAGGTACACATTTCTCACAATCCCTCTGATGGTGAGGATCTCCCATGGTATGCATAGGGTGCGGTGACTTGTGTTGACACAGCAAAAGGACAAGCTTTCGCTGATTATTCCTTGTTCAGTGGGGCATCAGGAGCTCTAGTAGTGTATCCTCTTCCTAATGAGGGGAGCTACAAGGCGTTCATCCACGTAGGAACCTACCACCAAAGTGAGGTGCTTCCTAACTGGAATTGGTGGAGCTAGATAATCTCAATGTGAGCTTGGCCAGAAAGCTTATAATGGATATTTTTCTCTCAAGGTAGGAGCTTTCATAGACGGCTACTTTCAGCCTGGATGCGCTACTTTCATAAACGGCTACTTTCAGCCTGATGGCACTAAAAAAGTTTAAAAAACTGAACTGAAATGCTAAAATACTCAAATACTAAAAGAGAGAGAGAGAGAGAGAGAAAGATGGCTTCACCATTGCTGCACAGCGAGAGAGATGCTCTCTCCAATGCTGGAGAGAGAGAGAGAGAGAGAGAGAGGGGGGGGGAGAGAGAGAGAGTTCTAAGTCGCATGCACATTTAAAGGAAAAGCACGCAAAGACAGAGAGAGAGAGAGAGAGAGAGAGAGAGAGAGAGAGAGAGAGAGAGAGAGTTCTAAGCCGCATGCACATTTAAGGAAAAGCACGTGAGAGAGAGAGAGAGAGAGAGAGAGAGAGTTCTAAGCCGCATGCACATTTATAAGGAAAAGCACGCACATTTCTTTGTAGCCCTTCAACAATATTTTCTCAAAACTCATATCTTTTTTTTTAATTAATTATTTTTCATGTTAGATAATGTTAGAGAGAGAGAACATCGCAGGGTTCAAACTTCGCAGGGTTCAAACTTGTTTTTACCATAGATTCCTCGGGAGGAGGGGCAAAAAACAAGGCACGCCAACCTTGTGCTTGCCCCTTCTGGCAACTCAGATAACCTTGGCTGAGGCTTCAGTAGAGCAGCATCCTTGACTCTGTTACAAGCTCAAGGCTTTGACCTAGACTTGTTGGACAGCATGCGTAGATAGTGATATCGATCGCTTGGCTCCAGAACTTCTGACGCCTCTACAAGCACTAAAGCTCAAAATCGCATTACGGCAGAAGAGATCGGAACAGTTTAATTAAAGCTTGTACAAAAGACTTTTGTGCTGTATAGGTCTTGTGGATGTTTACTTCCAAGATGGAAGTAATCAATTAGGTAATGTTGTTTTGATAGGGGAGCAGGGATTTGCACTTACAGCATTGCACATATTGACTCAAGAAGATCATGGTGAACAAGAAAGCTCAAGGACAGGAAAAGCAGGAAGCGATGCCCTACCAAGAAGCCCAAGCTCTAGCAAAGGAAAAACAAGTCGAAAAGCAGGAAATGATGCCCCAAGCTGCAACAAAGGAAAAGCCAAAGTCCTAAAGAGGGAGGTCCAAAGCAAAAGAAAGAGGGAGGTCCAAAGCAAAAGAAAGAGGGAGGTCCAAGACATTCAGGTATGCCAACTTGCACACACACACACACACGCATGCACTCTCTCTCTCTCTCTCTCTCTCTCTCTCTCTCTCTCTCTCTCTCTCTCTCTCTCTCTCTCTCTCTCTATGCTACCAAAAATTCTTCTCTGTGTGCTTACATTAAGTTTACTGTGTATCTTCTTACTGCTTACATTAAGTTTTCAGTGTATTTCAAAAAGTTTTTCTCTGTGTATGTTTACTGCTTATATTAAGTTTGCTTACATTAAGTTTTCTATGTAGCTTACATTAATTTTTCTATGTAGCTTACATTAAGCTTTCTATGTAGCATACATTAATTTTTCTATGTAGCTTACATTAATTTTTTTGTGTATTTTCAAAAAGTTTTTCTTTGTGCACATTTACTTCTTATATTAAGTTTTCTGTGTATTTTAGATAAGCTTTAATTAAGTTTTTTGTGTATCTTCAAAAAGTTCTTCTCTATGTATCTTTACTAAACTTAATGTGTATTTTACATTATGTATCTTCAAAAAGTTCTTCTCTCTGTATGTTTACTAAACTTAATGTGTATTTTACATTAAGTTTTTTGTGTATTTTCAAAAAGTTATTCTCTGTGTATGTTTACTAAGTTTGCTTACATTACGTTTTTCTATGTAGCTTACATTAATTTTTCTCTGTATTTTTAAAAAGTTTTTGTTTGTGCACATTTACTGCTTATATTAAGTTTTATGTGTATTTTAGATAAGCTTTAATTAAGTTTTTTGTGTATCTTCAAAAAGTTCTTCTCTGTGTATGTTTAATAAAATTAATGTGTATTTTACATTAAGTTTTTTGTGTAAATCAAAAAAGTTATTCTCTGTGTATGTTTACTGCTTACATCAGGTTCTTTGTGTATTTTAGGTAAGCTTTCCAAATACACATGAAGGCCTTCTGCAGTACAAGGCAGTGGTGGTGCATCTTTCCACGACAGATGACGACCTAGCTCTTTTGCGGGCAGTAAACCCACTACCGCCTCAATTTCAAACCATTCACACGACGTGTTCGTGGCCCCCATATCAGTCACACGAAGCTAACAAAGTATTTTTGCTCTCGTTTCCAGTAGGAAAAGGAGAGCAGGTATACATTTCTCACAATCCCTCTGGTGGTGAGGATCTCCCATGGTATGCACAGGGTGCGGTGACTTGTGTTGACACAGCAAAAGGTCAAGCTTTGGCTGATTATTCCTCATTTGGTGGGGCATCAGGAGCTCTAGTAGTGCATCCTCTTCCTAATGAGAGGAGCTACAAGAAGGCGTTTATCCACTTAGGAACCTACCACGAAAGTGAGGTGCTTTCTAAGTGGAATCGGTCAAAGCTAGATAATCTCAATGTGAGCTTGGGCTAGAAATCTTATAACGGATATTTTTCTCTCAAGGTAGGAGCTTGCATAGACAGCTACTTTCAGCCTAATGGCACTAAAAAGGACTTAAAAACTGAACTGAAATGCTGAAATGATGAAATACTAAAAGAGAGAGAGAGAGAGAGAGAGAGAAAGATGGCTTCACCATTGCTGCACAACGAGAGAGATGCTCTCTCCAATGTTGGAGAGAGAGAGAGAGAGAGAGAGAGAGAGAGAGAGAGAGAGAGAGAGAGAGAGAGAGAGAGAGAGAGAGAGAGAGTTCTAAGCCGCATGCACATTTAAAAGGAAAAGCACACGAGAGAGAGAGAGAGAGAGAGAGAGAGAGAGAGAGAGAGAGAGAGAGAGAGAGAGAGAGAGAGAGAGAGAGAGTTCTAAGCCGCATGCACATTTATAAGGAAAAGCACGCACATTTCTTTGTATCCCTTCCAATAATATTTTCTCAAAACTCATCTCTTGTTTTTTAATTAATTTTGTTTCATGTTAGATAATGTTAGAGAGAGAGAACATCGCAGGGTTCGAACTTGTTTTTACCATAGATTCCTGGGGGGAGGAGGGGCAAAAAACAAGGCATGCCAACCTTGCGCTTAAATGGCAAGTTAGATAACCTTGGCTGAGGCTTCAGTAGCAGCATCCTTGACTCTGTTTTACAAGCTAAGGGCTTTGACCTAGACTTGTTGACAGCATGCGTAGATGGTGATATCGATCACTTGGCTCCAGAACTTATGATGCCTCTATAAGCACTAAAGCTCAAAATCGCAATACAGCAAAAGAGATCCGAAGAGTTTAATGAAAGCTTGTACATAAGGCTTTTGTGCTGTGTAGGTCTTGTGGATGTTTACTTCAAAGATGGAAGTAATCGATTAGGTAATGCAGTTTTGATAGGGGAGCAGGGATTTGCACTTACAGCATTGCACATATTGACTCAAGAAGATCATGGTAAACAAGAAAGCTCAAGGACAGGAAAAGCAGGAAGCGATCCCCTACCAGGAAGCCCAAGCTCTAGCAAAGGAAAAACAAGTCGAAAAGCAGGAAATGATGCCCCAAGCTACAACAAAGGAAAAGCCAAAGTCCTAAAGAGGGAGGTCCAAAGCAAAAGGAAAGAGGGAGGTCCAAGACATTCAGGTATGCCAACTTGCACACACACACACGCGCACGCGCACGCTCTCTCTCTCTCTCTCTCTCTCTCTCTCTCTCTCTCTCTCTCTCTCTCTCTCTCTCTCTCTCTCTCTCTCTCTCTCTCTCTATGCTACCAAAAATTCTTCTCTGTGTGCTTACATTAAGGTTTCCTGTGTATCTTCTTACTGCTTACATACAGTTTTCAGTGTATTTCAAAAAGTTTTTCATTGTGTACGTTTACTGCTTATATTAAGTTTGCTTACATTAAGTTTTCTATGTAGCTTACATTGATTTTTCTATGTAGCTTACATTAAGTTTTCTATGTAGCTTACATTGATTTTTCTATGTAGCTTACATTAAGTTTTTCTATGTAGCTTACATTGATTTTTTTCTATGTAGCTTACATTAAGTTTTCTATGTAGCTTACAATTGATTTTTCTATGTAGCTTACATTAATTTTTCTGTGTATTTTCAAAAAGTTTTTCTTTGTGCACATTTTACTTCTTATATTAAGTTTTCTATGTATTTAGGTAAGCTTTAATTATGTTTTTTGTGGATCTTCAAAAAGTTCTTCTCTATGTATGTTTACTAAACTTAATGTGTATTTTTACATTAAGTTTTTTGTGTATCTTCAAAAAGTTCTTCTGTGTGTATGTTTACTAAACTTAATGTGTATTTTACATTTAAGTTTTTTGTGTATTTTCAAAAAGTTATTCTCTGTGTATGTTTACTAAAGTTTGCTTACATTACGTTTTCTATGTAGCTTACATTAATTTTTCTCTGTATTTTCAAAAAGTTTTTCTTGTGCACATTTACTGCTTATATTAAGTTTTCTGTGTATTTTAGATAAGCTTTAATTAAGTTTTTTGTGTATCTTCAAAAAGTTCTTCTCTGTGTATGTTTACTAAACTTAATGTGTATATTTTACATTAAGTTTTTTGTGTATTTTCAAAAAGTTATTCTCTGTGTATGTTTATTGCTTACATCAAGTTCTTTGTGTATTTTAGGTAAGCTTCCCAAATACACGTGAAGGCCTTCTGTAGTACAAGGCAGTGGTGGTGCATCTTTCCACCACGGCGGACGACGACCTAGCTCTTTTGCAGGCAGTAGACCCACTACCGCCTCAATTTCAAACCATTCACAACGTTGCGTTCGTGGCCCCCATATCAGTCATCATGCAGGAAGCTCACAAAGTATTTCTGCTCTCGTTTCCAGCAGGAAAAGGAGAGCAGGTACACATTTCTCACAATCCCTCTGGTGGTGAGGATCTCCCATGGTATGCACAGGGTGCGGTGACTTGTGTTGACATAGCAAAAGGTCAAGCTTTCGTTTATTATTCCTCGTTCGGTGGGGCATCAGGAGCTCTAGTAGTGAATCCTCTTCCTAATGAGGGGAGCTATAAGAAGGCTTCATCCACTTAGGAACCTACCACAAAAGTGAGGTGCTTCCTAAGTGGAATCGGTCGGAGAGCTAGATAATCTCAATGTGAGCTTGGGCCAGAAAGCTTATAACGGATATTGTTCTCTTAAGGTAGGAGCTTTCATAGACGGTACTTTCAGCTTGATAGCACTAAAAAAGACTAAAAATTTGAACTGAAATGCTAAAATACTGAAATACTAAAAAAAGAGAGAGAGAGAAAGATGGCTTCACCATTGCTGCATAGCGAGAGAGATGCTCTCTCCATTGCTTGAGCGAGAGAGATGCTCTCTCCATTGCTTGAGAGAGAGAGAGAGAGAGAGAGAGAGAGAGAGAGAGAGTTCTAAGTCGCATGCACATTTAAAGGAAAAGCACGAGAGAGAGAGAGAGAGAGAGAGAGAGAAAAGAGAGAGAGAGAGGAGAGAGAGAGAGAGAGAGAGAGAGTTCTAAGCCGCATACACATTCATAAGGAAAAGCACGCACATTTCTTTGTAGCCCTTCAATAATATTTTCTCAAAACTCATTTCTTTTTTTTTAAATTAATTTTTTTCATGTTAGATAATGTTAGAGAGAGAGAACATCGCAGGGTTCAAACTTCGCGGGGTTCGAACTTGTTTTTACCATAGATTAGGGAGGAGGGGCAGAAAACAAGGCACGCCAACCTTGCGCTTGCCCTTATGGCCACTCAGATAACCTTGGTTGAGGCTTCCGTAGTAGCAGCATCCTTGACTCTATTACAAGCTCAAGGCTTTGACCTAGACTTGTTGACAGCATGCGTAGAGAGTGATATCGATCGCTTGGCTCCAGAACTTTTAACGGCTCTACAAGCACTAAAGCTCAAAATCGCATTACGGCAAAAGAGATCGGATGAAAGCTTGTACAAAAGACTTTTGTGCTGTGTAGGTCTTGTGGATGTTTACTTCAAAGATGGAAGTAATCAATTAGGTAACGCAATTTTGATAGCGGAGCAGGGATTTGCACTTACAGCATTGCACATATTGACTCAAGAAGATGATGGTGAACAAGAATGCTCAAGGACAGGAAAAGCAGGAAGCGATGCCCTACTAGGAAACCCAAGCTCTAGCAAAGGAAAAACAAGTCGAAAAGCAAGAAATGATGCCCCAAGCTAAAACAAAGGAAAAGCCAAAGTCCTAAAGAGGGAGGTCCAAAGCAAAAGAAAGAGGGAGGTCCAAGACATTCAAGTATCCCAACTTGCTCTCTCTCTCTCTCTCTCTCTCTCTCTCTCTCTCTCTCTCTCTCTCTCTCTCTCTCTATATATATATATATATATATATATATATATATATGCTACCAAAAATTCTTCTCTGTGTGCTTACATTAAGTTTACTGTGTATCTTCTTACTGCTTACATTAAGGTTTTCAGTGTATTTCAAAAAGTTTTTCTATGTGTACGTCTACTGCTTATATTAAGTTTTGCTTACATTAAGTTTTCTATGTAGCTTACATTAATGTTTCTGTGTATTTTCAAAAAGTTTTTCTTTGTGCACATTTACTGCTTATTTTAAGTTTTCTGTGTATTTTAGATAAGCTTTAATTAAGTTTTTTGTGTATCTTCAAAAAGTTCTTCTCTGTGTATGTTTACTAAACTTAATGTGTATTTTACATTAAGTTTTTTGTGTATCTTCAAAAAGTTCTTCTCTGTGTATGTTTACTAAACTTAGTGTGTATTTTACATTAAGTTTTTTGTGTATTTTCAAAAAGTTATTCTCTGTGTATGTTTACTAAGTTTGCTTACATTAAGTTTTCTATGTGGCTTACATTAATTTTTTTGTGTATTTTCAAAAAGTTTTTCTTTTTGCACATTTACTGCTTATATTAAGTTTTCTGTGTATTTTAGATAAGCTTTAATTAAGTTTTTTGTGTATCTTCAAAAAGTTCTTTCTCTGTGTATGTTTACTAAACTTAATGTGAATTTTACATTAAGTTTTTTGTGTATTTTCAAAAAGTTATTCTCTGTGTATGTTTACTGCTTACATCAAGTTCTCTGTGTATTTTAGGTAAGCTTCCCAAATACACGTGAAGGCTTTCTGCAGTACAAGGAAGTGGTGGTGCATCTTTCCACCACACATGACGACCTAGCTCTTTTGCGGGCAGTAGACCCACTACCGCCTCAATTTCAAACCATTCACACGTTGCGTTCGTGGCCCCCATATCAGTCAGGAACTGACAAAGTATTTCTGCTCTCATTTCCAGCAGCAGCAGGAAAAGGAGAGCAGGTACACATTTCTCACAATCCCTCTGGTGGTGAGGATCTCCCATGGTATGCAGTTACAAGCTCAAGGCTTTGACCTAGACTTGTTGACAGCATGCGTAGATAGTGATATCGATCGCTTGGCTCCAGAACTTTTGACGCCTCTACAAGCCACTAAAGCTCAAAATCGCATTACGGTCGAAGAGATCGGAACAGTTTAATAAACACTTGTACAGAAGGCTTTTGTGCTGTGTAGGTCTTGTGGATATTTACTTCAAAGATGGAAGTAATCAATTAGGTAATGCAGTTTTGATAGGGGAGCAGGGATTTGCACTTACAGCATTGCACATATTGACTCAAGAAGATGATGGTGAACAAGTCGAAAAGCAGGAAATGATGCCCCAAGCTACAACAAAGAAAAAGCCAAAGTCCTAAAGAGGGAGGTCCAAAGCAAAAGAAAGAGGGAGGTCCAAGACATTCAGGTATGCCAACTTGCACACACTCTCTCTCTCTCTCTCTCTCTCTCTCTCTCTCTCTCTCTCTCTCTCTCTCTCTCTCTCTCTCTCTCTCTCTCTCTATGCTACCAAAATTCTTCTCTGTGTGCTTACATTAAGTTTACTGTGTATCTTCTTACTGCTTATATTGAGTTTGCTTACATTAAGTTTTCTATGTAGCTTACATTAATTTTTCTATGTAGCTTACATTAAGTTTTCTATGTAGCTTACATAAGTTTTCTATGTAGCTTACATTAATGTTTCCGTGTATTTTCAAAAAGTTTTTCTTTTGTGCACATTTAGTGCTTATTTTAAGTTTTCTGTGTATTTTAGATAAGCTTTAATTAAGTTTTTTGTGTATCTTCAAAAAGTTCTTCTCTGTGTATGTTTACTAAACTTAATGTGTATTTTACATTAAGTTTTTTGTGTATCTTCAAAAGTTCTTCTCTGTGTATGTTTACTAAACTTAATGTGTATTTTACATTAAGTTTTTTGTGTATTTTCAAAAAGTTATTCTCTGTGTATGTTTACTAAGTTTGCTTACATTACGTTTTCTATTATGTAGCTTACATTAATTTTTCTATGTATTTTCAAAAAGTTTTCTTTGTGCACATTTATTGCTTATATTAAGTTCTCTATGTATTTTAGATAAGCTTTAATTAAGTTTTTTGTGTATCTTCAAAAAGTTCTTCTCTGTGTATGTTTACTAAACTTAATGTGAATTTTACATTAAGTTTTTTGTTTATTTTCAAAAAGTTATTCTCTGTGTATATTTACTGCTTCTACATCAAGTTCTCTGTGTATTTTAGGTGAGCTTTCCAAATACACGTGAAGGCCTCCCGCAATACAAGGCAGTGGTGGTGCATCTTTCCACCACACGGATGACGACCTAGCTCTTTTGCGGGCAGTAGACCCACTACCGCCTCAATTTTCAAACCATTATCACGTTGCGTTCGTGGCCCCATATCAGTCTCGGAGGAAGCTAACAAAGTATTTCTGCTCTCGTTTTCTAGCAGGAAAAGGAGAGCAGGTACACATTTCTCACAATCCTCTGGTGGTGAGGATCTCCCATGGTATGCATAGGGTGTGGTGACTTGTGTTGACACAGCAAAAGGTCAAGCTTTCGCTGATTATTCCTCTTTCGGTGGGGCATTTAGAGCTCTAGTAGTGCATCCTCTTCCTAATGAGGGGAGCTACAAGAAGGCTTCATCCACTTAGGAACCTACCACGAAAGTGAGGTGCTTCCTAAGTGGAATCGGTAGGAGAGCTAGATAATCTCAATGTGAGCTTGGGCCAGAAAGCTTATAACGGATATTTTTCTTTCAAGGTAGGAGCTTTCAGCTACTTTCAGCCTGATGGCACTAAAAAAGACTAAAAAACTGAATTGAAATGCTTAAATATTAAACTTCACCATTGCTGCACAACGAGAGAGATGCTCTCTCCAATGCTGGAGAGAGAGAGAGAGAGAGAGAGAGAGAGAGAGAGAGAGAGAGAGAGAGAGAGAGAGAGAGAGTTCTAAGCCGCATGCACATTTAAAGGAAAAGCACGCAAGAGAGAGAGAGAGAGAGAGAGAGAGAGAGAGAGTAAGCCGCATGCACATTTATAAGAAAAAGCACGCACATTTCTTTGTAGGCCTTCAATAATATTTTCTCAAAACTCATAGCTTTTTTTTAATTAATTTTTTTTCATGTTAGATAATGTTAGAGAGAGAGAACATCGCAGGGTTC
>NC_141092.1:2874910-2952410 GCF_041138505.1 Cibotium barometz
CACACGTTGCGTTCGTGGCCCCCATATCAGTCAGGAACTGACAAAAGTATTTCTGCTCTCATTTCCAGCAGCAGCAGGAAAAGGAGAGCAGGTACACATTTCTCACAATCCCTCTGGTGGTGAGGATCTCCCATGGTATGCAGTTACAAGCTCAAGGCTTTGACCTAGACTTGTTGACAGCATGCGTAGATAGTGATATCGATCGCTTGGCTCCAGAACTTTTGACGCCTCTACAAGCACTAAAGCTCAAAATCGCATTACGGTCGAAGAGATCGGAACAGTTTAATAAACACTTGTACAGAAGGCTTTTGTGCTGTGTAGGTCTTGTGGATATTTACTTCAAAGATGGAAGTAATCAATTAGGTAATGCAGTTTTGATAGGGGAGCAGGGATTTGCACTTACAGCATTGCACATATTGACTCAAGAAGATGATGGTGAACAAGTCGAAAAGCAGGAAATGATGCCCCAAGCTACAACAAAGAAAAAGCCAAAGTCCTAAAGAGGGAGGTCCAAAGCAAAAGAAAGAGGGAGGTCCAAGACATTCAGGTATGCCAACTTGCACACTCTCTCTCTCTCTCTCTCTCTCTCTCTCTCTCTCTCTCTCTATGCTACCAAAAATTCTTCTCTGTGTGCTTACATTAAGTTTACTGTGTATCTTCTTACTGCTTATATTGAGTTTGCTTACATTAAGTTTTCTATGTAGCTTACATTAATTTTTCTATGTAGCTTACATTAAGTTTTCTATGTAGCTTACATTAAGTTTTCTATGTAGCTTACATTAATGTTTCCGTGTATTTTCAAAAAGTTTTTCTTTGTGCACATTTACTGCTTATTTTAAGTTTTTTGTGTATTTTAGATAAGCTTTAATTAAGTTTTTTGTGTATCTTCAAAAAGTTCTTCTCTGTGTATGTTTACTAAACTTAATGTGTATTTTACATTAAGTTTTTTGTGTATCTTCAAAAAGTTCTTCTCTGTGTATGTTTACTAAACTTAATGTGTATTTTACATTAAGTTTTTTGTGTATTTTCAAAAAGTTATTCTCTGTGTATGTTTACTAAGTTTGCTTACATTACGTTTTCTATTATGTAGCTTACATTAATTTTTCTATGTATTTTCAAAAAGTTTTTCTTTGTGCACATTTATTGCTTATATTAAGTTCTCTATGTATTTTAGATAAGCTTTAATTAAGTTTTTTGTGTATCTTCAAAAAGTTCTTCTCTGTGTATGTTTACTAAACTTAATGTGAATTTTACATTAAGTTTTTTGTTTATTTTCAAAAAGTTATTCTCTGTGTATATTTACTGCTTCTTACATCAAGTTCTCTGTGTATTTTAGGTGAGCTTTCCAAATACACGTGAAGGCCTCCCGCAATACAAGGCAGTGGTGGTGCATCTTTCCACCACACGGATGACGACCTAGCTCTTTTGCGGGCAGTAGACCCACTACCGCCTCAATTTCAAACCATTATCACGTTGCGTTCGTGGCCCCCATATCAGTCTCGGAGGAAGCTAACAAAGTATTTCTGCTCTCGTTTTCTAGCAGGAAAAGGAGAGCAGGTACACATTTCTCACAATCCCTCTGGTGGTGAGGATCTCCCATGGTATGCATAGGGTGTGGTGACTTGTGTTGACACAGCAAAAGGTCAAGCTTTCGCTGATTATTCCTCTTTCGGTGGGGCATTTAGAGCTCTAGTAGTGCATCCTCTTCCTAATGAGGGGAGCTACAAGAAGGCTTCATCCACTTAGGAACCTACCACGAAAGTGAGGTGCTTCCTAAGTGGAATCGGTAGGAGAGCTAGATAATCTCAATGTGAGCTTGGGCCAGAAAGCTTATAACGGATATTTTTCTTTCAAGGTAGGAGCTTTCAGCTACTTTCAGCCTGATGGCACTAAAAAAGACTAAAAAACTGAATTGAAATGCTTAAATATTAAACTTCACCATTGCTGCACAACGAGAGAGATGCTCTCTCCCAATGCTGGAGAGAGAGAGAGAGAGAGAGAGAGAGAGAGAGAGAGGAGAGAGAGAGAGTTCTAAGCCGCATGCACATTTAAAGGAAAAGCACGCAAGAGAGAGAGAGAGAGAGAGAGAGAGTAAGCCGCATGCACATTTATAAGAAAAAGCACGCACATTTCTTTGTAGGCCTTCAATAATATTTTCTCAAAACTCATAGCTTTTTTTTAATTAATTTTTTTTCATGTTAGATAATGTTAGAGAGAGAGAACATCGCAGGGTTCAAACTCTACACGGTTTGAACTTGTTTTTACCATAGATTCCTGGGGAGGAGGGGCAGAAAAGAAGGCACACCAACCTTGCGCTTGAATGGCAACTTAGATTACCTTGACTGAGGCTTCAGTAGCAGCATCCTTGACTTTCTTACAAGCTCAAGGCTTTGACCTAGACTTGTTGACAGCATGCATAGATAGTGATATCGATCGCTTGGCTCCAGAACTTCTGATGCCTCTACAAGCACTAAAGCTCAAAATCGCATTATGGCAAAAGAGATCGAAAGTTTAAGTTTGCTTACATTAAGTTTTCTCTGTGTACGTTTATTGCTTATATTAAGTTTGCTTACATTAAGTTTTCTATGTAGCTTACATTAATTTTTCTGTGTATTTTCAAAAAGTTTTTCTTTGTGCACATTTACTTCTTATATTAAGTTTTCTATGTATTTTAGGTAAGCTTTAATTATGTTTTTTGTGGATCTTCAAAAAGTTCTTCTCTATGTATGTTTACTAAACTTAATGTGTATTTTACATTAAGTTTTTTGTGTATCTTCAAAAAGTTCTTCTCTGTGTATGTTTACTAAACTTAATGTGTATTTTACATTAAGTTTTTGTGTATTTTCAAAAAGTTATTCTCTGTGTATGTTTACTAAGTTTGCTTACATTACGTTTTCTATGTAGCTTACATTAATTTTTCTCTGTATTTTCAAAAAGTTTTTCTTTGTGCACATTTACTGCTTATATTAAGTTTTCTGTGTATTTTAGATAAGCTTTAATTAAGTTTTAAGTTCTTCTATGTGTATGTTTACTAAACTTAATGTGTATTTTACATTAAGTTTTTTGTGTATTTTCAAAAAGTTATTCTCTGTGTATGTTTACTGCTTACATCAAGTTCTCTGTGTATTTTAGGTAAGCTTCCCAAATACACGTGAAGGCTTTCTGCAGTACAAGGCAGTGGTGGTGCATCTTTCCACCACGGATGATGACCTAGCTCTTTTGCAAGCAGTAGACCCACTACCGCCTCAATTTCAAACCATTCACACGTTGCGTTCGTGGCCCCCATATTAGCGCAGGAAGCTGACAAAGTATTTATGCTCTCGTTTCCAACAGGAAAAGGAGAGCAGGTACACATTTCTCACAATCCCTCTAGTGGTGAGAGGATCTCCCATGGTATGCACAGGGTGCGGTGACTTGTGTTGACACAACAAAAGGTCAAGCTTTCGCTGATTATTCCTTGTCGGTGGGGCATCAGGAGCTCTAGTAGTGCATCCTCTTCCTAATGAAGGGAGCTACAAGGTGTTCATCCACGTAGGAACCCACCACCAAAGTGAGGTGCTTCCTAAGTGGAATCGTCGGTCGGAGCTAGATAATCTCAATGTGAGCTTGGGCCAGAAAGCTTATAACGGATATTTCTCTCTCAAGGTAGAAGCTTTCATAGACAACTTTTTTCAGTCTGAAGGCGCTAAAAAAGACTAAAAAACTGAACTGAAATGGTGAAATACTGAAATACTAAAAAAGAGAGAGAGAGAGAAAGATGGCTTCACCATTGCTGCATAGCGAGAGAGATGCTCTCTCCAACCAATGCTTGAGAGAGAGAGAGAGAGAGAGAGAGAGAGAGAGAGAGAGAGAGAGTTATAAGCCGCATGCACATTTAAAGGAAAAGCACGCGAGAGAGAGAGAGAGAGAGAGAGAGAGAGAGAGAGAGAGAGAGAGAGCGAGAGAGAGAGAGAGAGAGAGAGAGAGAGTTCTAAGCCACATGCACATTTATAAGGAAAAGCACGCACAATTCTCTATAGCCCTTTCTTTTTTTAAAAAAATTAATTATTTTTCATGTTAGATAATGTTAAAGAGAGAGAACATCGCAGGGTTCAAACTTCACAGGGTTCAAACTTGTTTTTACCATAGATTCCTGGGGAGGAGGGGCAGAAAACAAGGCACACCAACCTTGCGCTTGCCCTTATGGCAACTCAGATAACCCTTGCTGAGGCTTCAGCAGCATCCTTGAGGGTTCAAACTTCGTAGGGTTCAAACTTGTTTTTACCACCATAGATTCCTCAAGAGGAGGGGCAGAAAACAGGCACGCCAACCTTGCGCTTGCCCTTATGGCAACTCAGATAACCTTGGCTGAGGCTTCAGTAGCAGCATCCTTGACTCTGTTACAAGCTCAAGGCTTTGACCTAGACTTGTTGTTGACAACATGCGTAAATAGTGATATCAATCGCTTGGCTCTAGAACTTCTCACGCCTCTACAAGCACTAAAGCTCAAAATAGCATTACGCGGCAGAAGAGATCAGAACCGTTTAATGAAAGCTTGTACAGAAGGCTTTGGTGCTGTGTAGGTCTTGTGGATGCTTACTTCAAAGATGGAAGTAATCAATTAGGTAACGCAATGTTGATAGGGGAGCAGGGATTTGCACTTACAGCATTGCACATATTGACTCAAGAAGATCATGGTGAACAAGAAAGCTCAAGGAGAGGAGAAGCAGGAAGCAATGCCCTACCAGGAAGCCCAAGCTCTAGCAAAGGAAAAACAAGTTGAAAAGCAGGAAATGATGCCCCAAGCTACAACAAAGGAAAAGCCAAAGTCCTAAAGAGGGAGGTCCAAAGCAAAAGAAAGAGGGAGGTCCAAGACATTCAGGTATGCCAACTTGCACACACACAAACGCGCGCACGCGCACACTCTTTCTCTCTCTCTCTCTCTCTCTCTCTCTCTCTCTCTCTCTCTCTCTCTCTCTCTCTCTCTCTCTCTCTCTCTCTCTCTCTCTCTCTCTCTCTCTATGCTACCAAAAATTCTTTTGTGTGCTTACATTAAGTTTACTGTGTATCTTCTTATTGCTTACATTAAGTTTACTGTGTATCTTCTTACTGCTTACATTAAGTTTTCAGTGTATTTCAAAAAGTTTTTCTCTATGTACATTTATTGCTTATATTAAGTTTGCTTACATTAAGTTTTCTATGTAGCTTACATTAAGTTTTCTATGTAGCTCTTACATTAATTTTTCTGTGTATTTTCAAAAAGTTTTTCTTTGTGCGCATTTACTGCTTATATTAAATTTTCTGTGTATTTTAGATAAGCTTTAATTAAGTTTTTTGTGTATCTTCAAAAAGTTCTTCTCTCTGTATGTTAACTTAATGTGTATTTTACATTAAGTTTTTTGTGTATTTTCAAAAAGTTATTCTCTATGTATGTTTACTGCTTACATCAAGTTCTCTGTGTATTTTACTGCTTACATCAAGTTCTCTATGTATTTTAGGTAAGCTTCCTAAATACACGTGAAGGCCTTCTGCAATACAAGGCAGTGGTGGTGCATCTTTCCACCACGGATGACGACCTAGCTCTTTTGCGGGCAATAGACCCACTACCGCCTCAATTTCAAACCATTCACACGTTGCGTTCGCAGGAAGCTGACAAAGTATTTCTGCTCTCGTTTCTAGCAGGAAAAGGAAAGCAGGTACACATTTCTCACAATCCTTCTGGTGGTGAGGATCTCCCATGGTATGCAGAGGGTGCGGTGACTTGTGTTGACACAGCAAAAGGTCAAGCTTTCGCTGATTATTCCTCGTTTGGTGGGGCATCAGGAGCTCTAGTAGTGCATCCTCTTCCTAATGAGGGGAGCTACAAGGCGTTCATCCATGTAGGAACCTACCACCAAAGTGAGGTGCTTCCTAAGTGGAGTCAGTCGAAGCTAGATAATCTCAATCTGAGCTTGGGCTAGAAAGCTTATAACGGATATTTTTCTCTCAAGGTAGGAGCTTTCATCATAGACGGCAACTTTCAGCCTGATGGCGCTAAAAAAGACTAAAAAACTGAACTGAAATGCTAAAATACTGAAATACTAAAAAGGAGAGAGAGAGAGAGAGAAAGATGGCTTTACCATTGCTGCACAGCGAGAGAGATGCTCTCTCCAATGCTGGAGAGAGAGAGAGAGAGAGAGAGAGAGAGAGAGAGAGAGAGAGAGAGTTCTAAGCCGCACGCACATTTATAAGGAAAAGCACACACATTTCTTTGTAGCCCTTCAATAATATTTTCTCAAAACTCATATCTTTTTTTTTAATTAATTATTTTTCATGTTAGATAATGTTAGAGAGACAGAACATTACAGGGTTTAAACTTCGCAGGGTTCAAACTTGTTTTTACCATAGATTCCTCGCGAGGAGGGACAGAAAACAAGGCACGCCGGGCCTTGCGCTTGCCCTTATGGCAACTCAGATAACCTTAGTTGAGGCTTCAGTAGTAGCATCCTTGACTGTGTTACAAGCTCAAGGCTTTGACCTTGACTTGTTGACAGCATGCGTAGATAGTGATATCGATCGCTTGGCTCCAGAACTTCTTACACCTCTACAAGCACTAAAGCTTAAAATTGCATTACGGCAGAATAGATCGGAACAGTTTAATGGAAGATTTTACAAAAGTCTTTTGTGCTATGTAGGTCTTGTGGATGTTTACTTCAAAGATGAAAGTAATCAATTAGGTAATGCAATTTTGATAGGGAAGCAAGGATTTGCACTTACAGCATTGCACATATTGACTCAAGAAGATGATGGTGAACAAGAAAGCTCAACGACAGGAAAAGCAAGAAGCGATGCCCTACCAGGAAGCCCAAGCTCTAGCAAAGGAAAAACAAGTCAAAAAGTAGGAAATGATGCCCCAAGGTACAACAAAGGAAAAGCCAAAGTCCTTAAGGGGGAGGTCCAAAGCAAAAGAAAGAGGGAGGTCCAAGACATTCAGGTATGCCAACTTGCACACACACACACATGCGCGCACGCACTCTCTCTCTCTCTCTCTCTCTCTCTCTCTCTCTCTCTCTCTCTCTCTCTCTCTCTCTCTCTCTCTCTACGTTACCAAAAATTCTTCTCTATGTGCTTACATTAAGTTTACTGTGTATCTTCTTACTGCTTACATTAAGTTTTCAGTGTATTTCAAAAAGTTTTTCTCTGTGTACGTTTAGTGCTTATATTAAGTTTGCTTACATTAAGTTTTCTATATAGCTTATATTAATTTTTCTATGTAGCGTACATTAAGTTTTCTATGTAGCTTACATTAATTTTTCTGTGTATTTTCAAAAAGTTTTCTTCGTGCACATTTACTGCTTATATTAAGTTTTCTGTGTATTCTTGTGAGATCCCTCTGGCCCCTCAGTGCACCGGACTCCCGGTAGCTGACAGCGGAAGCAGTCCCCTCATGCGCGGGGCAAGGTTTCTCACTCCGGGCCTCGCCCGCGCGAATGTCCGAGCACGAGACTAGGCTGGTAGTCACTCCGAAAAACCAAAACCGGGAAAATTTTCGATGCCCGAAAAGCGGGGACGATTCCACCTTTTTGAATTTTCGTACGAATTTTTCTAAAACGAGATCAATTCTAAACTATCCTTCACCTGAATAAACCAGATAGAAGGAAACTATCACTGATAGTCTTGATCATTTGAGTAATTTCAACGCTTTTTTCCTAATCAAGATCAGGCATGCACAACCGTTGATCCACTCAATTGAGAATTTTATTAGGAAATTAACTAGCTACTTGAATCCTAGCGTAATCCTAAGATTTTTCAGTTTGATTATTAAAACTCCATTGATTCAAGCCTAACCCCATCCGGCCCATGGGTTAGCCACCACCCTACCACTGGAATCGGTGGAACCAAACAAGTACTCACCCACCCATAATTGAAATGCCTTTCTTAACTTTAGCTTTAGAAAACAGATACGCACACACTCCTCTTTAAAACTTTAATATAAAAATAATCCATTAACAAAACAGATATGATCACAGATTTCATAATTCAAAATTTTCATTCAATCCCTGAAACTCTCCTATACATACATACATACATACATGCATGCATGCATGCATACATACATACATACATACATACATACATACATACATACATACATACATATATATATATATATATATATATATATATATATATATATACACTCATTCAATGAGCAAATGACTTGATGGTGACAACTAATTGTGAGCCCCAATGCATTTAGGCATGTGTAAAAAATACGTATAAAAACTAAAAAATTTCTCCTTTCTCCTTTACGTGAAAAATCTCTCCTTCTATTGCCAAGTGGGGCTTTCCTTTGCTTGCCACATGGCAGGATACAAGTAATATATTTATAGAAAATGATCCAATTTCACCTGCCCTATCAGGCTATTACGCATTTCATTAATTAACGCCTGCAAAAGCGAACACTAATTATTTATTTGGAGTCTTTAAAACAAGAGAGACTAGACTCCATATATATATTAGCACTTGCATATTTTACTACTCTATTCGAGCTAGTAATTATTAGTGCCCTAAGGTGGAAACCTTAGGGAGCATGCACGAGGAAGAAGTCAGGAAGAAGCAGGAAAGGTGTGCAAAAGCAACAAAATCAATGAAGCAACAGCAAAAGCGTGCAGCTATGTGGTGGACTGTTTACAAGTGCCAAAGTGAGGAAGGAGAAGACGATATTGGGGGTCTGGCACTATCAAGTCACCGACACTATTCGCACACAGCGAAAACATGATGTGGGCCTGTCAATGCATAGCAGCACGCAACAGGAAAAAGCAAGGAAGGGCAGAGAGCTGTGAAGAATGTCAAATCTCTGAGAAGCTTTATCTATGGCGATATTAAGCACAACTACCAGCAAAGATTCAGAGAAGCTAGAGCTGGGCATCAGCTATAGAATGGTCACATTGTAATAGCGTGAAGTGAAACAGGTTCGTGTCTATGGCGAGTTGGAGCCAACTGTGTGAAGAAACGCATGCCACAGAGAACGGCGGCTAAGAAAGGTCGTAAGAGAGCAGTGAGTATGCGGAAAGCTACAGAAGCACTTCCTAACGAGGATGATGCTCCAGAATTAGAATAGGCTCAAGGTGATCAGCAAAGGCAGAGAGAAACGACAATTAACAGATGGAAGATATTCGTTATTTTTTTGTAGAGGATAAAAAGATATGGCTTGAAAACCTAACGTTTTCATCTGTGGTGTAAAACACACTTAAACAAGGGTTCATTCACACACACACACACACACACACACACACACACATACAATGTTAAGAGTAAGGAGCCTTGGAGAAAAACACTAAAGATATGTTGGTGCAATTGCAAGTCAAGGACAACTGCATAAAGGCATTGGAGGAGGAGTTACAGGTGTTGAAAGATGCCCAGAAGCAAGGCGAAGAGACTTCCACACATTGTACTCATGTCGTCGATGGCCATGAGGAGAGGGATGCTGCCTTGAAAGATGTAGCATTAATGCTTCTAGATCTCCTATGGGACAGCGAGAGCCCTCATAATCGGATGAAGCTAGTCAGATACAGCTTGGGCCTTGCTTTTATTTGCCAAGAGATGACACTCGATGATCCCCTCTCCCTATTGAAGTTTGCCAGACTACGCATGCAAGTACCCTAGGCTCTAGAGGCTCATGTAACCATGATGTTCTTTCAAAGTTCCCTAGCCTTGCAGAATTTTACAGATTTATATCGAGCTTAGATGCACCCCATGATAACCAACTTGATTGCATGGACATTCTTGTTTCAAAAGGCATCTCTTGATTTAGTTGAAGAATGCATTAAGGTAACAGAGCCAAAGAGTACACCGAAAAAGTGTTGATGGATATGGCCATATATCGCGTATATTGAAAATGGTTGGCGTACACTGGGAAAAAGTTGATCGCAAAAACTTACAAGAAGCTGACAAAAATAGTGTGCCCGACGTATGAGCCCACCCACTTTTTGCTACTTTATCTCCAAGTACACAAGCAGCTTAAAGCAAATAGAAGTAGAACTCCTTGAGGAACTAGATCCTTCGGAAAAGCACCAAGATCTGGGTCATTCAAACAGCTCTGAAATAGAAGGGAGAAGAAGATGACAAAAGTAACAAGGGACAAGATAAGCAAGATGGCAAAGAGCCTGCATAGGACAACGACAAGACAAAGGCAAGGAGGGTCAAGGGTCAAGTGATCAAAGAGACAAAGGATGACCCCCACGGCCAGCAAGATAAGGGAAACTAGCCCGAAGGAGACTAAGGCCACCAAACAGACAGGTCTACACAAGAAATGCACAAGGCTAGAAAACACAAAGAGCAACCAAAGGAAGGGGAAGAGCTCATACAACCTCAACACTTTGAGTTTACAAATATACTATCTTCTACAAGCCCAAAAAGAAAGAAGCATGAGCCTTGGCACTACCCCAACCAACACACATTGAAGATCCCCAAGAATTTCCAAAAAATTGTTCCTAAGAAAGACCCTTGGCCAGAGCCTTCAATCCCATGATACACCTTGGCCAAAGCCTTCAATCCCATGATACATACTTTTATTGGAACATGAAGAAAGTGCAAGAGAGGAAAGCTCAGATGAGGAGGGGAAGCTCCTTATAAACTCAACAATCAACCTTCTTCGCAAAAAAGAGACCAAGATATAACAATTTCATCTACGCCATAGCCCACCACATAGTGCAATCTTTGACGACGTGAGACATTTACAAAATGGAGCTGCCTCTACTGAAGTAATACCTGGAGTCGAGATGGAGACAATGGGATGTGGATCACATACCACATACCTCTCAAGGAGGACTTTTTCACCAAAATACAATGGAAAACAAACCGATGTGGAGGCTCATATGGTTCACCACAAAGGTCCTTAATACAAAAGCACTTACTATAAGACACCAACCCAATATGCGAATAGATCCACGATACATGCCAATCATAAGGATCTATTCATGGTGGCAGACTTACTTCGAGCGGCAAGAAACAAGTCCAATTTTTATCAACTTTCCGAAACCACTCTTCGCCGCTAGGTGAAGCCATCACCAAGACATAGATGCTCAAAGTGATGAGTATGCTCATAAGTGAACACTGAGAATCTGAAGACCTACATGTCCAAGTCACTTGCAAAATCTTCCACACACTAACTATTTGCCTATAAGGTTTCAATGAGGTAAAGATCACTCGAGGGTCACACTTATATCACGAAAGCGAAGTGCAAAAATTAGCCTTCGACTTTGCCACATGCTTGACTCCGAGCTAAATATACGGCTATTACAAGCGAGTCCATTACCTCCCATTCCATCAACAAATGACGTTCAAGAAATGTTTTATGATAGTTTTTCCAACGTGACATGTCGAAGATTTTTCAACCTTTTTTTATCAATCCTCTACTTCAACATGACATCATCCGTAACTTCTCGCTCACGTCACTTGTTGTACAATAGTGCTTCCGAGGACCGAAACTAGACTAGACAATGGAAATTGATACTCCTTTTCTGAACACTCTTTGTAATCCTTGCCCCAACTTCGATATTTTATACTGTATATAGCCAAACGCCCACTGCTGTGATAAAAGTCAATCATATAATGCGTGTATATGTAATGAGGACATGTTTTGGACACCCCATAAGTCTGGGCAACCGAGCAAAGCCCATTTATATTGGTAAAATATAAGTGACTTATGCGAGTACGTAAAAACATTCTTGCATATTACAATCTACATCGAGCTCTAGCTTAGAGAGCTTCTCGATTTGCATTGCCTTGTGATTTCTTCTATCTTCCTTGCTCCCATTTCTTGCTTGTCTATGGCTATGAGGCTTGCTAGCTTGCTCTCATGCTTGTGTGAGTGTGTATCCACGTTGAGAGCTTGATGCTTGCATGATTCTTGTCTTATGATTAGCTATTGTGAAGAGAGAGATATATGTAGGTGGAAAGAAAGCTTTCTAACTTCCCTCTCTTGTGAGATTGGAAGGCGACGAGTCCAAGCAATTGGATTGGTAAAGCTCGAGGGTTTGACACCCCTTGAGGCTTCCATATGCACTCACGTTTTTTAGGAGTCCATTCTTCGGTGTGGACAATGCTTTTCTTGTGAAGCTACAACTTTCCTAAACAACCATGACAAAAAATGAGTTGAAACAATCAATAACCATTGAAAGAGTCATTAAGTTGTCATCCTAAAAAAGCTAAGATTACGATTCTTGAATCAAAGGTTAACTTATGATACAACACCAGTTACATGTTCAAGAAGAGTGCAAGGCATTTTTAGGATATCGACGAAATGAAAATGATGTATCAGGCAATGACACTAGAAGTGGATGATCTCACCAAGGGAAATACAATAAGAGAGAATGCCAAAATAGACCCTCACTTGACCATGATAGTTGATGCCTTGAGACACGTGCCTCTAGAATTGAAAGATCAAATGATCATATCATAAAAAGCTCCCAATATGACAGGACAAAAGCAGATTCAAAACTTAAATTTTAGGAAGAGAAAAGACAAAAAGTGGAGGCCTCAAAAAGGACGCAAAATAAAGAAAAGCAAACCCACAATGAAAACCACGACAAAACAGGGCTCTCAACAAGATGCATAGGATGATAGAAACTCCATTTAAAAAAAGGAGATGCTGAACTTAAAAGAAAAAAACAGAGGAGAAGATTAAGAAATAGAAGAGGAGGAAGAAATGGAGGACCAAAATAAAGAGAAGAATAAAGACCAGTCCAAGGAAAGATAAGAACCAACAGAAGCAAGGGGAATACGAGCAAGGGCAGCACCAGAAGCATGAAAGCCAGCAAAATCAAGAAAAATATTAGTTGCAAGATAAAGAAAAAGAGGACGATCATCAGCACAAGGATAAAACGAACCTAAAGTAGGAAGAATGGCACCGAAGAATGTAAAAGAAATTCAAAATTGGTACTTTCATACCCGCTTTAAAAAATGTTGCCTAATTTTGGTCCTGTGACTCATGCCTTGATTTTCTTTACGCCAGATATGCACCACATGAAACAACTTCCACATCACCAAGAGAGCTGATGAATTTAAAGGCATAGTCATGCTGCATTAGTAACAAGGTTATCAAGTATTCCTTTAACAAAGTCATCACAGAAAAAGTTAGCTCAGCTCTGACAGCATTAGGACACGTGGGCCTTCCACAAACATGACATAAAATCTCTCTACAAGAGGATTGGATCAACGCAGAGAGATTAAAGACAGATTATGACTTAAAAACAAAAGCCTCTAAATATTGCACACTCACGATAGGAACTCATTTGTAACATACAAGTGGAATCAGCCATGAGCACAAAACATAGAAATAGACTCAAACTTTCTTTAGCATCAAGAACAAAAGCAGTAGCAGGAAGACCACGATAGGCTTCTGGGCCATAAACCTGAGATTCACCCTCCAGCCTTGTCGGCGGAGTTGTACACGTAAAACAACCCAGCATCTCAACAGCAAGGCCTTCATTTCCTTTGCTAGATCTGAAAGAGACACGTGGATGACTGGATTTCTAGATGTTTTAAAAAGCTCTGTCACATTCAACTCCCTGACCACTGGAGGAAACACATCTATTTGAGGATTTTCTGCACATGATGCCCTGACTTCCTGAGAATCATCACATCTAACCAAGTCAAGTTTACTGTTTATTGAGTCAGAAAGCTTTACCAGTAGCCTGGCTAGCCAAGCCACCTCTGTGCTTTCTATGGGACGCCTCATCCAATCGCCTCGATACTTCACATCAAAACATGTATGACGGCCCAGAGCCCTGCTTTCATTCTCTACAGGTGTTATCATATCAATCTCTGGATGTAAAGCTACTGAGCTGCTCAATAAGTGGGAATCGAAAACCTTAATTCCAGCATCTTTTAGATATTCTAAAGCTTTAGATATGGTTCTCTGTGTTTCAGGTGAAGCGAATTGCATCTCCACTTCAGATTGCAAGATCAACATCTGCAATGAGGGAAAATTTCTTAAATGATCAAAAACTCCTCATGTTAACACTTTCTTGGCTTAAAGCTGCTACCTGGAAACTATCCTAAAAGAGGGTTACCTGGAAAGCTTGAAAGGCCCCACTTTCACCCGTTCCAAAAAGACGTGGCTGTCCTCTCTCTTGTGAAGCTTGAGGTGCAAACATGTCATGCACCTTGTTATCACTGGTTGGGAAACTTTCTTCCCAGTCCTTCAAAAGAAAACACAGTTTTCAGCAGTTCACAGTTAGCATAAGGCAGTTTCTAAAATAAGGCTTGCTCTTTTCCCAAGGAAAAATCAAGGCTTATATAATTGCATACCATTTCTGCAAATGAGCCATGGCTGTAGTCCAGCCTTCCAGAGACAGTATAATAAGCAAGGTCGATTTTCTTGAGGAATTCTAACAGATCCTTTGACCCTGCCAATACACCTAGAACCTGTGGGGTGTTCCAAAAGTTACAAATTAAGTTTCCATTAATGTATTCACGATCCTGCAGCACAGATTGCCGCACCCATCATAATCCTCTAAACAACCACAATTTGAAAGTGCATAATTGAAATCAGACATAAGTTGCGAAATTAGTAACATGAAAAATGGTAGTGAACTACAAGCACAAGCTCCAAATGGCAAACTTTTCTAAACAAACGTAAGAGCGTTTCGACACCCACTCCTTATATATGAGTACAAACAAGACAAATAATGTTTAAATTATCTACCTTTTCTCTTTAAGTCAATACTTTAACGGCAAGGGACTTTACAGTGGTCAATTATAAGAACATATACGGTGCAGAAACCTTGACACAAAGCGCATGGATTACAACTTTGGGATCTGCTAATGCATAGCTAGGGGCAGGCGGACTTTGAGCATCAGGGTTCACGAGGGGCAAGCTCATGCTTGGCCTTCAACAGGACTCATCCTGCAGTCTTGATAAATGCATGCTTCTTTCCAGTGGACATTGGTGACCTCCCTATAATTCAACATTGATTATGGCCAGAACTTTTTCTGACATCTCCACATGATCACCTGACAAAGGCACCTGTGAAACTGCAGAAATCTTTAGGCACAGTTGTCAACCAAATCTTTTTCACCCCTGCAGGCAAAGCAGGACCCTTGACCAGTAATTGTGGTGTTTTCCGTTAGCTTGGCCTTTTATCTGGGCATTAATCTCTTGTAGCTTCTCGACAACCACTGTACTTCTTCCTATTGTATAATTAGACTTGGGTTCTCAGATTTCATACAAGATTAGAGTGTATTGCCGGTGTACAGTTGTGTTTGTGAAGTCTTCCACTATGCATCTATTCAGTCTCATAGCACCAATCGGTCAATGTTTGGTGTCACAGCCTAGGGTTCCTACAAAATTTTCATTCGTAGAATCAAGAGAGTATAATTAGGGTTTGGAGAAAGATACTTTTGGGGTTCCTTCTGCTTTCCCACACTCTTGTCATGGCGATAGGCAGATGGAGACCTTGGCCGATATGCTAGCGGCCCAGTTCTCGACAATTAGATAGCCGACATCCAACAAGAGTTTCAGTCCGGAAGGGCTCCAAATCTCAACTCCAAGTTGCCTATTGCTCTTGGCATGCACAGGACGGGAGGTGAATCAGCCCACGCACTCCAATCACCTCTCCAAGCATTGCAATAAGCAACATTCCTAAAGTCACTCATGGTCTTGGGAATGGTTTGATCGGCTTACAAGTCATCAGAGTCACCATTCAAATGCCCCATCAGTGGCCCTATCGAGTGATCCCTCTGCATCGAGTTCCCCTTCTTCCCCATCCCTTTTTCATCATAGATGTCTTGCGCAGATCCAAGACTTGTCTAACATGCCACCTGAGGAGCAGCCCTAGTTGAAGGTGCTCAAACCATCAGGTTAGCCATTTTAAGGAGGGAGATTGAGTTTACCTTGAGATGCAAAACTAAAGGCTCGAGCATGATGTTTCGTCCTGATAGGCCTAGGATTAGAGCTACGGACGTGTGCTAACCCAAGATTAGGTTAGGGTTAACCCAAGATTAGGATTAAGGACTTAGCCGAGGCGTGGGGACCTGAAGGGTTCACACGTGGGCTAAGGGCACTAGCAAGAAGAGGTCTAGATTGGCTAAGAGCTTATAATTGATAGCCTAGAGCTAATAATGGCTAAAAGCCTATAAATAAAGCGGGAAAGCTTATAAATAGAGAAAAGGCCAATAATAGCCGGGTTATTACTATTAAGTGACCTTGAGGTCACTTATTAGACAAGAGGTCAAGTAGTCATGCGGTGGCTTGGGCTACCAATGAAGCGGCGTTGTAGGATTTAGTGGCCATGGAGCTGCAAGGTGGGTGGTTCAGCCTAGTGCTATGGGCTGCGGCACCACGCAAGCTCACGGCAACTAGACCTCATGCTCGGGAGTGGTTCGAGACACTACACCTACAGTTGGGTGGTGTGAGTTGCTAGCCACAATCCATCGCGGTCCTGCGATGCGTACGACGATGTCGGGTCTATGAAACTGTGCTAGGATTTCGGTTCTAGGTCAAATAATCATTGGGCGTGGTCAATGGAGACCTTACATTGGTATCAAAGCATGGATCTGACAAGTGCTAGAACCTAAGGCATAAAGGATATACAAGATGTTGGAGTATGCACAGGCGAAAGCATAGACAAAAGAAAAAAGAGAGAGAGAGAGAGAGAGAGACAAGGACAGAGAGCAATTGCAAACAAGATCCCCTTGATTGATTAGCAGAAGGCTTACAATGGTAATAGCTAGCAAATGGGTATTACAATGTGCTTGGAAGGAATAATTAACAAGTGATGAGAGGAGGCCTTTATAAAGGAGGCCATGAAGCTGGCCGACTGCTATCATGAGCCCACAACTAGCAATAACATTGAAAAATACATGTGCGCCAATATAAGGCCATGTTCCCACAACACACAAATGAGATGCACAATATTCTAGCACCCCCTCTATAGCTCATAGCATGCAAAAGCCAGAAGAAGATAAGTTGATGAAGATGCAACCATGGACACTCTAGTATTGCGCAATGCTGGATACACCTCGGAAAGAGCACCTGTCAACTTGGCTCCTCGAAACAAAAGGCCACCGTAAACAACAAAGAAATCTACTTGGCTCCGAATTCCCACACCAATGTGCAGTGAACTCCAAGTATACAAAATGATGAGTTGTCCGACAAACCGTGCCCATAATCTCCCAAAAATGGACTATGAACACATCACATCCCAAAACCCCAAACAATGAACTTGGAACACATCCAATCAATCTCTACTACACCAAGCAATGAACCTAGAACGCATTCAATCCATAGCTATCAAAGCTAACCTTGTCCTGCCACATTTTCCATGCTTGGAACTCCAACTCACAATTCCCATGCACCAAAAAATGGAGCTACTAACAAGCCCCTCTCCCGCCCACAAGCCTTCCCCCTTCGCCCTTACTCATCCTACCTTCGTGTGCCACCTCATCCCCCTAAACCTTCCTCTTCGCCTCCCGGCGCCCACCCAAACCCCGCCTCCTCCTCACAACCTCCACCCCTCTCCACCTTTCTGGGCGCCAAGCACTCCTGCGCCTCTTCACCCTCCTCTTCATAGCAACGCCTTCCTCTTTGTGCTATTTCCCCCCGCCTCCCCTTGTGCTATCCTCATCCCACTTATCCCCTCCTACACCCCCCCCCCAATCCAGGTGTTTTTCGCTTGCGGGGTTTTATATCCTTGCTAAGTTTCGGCATCCTCTCTTCTTGAACCCCCAAGAGGACTCCATGGCAGCTATTCCGTCATCCCCGACCGAGGCCGCCGCCCCTTGCCTTTCCTTTTCAGTAGCGGACCAGAGCTCCTCGTCTCGACAATTGCATCCTTAAAGGCCTCCACTTTGGTGTGCAAGATTGTTGGTACCCGCCCGATGCATGGACAACTCAGGGATCTTTTACAAGCTAGCCTCCTTGGCGCACCGGGAAAGATTACTGGTATTCATCCTTTGGGGCAAGGCTACCACCAGGTTGAGTTTGACTCGCCCGTGGTGTCAAATAGAGTCATGCAGCTGAGCCCCGTCGCACTGCGTACGGCCCAAGCCTTCTTTGCGAGGTGGCAACACAGCTTCGACCCAGCATCCAACCCCCGCGAGACAGAGCCGCCAACTGACCTCCAGAGGTGAGTAGCGCCACCAAAGCGCCAGGCTGGCAGAGCACATGATGATACGGTTTCATCAAAGAACCGTTTCGAGCATTTATCGCAGCAACCACCCGACGGGGGTCCCCCCCTGTGATGAGGACGCTCATCTAGCAAGGTCGTGACGACGACGTCTCGAAGTCCCACCCACACCTAGACGTGCGATGGATAGCCCCATCCCATGGTGGCTTGATGGCCCGAGGCCATTGTGTTGGTTTGGAGGTCAAGGGGACCTTCAACCCGAAGGTGTGAGCCCATGTGTAATTGAAAATGTGGAAGACCTTAGTCTCAAGGTATTGATGGTTTGGGGTCTTGGCCATCATGTGTGAAGCCTTGAAGGGACACGGGTAAGATTTGAAGAAACACGTCTGTGGGCACCACCCTACATGGGATCACCTCATGTCTCATGCACAACAGTCGATTGAGGGGAGTCGGGCAAGAAGGTACTTGCAGCCAAACGTGAGCACACAACAACGCTCACGCTTCTCCTCCGGAGTGCTCACGGAGTCTCAGCCAACACGCGTGAGCACAAAGGAAACGGTGGCAAAACCCCTCTCGCACAAAGAGCAGGGTTTGCCCTGGGATTTCTATCCAAGGGCGCAGGTGCCTTGGAGGGATGCCAGCCCAATTCCTGAAATTACCTCTATAAGGGAAGTGGGTGCTCCTCAAGGGAGCGCGCCATGGTGAGGCCGTCTTGGTGAAGAGGGCGCTTGGGTGAGCCCGCCTTGGTGAAGGGAGTCGACACAGTTGAGCCCGGCTCAAGTGGTCACTTGGCCATTGTCCCCATATTGGGTGTGAGCCACACCAAGTGGCTACTAGTTGGTTCGTCGGTATCTTGAACTCCAAAGTCGGCAAGTGGAAAACGTGAGGGCTGGGGCCTCACAGAGATTGAAGAAAACAGAGAGTCCCAAGGTACAATCACCGGCCCTTGTGGTCCGGACCGTGGAGCCGTTTTGGTGAGTTCTCAATTGAAGAAGACGAAGGCCGGCTTGGAGTCTCAAAGTAAACGGGTTGAGAACCGGGTTGCCGGTTCCTAGTGGACCGGCTTGACACACACGAATCTTGAAGACATCAAAGTAAGCTTTCAAATATATGAAACATTGTAATGCTTGTTGGCAGAACTAATAAGAGGGGTTTTTACTGTGTGCAATATCCTATGTGTTGGAGTCTTATGATTATGTGTTTGCAGCCATTGTGTAATTCTCTTGCATTGAGTTATCTTGTGAATACTTAATTGAAAGGAGCACAACCCCGCAATACATATCAAGTGGAGACTTTGAGTGTGATGCTTTATCTCTCTTATACTAAAAGGAATCGGTGTGAGTGAGTAAAGACATCGTGTGGGTTTACATGAGTGTGCCACAATATCATAACGTGATACTCGCATATCTGGATTTGCATAAGTAAACGGTGTTGGTGCCTTGTGCCTTTGCGTGACGGACTAATCGTCGGTTCGATTGTGGTTGGGAGACAGTTGTTTGTGTCTAGACTCTAGCGAAACGTGAAAAGCTGCAAAATGAAAAAACGACTTGTGACAATGGTATCAGAGCCACCGACGATCGCAAAAGACAAGAACTTTCCTCTCAACTATGGACCGTGAAGACGAAGCTGAGAACGAAGCCTTCTTTGATGAAGGCAAGGCTCCGTACGAGGAACAACAAGATGAAGGTGAAGCTAATCGAGAGAACGTCACCAACCGTCCTACAACCCGGAGGCAGGTGACTGATCTAGAAAGATGGTTGACATTGTTGGAAAGTGCCGCTCGAGAATTCCAACAAACAGCCGAGTCGAAACTCTATCAGCTAGATGGTGCTCAAGGCAACATGATAGTTGACATGGCTGCCTTGGAGCGGCAACTTTCAGATTCAAAGATCAAGATTAGCCATCTCGAATCGGACTTGCAAGCGGTTCAAAATAGTGGAAGGATCCCACCCATGGCGCGGATCAAACCAAAGGAACCGGAGTCATATGACGGCTCAAGGCAAAGTAAGGTACTCCAGAACTTTATCTATGATACCGAACAGTTTTTCAAAAGTGCTAAACTTACCACAGATTCAGGCAAAGTGTTCCATGCATCTACGTTCCTCACCAAGGATGCAAAACTGTGGTGGAGGAACTACTTGGACGACGTTGCAGAGGGCCGCAACACATTTCTGATATTTTGTCCCATGAATCAAAGTATGCAAGCCATGCAACAGTCCAGATCATCCGACTCGGGTGTTCAAGGCATGGGGACCATTCAGATTTTGAGTACCATGAAAGAGGGAACCCAACAGAAATCCTTTTGTCTATTCTATGTGACGGCTATCATCAATGGTAGGCCGACACACGCTATGGCGGATAGTGGTGCCACACATAACTTCATAACCCCAAAGAAGGCAAAAGAGTTGGGGATCAAGGTGGAAGAGGACCCCTGGGAATTTGCTCAAGGCTGTGAACTCCGCAGCCAAGAAGGTCCCAAGGGTGGAACGTGGTGTAGCCATCCAAGTTGGAGAGGTACCCTCAAAGACTTCATTCAGTGTGGTTGAGATGGATGACTATGAGGTAGTCTTGGGGCAAGGTAGGTTGAGACCAAACAAGGTTATGATCTCCTCATATTCTGAGCAGTTATTGATACTTGGGGATAAGAAGCAATACATGGTAGAGGCTGCCCAACAGCCCGGAACCTCATTTCCTCAAGTGTTCTCCGCTATGCAACTTAAGCGTGCCGCTCGGAAGGCCAAAACGGTCTTCTTGGCCTTGTTGCTTGAGGTAAAGGCTGAGAGCCAGGCTCAAACTGACATGAGACCTGAAATCAGAAAACTGTTGGAAGAGTACAAGGATGTCGTGCCGGATGAGCTCCCTAAGGAGCTTCCCCCACGACGTTGGGTAGACTAGACCATTGCATCGAGGTCATTCCGGGTAGTGAGCCACCCTCAAAGGCACCCTATAGGCTGAACCACGATGAGACACTTGAGCTCAGGAGGCAACTTGATGAGCTAGTGGAGGCTGGGTTCATTAGACCCTCACGTTAACCCTATGGTGCCCCGGTCTTGTTTGTGAAGAAAAAGGATGGATCCATGCGCATGTGTATTGACTACCGTGCGTTGAACAAAATCACGATCAAGAACCGTTATCCATTGCCCAACCTAAGGGAGTTGTTTGATCAACTAGGGAAGGCAAAGTGATTCACCAAGATTGACTTACGTTCAGGTTACTAACAGATTCGCATCGCAGATCAAGACGTGGAGAAAACAGCGTGCCGAATGTGGTATGGTTCGTATGAGTGGTTGCTGATGCCGTTCGGCTTAACCAACGCACCCGCTACCTTCTCTACTCTAATGAATAACATATTTCAGAAGTACTTGGATGATTTTGTTGTGGTCTATCTTGATGACATACTGATTTTTAGTCGGCATTTTGATGAGCATGTGGAACATCTCACGAAGGTACTTGACAAGCTGCAGGACAACAAGTTGTACCTCAAAGAAAGCAAGTGTGAGTTTGCTACGCAGGTTGTGTACTTCTTGGGTTTCAAAGTAAGCGACGGAAAGCTTATGCCCGATGAGAACAAGGTGAAGGCCATATTGGAATGGCCAACTCCACTTACAGTTCATGACGTGCAGTCTTTTCATGGACTAGCACAGTTCTACAGAATTCTCATGGATGAGTATGCAGGTCTTGCGACGCCGCTTACAAATCTCACAAGGCAGTCCCACAAATGGAATTGGGCGCCCCGATGCCAAGCCGCATTTGAGAAGGCAAAGGAAATCCTCAGCTCTCACCCAGTTTTGGCTTTGCCTAATCATGATGAGCCGTTTGATGTGTTCACGGATGCTTCAGATCACGCCGTTGGCAGAGTCCTCATGCAAAATGGACATCTCGTGGCTTATGAGAGCCGCAAACTTTTGGATTGGGAAACGCGTTCATAATTCTTTTCTAACGTTCATGTCATTTGAGTTCTCTTTTCTTTGTTACAGTAGGGAATGCTTTAATTATCTTTTAGTAAGGATTGTATATTAGTCCCCCTTGTTGGTCTCCTTAGCTAGATGTTGATAAACTTGTGTATGTGCATATGCACATGTCATCACTCTTGAAAGTTTGCTTTGAAATGCATATGCAATAGAACCAATACGAGAGAAGTATACAAAACCCGGGTTCAAAGTAGGATTGCTGCATCCATCGTCATAAAAGCGGGAGTGATACGAAAAGTAGGAGTAGCCATTCTTTGCCACCGCTGTTGCCAAAGGCAACATGTGGGTCACTTGGTGTAGTCAACATATAAATTTGATGTGATGATGTAGTTATGTTGACTACACCAAGTGACCCACATTTCTTCGATAACCCGAGGTTTTGATCTAGTGCTTGCTATAGAACAGAGTTATGGTAGGGTCTACACATTTCTTCGATAACCCGAGGTTTTGATCTAGTGCTTGCTATAGAACAGAGTTATGGTAGGGTCTACACTAGTCAAGAGCCTATGGAAAGCCTGGAACAACCTCAAAGGTGCGAACTTTCCCCCTCTCTAACTTTAGGGCTACTACTGGAATCAGCAAGGCTGACTCCATTTGGTGGCCACTGCAAATGCAATGTCCGGCCTAGTAGCAACCATGGCATACATGAGACTGCCACAAGCTGAAGCATACGGAATCTTGGCCATATCAGCCCTGTCTCTATCTGACTGTGGGCTGTCCATAGCACTGAGTTTCACATATGGAGGCAAAGGAGTACTAGTCTTCTTCCCCCCGTCCATATTGAACCTCTGCAAAACTTTGCCAATGTATTCCTTCTGAGACAAATACAACACATGCTGATTTCTGTCTCGAAGTATCCGCATACCCAAGATGTGATTTGCATCACCCAAATCCTTCATATCAAAGGTTTCATGCAGCCTCTTCTTCAAGACATCCATCTCTTTACGAGATTTCCCGGCAATCAACATATCATCAACATACAAGATGAGGATCAATAGACTCCCATCCAAAGCTTTCTTGGTGTACAAGCAGTGATCTGTGTCACTTCTCCTGAATTTCTGGGATTTCATGAATGTATCAAATTTATGATACCATTCCCTTGGTGCCTGTTTGAGCCCATAAAGACTCTTTTTCAGCTTGCATACAAGCTTCTCCTTTCCACTCACTGCATAACCCTCGTGCTGCTGCATATATATCTCCTCATGGAGATCACCGTGAAGAAAAGCAGTCTTCACATCCATCTGAATCAAGTCCAGATCATCATGCGCAACCAAAGCCAACACAGCTCTAAGTGTGGTCATTTTGACCACTGGAGAGAAGATCTCATCAAAGTCCACACCATATGCTTGAAGCCCTTAGCCACTAACCTAGCTTTGTATCTTGGCTTTGCATCAGGTGCAACTTTGAGCCTGTATACCCACTTGCATGGCAAAACCTTCTTGCCTGCAGGTAAATGCACCAACTTCCATGTTCCATTTTTGTGCAGAGAATCCATCTCAGACTTCATGGCACGCTCCCAAAGAGCCTTGTCTGCCCTCTGTAAAGCCTCCTTATAACATGAGGGCTCCCCACAGTCAGTAAGCATCAAGTAGTCAACCCCTGGAACAAACCTGTCAGGGGCTCTGGAGGGTCTAGTGGACCTCCGTACCCAATGACCATCATTTGCAGGTTGCTGTCCAGCCTGCGTATCACCCATTGGTGGCTCCTGTTCCATGCCATAAGGCTGAAAAATCATGCCCGGTATCTCCTCTAACTGTGGTATATCCATAGGGATATCTTCTGCCATCTCTGGCTGTCCATTTGGACCATTTTCAGCACCATTTAAGGGCTGGTTTTCCTGCTGTAATGGCTGATTTACAGCCCTTGGTTGTTGTCCATGATGTCCATCATCATCAAAGATGACTCTGCCAGGCTCCTGTTGCCTTGCAGGCTCCTTATACATGCATGTTTCATCAAAAATGACATCATTGCTGCGTATGATCTTTCTATTCACGGGATCCCAAAGTCTATACCCCATTTCACCTCTGTCACCATATCCTAGGAATATGCATTTGTGAGACTTAGGATCAAGTTTGGTGCGCATTTCCCTGCGTATGTGCACGTACGCAACGCAACCAAACACTCTCAAGTGCTTGTATGACGGAGGCTTCCCTGTCCATACTTCTTCTGGCACTTTCCCACCAAGCCTCGTGTTAGGTGACCTATTTATAAGGTGAACGGCTGTCATAACAGCTTCAGCCCAAAAACCATGAGGTAACGCAGCATGTGACAACATAGAACGGACCTTCTCCTGTATGGTCCTGTTCATCCTCTCTGCTGTCCCGTTTTGTGGAGGATCATAAGAAGTAGAGAGCTCCCTCTTAATGCCTTTAGCATCACAAAAGTCCTGAAACTGTTTGGACATATACTCTCCACCATTGTCGGAACGCAAAGCCTTCAGTGTTTTGCCAGTTTGATTCTCAACATGAGCAACAAACTTCTGAAACACTGAGAATGTATCACTCTTCAAGCGAAGAGGATAAACCCACACCTTGCGTGTGGCATCATCAATAAAAGACACAAAGTATTTTGCCCCTCCCAAAGAAAGCTGAGGCATCTCACATACATCTGTATGCACAAGCTCTAACTGAGCATCTTTCTGTCCAAGAGCTTTCTTGTGGGGGCACTGTAGTTGCCTACCATATATACAATGCTCACAAAACTGAAAACTTGAAAACTTTAGAGAAGGCAAGTAACCCAAACGAGACAATTGCTCCATTCCTTTGACACTCATGTGTCCCAACCGGCTATGCCACATAGAAATTTCCGGCGGCTCGGTTGCATTTACATTAGCATGGTGACAAACACCTGCATGCATAAAGTAAAGAGTGTCCACCTTAGAGCCTCTGGCAACAACCAGTGAGCCCTTACTAATCTTCCACTTTCCACGACCAAATGTGGTAACATAATCAGCATCATCAAGCTGTCCAGTAGAAAGCAGATTCTTCTTGATCTCAGGCACATGCCTGACATCATGGAGCATAAGCTGTGAGCCATCTGAAAACACAAGCCTCACATCACCTCTGCCAAGAATCTTGCATGCATGGTTATCACCCAAATAAACCACTCCTCAATTGCCAGCAGTATACCTGACAAACAAGTCTCTGCAACCTGTGACATGAAAGGAGGCACCTGAATCAATGCCATGAGTGCATACCATGACCACCTGTAAGAAGTGAATGGGCATCAAGTGAAGACGTAAATAGGACCTCATCCTCACTGCCACCTGCATGTGACACATTGATTTCTTCAATCTTGACTCCACTTTTGCCTTTTGGCTTTACATCTTTGGCTTCATCTTTCTCTTTGTCTTTGCCTTTTCCCTTTTCCTTTTGATCATTTTTCCATTTGTAGCATTGCTTTTTAATGTGTCCCTTCTTGCCACAATAATGGCATTCCAAATCCTTTTTGAAGCGAGACTTGCTCCTTTCCCGTTCTTGGCTTTTACCCCTTTGCTGGGATCTCCCACGTGCATTCATTTTATTGGACTTTCCAACAGAGTTGTTTTTCCCGTTCATCTCTTCTTGAAGAAGAGCACCCTCAACATCTGCATATGACAGCATAGCATTCGAATTGCTAGTGGCTGTCCTGAAAGTGTCCCAACTCTCTGGCAAAGTGCATAACAGAAAAGTGGCTTTGAACTCATCGTCCATTGCCAACTTTTGATTAATGACCTGGCTGACAATACCATTAAACTCATTTAGATGGGCTGTCATAGACGCCCCTTCCTTCATCTGAAGACCTATGAGTTTCTTCAACCAATACACTTTGCTTGAGGCACTTTGCTTGGCATACAAGTCCTGCAATCTCTGCCACATTCCCCAAGCTGTCTTCTCTTCACGAATGCTGAAAAGTAATGAGTCTGACACAGACAACATGATAGTAGATCTTGCCAGCTCATCCATATCTTCCCACTCTTCAGCAGTAAGAGAAGCGGGCATTACACCCCTTTCTTTGATAGGCTTGTGCTGCTTTTTCTGGAGCAACACATTGTAGCACTGGGTTTGCCAAATATCATAATTATGCGAGCCTTCAAGCTTCTTGATGTGAAGCAATGAAGAGCTCTCACCTGTGGTTGCCATAGCAATATGCAACCTGTAAATGCCTGACTTCCTGCAAAAATGTGCAAACACTGCACCAAAAGCACACAAAGTGCTCACAGTTGTTCTCCCAAGCTTTATCTCCCACTGCGGAAGCACAAATGCAACTTTTCTCCCACTTTATGTGATGAAATCACCAAAATCTGGTTGCTGCAGATTTTGGACAGCACCTTAAATGTGCTCTGTTGCCCTTCCAAAGTACTGTACAGCAGTACCAAGTGCTCACCAATGATGTACCAAACCTGTACCAGCAAGTACAACAGCTGAAATTGAACCTTTTGGTCACTCAAAACAGTGTACAGCCATGCCAAAACTTGTACAAAGCTGTGCCAAATCTGTACCAACAGGTACAGTAGCAATAAATGCTCTCCTGGCTGTCCAAATGAGTGAAAATCAGACTTTTACAGTCCCGTACACTGCATACAACAGTCCCGAACAGAAATTGGGCAAAAGCCCCTTGACTGCAAGCTGATTTTTGAGGATTCAAGGCATAAATGTCTTGCTTGCTGCTTTGCCAAGCTCAACAAGCATACGAACTTGAAAAGCCCCTTGATTTAAGATCAATTTCTGATCATACATGGTACATTGACGCACATGAAGGCATCCAAAGTGTTCACGATGCTTCCCCCTGACCACATATACATCAAAATAATGAAAGCCCTTTGATTTACAGGCACATTGAGTGCTTGTCAGGCGTCAACACAATGCCCAAAGCATCAACTGCGACGAGTGCCTGCATGCAAATCAACCAAATCGGCACAAAAGCCCCTTGATTTGCACTGCAATTTGCTGCAATTTTGCCCAAATGTGCGATTTCTCACATCATACAGCATGTATGAGTGCATAATTGCACAATTACATCAAAAGCCCCAAATTTCGACATCCAATTTCCTGCAAATTGATCCTGATTGTGACCAATGTCCTGCAAATTGATCCTGATTGTGACCAATGTCACCCAATTTTGCCAATTTTGCTCAAAATTGAGCAATTCGACACCTGTATCTGCTCAGTTGTTGATGTACTTGCTCAATTGCAAATCCCAAAAAAAAATGAGGAAAATACCTTGTAATTTTCTGATTTTTCTCTGATTTGCAGGCGGGTTTTGTTGTTGCAAGAAAAGGGATGATGATGCTGCTGCTGTTCTGTGCAGGTGGGGGGGGGGGGGGGCACTTCTTGCTGATGTGCCTGCAGTGCTGAAGTTGTACGGGTGGCTGCATCTACCACCAGCTCATCCTCTGATTGGCTGTTGGCTACCTATAGCCCACGTAGGCGTGTCTCTGATTGCCTTCGCTTCGCCTGCTTCTTCGCTCGCCTAGCGCCAGCCTACATGACGGGCTCCGCCCAACGCGTTGTAAGCCGTAAGCTAGTCGACGACCAACGCCTTTACACACTCACAGCCACGTGTCAGCGTTGAAAGCGCTGAAAGCGCTGGCCTCCTCGCTCGACGCCCGCTATGCTGCCTTCGCCGTCTCCACCAGCAGCGCTACACGATTAGCGCTGCTATTGACGCCTGGCGTTCACTTTCTGAAAGCTCTTGTCAATTGAGCGCAGTCCTCCAATTCAAGAAGTCATTGCGGCCGGGGTTGTTGCTCGCTTTGTTGAGTTTCTTCTGCGTAGTGACTTTCCTCAGTTGCAGTTCGAGGCAGCCTGGGCTTTCTTTGCTCGATCAAACAGAGAGGACGGGCCTGCTCCAGCTTCAGCTTCAGCTACGCGTTTCTGAAGAAACTCAGCGTCAACCCCTAGTCGACCTGCAGGCTCTGATACCAGTTGTGTGGGAGAATTAGGGTTAGGTTAATTCATGTGGGAGACATACACAGAGAAGAACAAGGGAGAGAGAGAGAGAGTTGTGGGGATAAGTCAACTCATGATATATGAGTGTGTGACTCCCCTATCACACATGTATATTGCACTAGTACACATAGTGCACTTAGTACATTAAAAGTACTAAGTGTACTATGTACTATAACTTATGGGCTTGTACACACTATAAGGGTGGGCGTAACGCCTTTACCCCAACACAAGGCCATGATTTTCCACACCTCAGGGCCGGTTCGACGACAAGCCATCTTCACACTGGCAGGAGGACAGGTAGAGATGGTAGACTCATATGTGTACCTAGGGATTACATTACGACTCCGCCAAGAAGATTTACTATGGCATAGGCAGCCAGGGATAGACTCACACAAGGGTATGCAGCTCTAGCCATGCTAGAGAGACACTGTCACCAGGCACACTTCCAGGAGCCCCGCACGAAGGGGTGGTTGTTTGACACACTAGTCACCCCTGCTTTGATGTATGCTGCAACAGTATGGGCACTTGGGCTCGCCATTTCCACATGTTCTCAGATAGAGAGGCCTCAGATCCTCATGCTCTCACGGATGATCCGCAACAAACCTTCTGTCCCACATGACATTGTCCGAGCGGAGTTTGCCGCACCTCCTATGCTAGTAGAGGCCCTCTTCCAAACGATCTGCTTCATACAGAGGATCAAAGATATGGCATCAGATCGACTCTCACATAGAGCTTTTGAGGCGTCCAGGCAGCTCGCAGAGAGTGGAGATAGGAAATCATGGTATTCACATATGATACAGTGGCTCAGTCAGCATGGTCTTGACATGGATCACCTGCCATCTTTCCAGTATGATATACATGCACCACACATCCAGCTCTCTCACAGTGAGAGGAACACAGTCCTTCGGCAGGATTTATGGCAGCAATACACTCCAGAGACTTGGATTACACCCAGTCAGCCTCTACCGCCGAAGATGCTATACTAGAGAGATCAGTTTATGTGTATCTCAGCGGATGGATTCATCCAGAGACCTGGATACATGGATGTGTACATGCCTCACAGTGCCCGAGTGGTGATTGGCCAGCTCAGAGTGTCATCACACCCGCTTGAGATTGAGGCAGGTAGGGCAACACGGATCCCCAGAGCAGAGAGGATATGCAAACTATGCCAGGAGAAGGATGAGAGAGGGGAACATTATGTATGCAGATGCAGAGCATATAGTGTCATTAGAGAGAGAGACACCACCATCTTCAATGGACATCCCTCACTCCACCAGATCATGGAGTCCGCAGACCAACGCAAATTTGGCCAGTTCTTGCTAGAGACACAGCGCCACAGAGAGACTGCTACGGACTCATACCGCTCCAGCTCACTGATTTCTTCCAGAGATCTATCCCAGTGCCTACCCTGACACAGGAGGGGTTACACTTCAGCGCGCTACAAACCTCCGAGCCAAACGGAGACCGAGAGCACCACGCTACCAGACTCCCAGACTACATCAGAGGGAGATCACAGAGATACGAGCTCGACATCAGCACCATATCCAGGAGCGGCTAGCTCACTTACACTCACACCCGGAGATCATGCTCCGAGGGATTTTTGCCTCACCATCGCCTATGTATCACATATTACACTCCCATTATGGTACTGGTTGGAGCTAGACAGATCTGCATTGCATTCTTGTATACCCTGCGCATATAGGTTGCATACTAAGCCTCTAGCAGTAGTGCTCCATCCATCACACCCCCCCACTAGCTCAGTACTTTCATAGTTTATTTCATGTTCATTTTGTCGTCTTTTTTTTCTGGACATCCAGAAGACATTGACAGTTGTACATTGATTTGTCTCATAGGTCGAGTTCGGCCGCTAGTAGACGTTCATACAGCTTTCTTTCTTTCTCTCTCTCTCTCTCAGAGGGTCTCTCCCAACCAGTACACTCCACTATAGGGGTGAAACAGGGCTGCCCGCTCTCTCCGACTCTATTTGGACTATACATTGATGAGATCTCTGATTTTATTTGGACACGAGGGGACAGAGGAGCCCAGTTGGCTGGCAGTTGGATACCTTTGCTCTTATATACTGATGATATTGTGCTTATAGCAGACTCACAAGAGGGTATGCAGAGGCACTTGGATACTTTATACATGCTTATGCACAGGACAGTGGGCTCTCAGTCAACCTTGGTAAGACCAAGGTTATAGTGTTTAATACTACAGCTCAGTGGGCTTGGAGATCAGCGCCTATTTTCACATATGGGCAGGAGACAGTGGAGTATGTTGACTCATACACATATCTTGGAGTGGTGTTCATTGGGCCCACATTTTCCATGAGGGGGGCAGCAGAGGCCAGACTGACTAGAGGATATGCAGCACTAGGAGGTCTAGAGAGGATGTGCTCACAGGTACAGTTTCAGGAGCCATGCACTAAGCTGTGGCTTTTTGACACGCTGGTCACATCGGCGATGCTATATGGAGTACAGATCTGGGGGCCTAGCCTAGATCGTCACAATCGATCAGGACGCACATACGATGGATGGAGATCGATGGAGAGACCACTTGTGTCCATGATCTCCAGGATGATTCGGGCTAAGGCCTCGATACCCCATGAGATTATCAGAGCCGAGATGGGAGCACCACTAATCGTAGTCGAGGCTCTTGCCAGATCAGTGTCCTTCATTCATAGCACCTGGGAGCTTCCCCGGCACCGATATGCACGACTTGCTTTAGAGTCCTCTCATCAGCTAGCCATGGAGGGAGACACTTCATGTTGGTATGCGCAGATAGCATCTTGGTTTGAGCTCCATGGGAGCAGTTTAGACAGACTTCCACCCTTCCAGTACTCTCTGGAGGCACCCTCTCTCACCTTGACACATTCTGAGATTAGTATAGTCATCAGACAGGACCTCATTCAGTTGGACGCTAGGAGGACATGGCTAGAGCCCTCACAGGAGTTGGGGACGAAGATGGCTTTCTATAGAGACCATCCTCTCCGCACCACTGAGGATGGCTTTATACTTAGACCAAGCTACATAGATACCCATCTGTCTCATGGATTGAGGTGCGCCATTGGGCAGATCCGCACCTCTTCACATCAGTTAGAGATAGAGACGGGCAGATTTAGAGGCATACATCCAAGGGACACGATTTGTCAGATTTGTTGGATAGAGCCAGAGACAGAGGAGCACTACATCTGTCGCTGCACAGCATATTATGAGATTCGAGGGCGCTACCATTGCCTTTTCAGAGAGGGATTTGGACCACTGGCTAGAGTCATGGACTATTGTGATCAGAGATGCTTGGGCTTTTATCTCCTGGAGATCCGCAGGCTCAGAGAGTCCATTACCGGAGCAGACGCTCGACTGGCAGGGAGTCCACACAGAAACAGATTACTGACTTCTTTAGAGGGACTACCCGGGAGGGGACACAGTCGATAGCCCAGCAGTAGGCACCCCGTGGGACTCTAGTTGAGAGAGCTATCCTGTTGGGCGGATCCAAACCCTCAAGGGTTCGCGGATCCTCACATCGGAGACGGTGCCTACACCAGAGGATTCAGAGTATCATTGCAAGGCATCGGGCTCGTCCGACCAGGCATCTCACTATGGCAGATATTCAGGCCATCCGGCAGAGACCCATGCTAGAGCTCCTAGGATGATTACCACTCCAGCCATATACTGTTGTATACACTGTCACTTTTGTACTCCCCCATATTCATGTATCCATGTACCCCATTTTGACTAGTAGCATTAGCTTCCCACTCTCCGTAGTTGTTGCTTCCGGATGCTCCCTACTGATGTATTGTAGGGCTAGATACTTACCTTCAGTTCTTTCTTTTCTTTTCCAGACAGTGTATCAGATGTCACATGGTTGTAACTTTGGTCTCATAGGTCACTTTGGCCTTTTGAAGACGTTAATATAACATTTCATTTTCTCCATCTCTTCTAAGTTCTCTTTGTCTATATATTAAAATGACGAGGGAGAATAATGAAGCCTTCAATGTGCATGCTATCCATGTTGAGAAAGCCGAAGGAAAGTCCAAGTCATATAGGTGGACTTGTAAGTATAGTGGTATACAATACACAAGCAGAGTTACTAGGCTTCTCCAACATCTCAGAAAGGTGGGGGGGCAAGTTGCGCCATGCAAGCAAGTCTCCCTAGCTATATCCGATGAGATCTTCAACAATATTAGGGGTGGATTGGATGCTCACCGTGGTAGTGGTAGAAGCTCAAGGGCGGATGATGAGGTCATCTCCCTGCCTTGTGATACATCCTCCCCCGCCTCCCCCGCCTCCCCCGCCTCCTCAAAGAGGCAAAGGTTTGAGTCTCCAATGAGGCAAGCCCATCTTGCCCAAGCCACCGGGGGTGTCTCTTCTTCTCTATCACATCTCCGAGAACGGCAACGGTTAGCGGATATAGAGATTACACGCACCATTACTAAGTGCAATCTCTCATTACATGTGCTCAAGGTGTTAGAGATGGTCGCGTCGCAGAAGCAGACGGGAGGTAGCGTAGGAGAGAGACAAGAGAGAGAGAGAGAAAGAAAGAAAGTTGTATTAACGTCTACTAGAGGCCGAACTCGACCTATGCGACAAATCAATGTACAATTGTCAATGTCCCCTGTGTGTCCAGAAAAAAAAAAAAAGGGACAAAATGAACATGAAATAAACCAGGAAAGTACTGAGCTAGTGGGGGGGGAGGGTGGATGGATGGAGCACTACTGCCAAAGGCTCATTATGCAACCTATATGCGTAGGGTATACAAGAATGCAATGCAGATCTGTCTAGCTCCAACCAGTACCATAATGGGGGTGTAATATGTGATACATAGGCGATGGCGAGGCAAAAATCCCTCGGAGCATGATCTCCGGGAGTGAGTGTAAGTGAGCTAGCCGCTCCTAGATATGGCGCTGATGTCGAGCCCGTATCTCTGTGATCTCCCTCTAATGTAGTCTCGGAGTCTGGTAGCCTGGTGATCTCAATCTTCGTCTGGCTCGGAGGCCTGCAGCGCGCTGAAGTGTAACCCCCTCCTGTGTCAGGGTAGGCACTTGAAAAGATCTCTGGAAGAAATTAGTGAGTTGGAGCTGTCGCCCACCTCTCCCCGTGGTATGAGTCCGTATCAGTGCCTCTCTGTGGCACTGTGTCTCTAGCAAGAACTGGCCAAATAATCTGCGTTGGTCTACGGATTCCATGATTTGGCAGAGTGAGGGATGTCCACTGAAGATGGTGGTGTATCTCTCTCTAATGTCACTATATACTCTACATCTGCATACATAACGCTCCTCACTCTCAACCTCCTCCTGGCATAGTCTGCATATCCTCTCTGCTCTGGGGATCCGTGTTTTCCTACCTGCCTCAATCTCAAGCTGGTGTGATGACACTCTGAGAGAGCTGGCCAATCGCCACTCGAGCACTGTGAGGCATGTACACATCCATATATCCGGGTCGCTGAATGAATCCATCTGCTGAGATACACATAAACTGATCTGTGTAGTATAGCATCTTCGGTGGTAGAGGCTAACTGGGTGTAGTCCAAGTCTCCTGAGTGTATCGCTGCCATAAATCTTGCCGAAGGACTCTGTTCCTCTCACTGTGAGAGAGCTAGATGTGTGGTGCATGTATATCATACTGGAAGAGTGGCAGGTGATCTATGTCGAGACCATGCTGAGTGAGCCACTGTATCATCTGTAAATACCATGATCTCCTATCTCCACTCACTGTGAGCTGCCCGGACGCCTCAAAAGCTCTATGTGAGTCGATCTGAAGGCATATCTCTGATCCTCTGTATGAAGCAGATCGTCTGGAAGAGGGCGTCTACTAGCATAGGAGGTGCGGCAAACTCCGCTCGGACAATGTCATGTGGGACGGAGGGTTTGCTGCGGATCATCCGTGAGAGCATGAAAACATGAGGCCTCTCTATCTGAAACCATGTGGAAATGGCGAGCCCAAGTACACATACTGCTGCAGCATACATCAAAGCAGGGGTGACTAGTGTGTCAAACAACCACCCCTTCGTGCAGGGCTCCTGGAAGTGTGCCTGGTGACATTGTCTCCCTAGCATGGCCAGAGTTGCATACCCTCGTGTGAGCCTATCCCTGACTGCCTATGCCATAGTAAATCTTCCTGGCGGAGTCGCAAATGTAATCCCCAAGTACACATGAATCTGTCAGAATATGCAGCGGAAATGATAACCAAACTTGGGTAGACAAGAGCAAGTAGACTGCAGAAAACACAGAGAGATAGGTGTGTAAACTCTTCTCTATACACGATCCCGAGAAAACTAAATGAATAAGTGGTGGGGGCAAGGGGCCTATATATATGCCCCTGGGAGAGCAGTCGGCCAGCATAAAAGATGCCCACGACTGCATAAATGCAGTCGGCCAACAACAGAAGTGTCCACGACTGAGTGAATGCAGTCGGCCAGCAATCCAGTAGCCCACGCATCACCTGTGTGCAGTAGGCCAGCCACAGGACTGCTGTTGGGACAGTCGGCCAGCCCTGGAGTGCTCCTGCCAACCTCTGGCAACCCTCCCCACCACTAGAAAAAAATGGGAAAAAATAGGGAAAAATACGGGGAGTGTGTAAGACACCTTATACAGGGCGGGCACACCCACAACAGAGGCCCTGGTGTATAAATATAGACAGGAGATGACTTCTAACACCCCCTCTCAGCTCCTGGCTGTGAAACCAACCCAAGGGAGCTGGAGTGCCACCTGAGCGTAGCCTGAGGTAGAGACTTCGTGAAGAGGTCCGCCGCATTGTCCTCCATCGAACAATAAAGTAGCAAGATGTCACCAGCCAAGATCTTCTCACGTACAAAGTGATACTGTATCTCTATATGCTTGGTCCGGGCATGGAAAACCGGGTTCCGAGCAATAGCTATACAACTCTGGTTATCGCACTGGATGATTGTGGGCTCCCTCTGTGGAAACCCAATCTCGCCTAGCAACCTCCGCAGCCATACAACCTCACAAGCAGCACCACAAGCAGCCCGGTACTCTGCCTCTGTCGAAGAAAGGGCAATAGTTGGCTGCCTCTTGTTGCTCCAAGAAACTGCTCCTGAGCTGAGGGTAAAACTGTCCTGAAGTAGATCTCCTCGTGTCTGGATCTCCTCCCCAGTCTGAGTCACTCCAACCTTGGAGCCTGACTCCATTCCCTCCTGTGAAAAAGAGTCCCAGATCCTTCATACTCTGCAGATACCGCAAGATCCGCAATCCTGCGTCCCAATGAGACTTCAATGGCGTCTGCATAAAAGAGCTCAACAGCCCCACGGAGAAGCTTAAGTCCAATCTGGTGTTCAGCAACCAATTCAATGAACCAACCAACTTCCTGTACTGCGAGGCATCAACTGGCTCACAAGGATCAGTAACGGTTAACTTTGTGTTCGGGTCCATCGGCGAAGTAATAGGCTTGCAGTTCTCCATCCCAAAGGCCTCAAGCAACTCATGAACATACCGCTGCTGAGAGACGAAAAACCCCCTCTGGGTCTACCAGATCTCCAATCCCAAAAAGAAGTGGAGTAAGCCTAAGTCAGTCATCTCAAACTCCTTTGACAAGGCAGCCTTCGCCACTCCAATGTGCTCCACATGACCGCCGGTGAGAATGAGATCATCCACATAAAGGATGATAAGCGTGACCATGCCGCGTTCCCGAAAGAGATACAGGTTCGGATCTGCAACCGATCTAAATCCAGTCCGAATAAAGAAGGAATCAATCTTCTGATTCCAAGCCTTGGGAGCCTGCTTAAGACCATACAAGGCCTTACGTAACCTGTAAACCATCCCTTCCAATCCTGGAACAATAAAGCCTGGAGGCTGCTCAACGTACACCTCCTCCTGCAGGTCACCATTAAGGAACGCAGATTTTACATCCATTTGATACACGGGCCACCTCTGAGAAGAAGCAAGGGCAAGAACGGTCCGAATCGTGGACATCCGCGCTGTCGGTACAAAGGTATCCTCGTAGTCGATGCCTGGCCGTTGAGCATAACCTTTAGCCACAAGCCTGGCTTTGTGTTTGTCCACCGACCCATCAGACGCATATTTGATCTTAAAGACCCATTTGACACCAATGATTGACCGCTTCGACGGCCTCGGTACCAACTCCCAAGTGTGGTTCTTCTCGATGGCATCAAGTTCCACCTGCATGGCTTTCCTCCAAGTATCCTGTGAAAGGGCTTCCTTTACGGAAGTGGGCTCTTTATCCCGCATGATACGAGACATCAAAGCATAGTTCACCTGAAGAAGCTCTGCTGTGTTGCTTTTATCTCGGACTCGATATGATCTTCGAGAGCCGTCCTCTGTGGTCCACTCGGAGGGTAGCTCCGTGACACCTGACTCCCGAAGGGTGTCTAACAACCACCTAGGTACTCGAACAGATCATGGAGCCTCCTGTGGTCGCGGGGGCTCTACTCCAACTGCGGGCTCAACCTCCTGTGATGACTGAGGTGGATCAACTGGAATGATAGACTGGGAATCATCATCAGACTCCTCTGGATCTCCAAGAAGTGGCGGCTCCTCGACAGTGGATGCTCGAACATGCTCGTCAAAGACCATATCCCGGCTAACAACAATCTCGTTCCTATCTGGATCATACAACCTGTATCCCTTGGAAAGAGAGTTATACCCCACAAATACCAGCTTGCGGGACTTGGAGTCAAGCTTCCCCCTCTACTTCTTCGGAATATGTACATACGCGTCACTCCCAAAGACACGGAAGTGCGAGACATCGGGTTTCCTGCCAAAATATGCCTCAAATGGAGTCATATGGGGTACTGAAGTCGTCGGAGATCGGTTAATGGTATGGAGAGCCGTTGCCACAGCCTCACCCCAAAGTGGACGAGGAAGATCACGATGCTCCAGCATGGTCCTCGCCATCTCCACCACAGTCCTGTTCTTGCGTTCAACAACTCCATTCTCCGTAGGCGATCCGGTATTGGCCAGTTCCTTTTGATGCCATGATCTGCACAAAATCTGAGAAATACAGTCGAGGAGAATTCACCTCCTTTGTCAGCCCTAAGAGTCTTGACCTGAAATCCAGACTCTTTCTCCACCATCACATGCCAATCCTTGAATCGTGCAAAAGCTTGGTCCTTCTGGGAAAGAAAGTAGACCCACCTGAATCTGGTACAATCATCAACAAGCAGCATAAAGTAGAGAGATCCTCCCAAAGATGGTATCTGCTGAGGTCCACACAAGTCAGTGTGAATCAACTCCAATGGTTTCGAAGCCTGCTTCGGAAAGGATTCCCTGTGCTGCTTACCACATATGCAAGAACTACAACGTCCTTGCCTACTACCAACATCTGGCAAGCCAACCACCATCTGGTCCCGGAAAGCTCGCCTCAATGCATCCACATTTAAGTGGCCAAAACGAAAGTGCCACAAATCTCCGACCTGAGAACCTGTCAATGTGGAGAGTGCAGAGAGCTTGTAGATACCATTCTCCACACCGCCTTCCCAAACAACCTAGCCAGTCTCACGGTCCCTTAGAGCAACTGAATGCTCCTCAAATTCCACCCGAAAGCCAGTCTTACCTCTTGCACTGACAGAAGATGAAAACCCAGAGCAAGGACATAAAGAACACGAGAAGCATGCTTGCCCCCCTTGCCGTCGGAAATAATCTCCATCCGGCCCTCACTATGTATCGAAATAGTGGAGTTATCGCCAATAAAGATGCGACCTGACTGCCGTTTCAGATCCAGAAAGAAGTCACTGGATGGAGTCGTGCCTGGAAGCACCACTGTCGAGAATCCATTCCCGGGTATCCTTCACGGTGAAGCCAACTGCCTTCTCGCTCGAAGATGATGAAGCATCGGAGTCCACCATCTCTAAGTGCACAAATGCCGGAGTCTTTGCAGCTGAGGCTGAGGAATCAGCACTCTTCCCTGTCCGCTTAGGGCACTTCCTCCAGTAGTGGCCTTTCTCGCCACAATCATTACAAGATCTTTCGGCCTTCAGCTTCTCTCGTTCTGAATTAGGCTTCTTCTCAGAAGACTTCTCCGGTGAAGCCTTCCCTTTGCCCTTGTTGTTATTCCGGCCTTTCGACCGTTGGCCAGTTAAGGCCTCCGAACCTTCGCTGTGAGGGGGTTCGTAAAACGTTCCTCCTCGTCCAAGACCATTGGCACAAGCTCCTCCCAAGTAATGGTGCTGAGCCTGCCACTCGTAATCAACGAGGAATAGAAAGCAGAATACTCACCAAGCAAGTGGGACAGCAAAGTGATGGCCATGTCTTCAGATGATATCTCTTTCCCAGCTTGTAGGACTTCTTGCTGAAGGGCCTGCAACTTGTTGATGTGTTCCCGCATCGTCGAAGACTTTGCAGGGTTCATAACCCGCATCTGCACTTCCAAGGAGATCCGTTTCATGGGTGATACCCTGTTATAGAAAGAAGCCAAGTGCTCCCATATGCCTCTCGCCAGCGTCATGTGCTTCACATGATTGATCACTTGTGGTGTGCAGTTGAGGAAAATAAATGACCGGACCCTAGCGTTGACACGATCCCACATGTGTGCCTGTGCCTCGCGGTCCTTCCTCGTCGACAGTAACTCCCCTTCCTCTGCTTCCGGCCGTGGAACTCCAATGATGATAAAATCAACAAGGTCATATGACTCCAGCACCGACTCCATCATGACCTTCCAGATGCCGTAATTGGACCCATCCAACTGACGATCCACTGGGAACGTGGGGAGAGTCGAAATTTTCACGTGCTTCTCAGCCATCTCTAGTAAATCTGCCATCACGGAGAGTAACCTGAAAGGGTGGGTGGGTGGGAAAAAAAATCTGTAAACCTGCAAAGTGGCTGTCCAGCACCTTAGCCCGCCTTCCTCTTGCACCTTCTCTTCCCGTACAGCCCCAAAACAGTCCACCAATCAGCAGCCTAACGCTCCCCCTCTTGCTCAGAAAAACTCCCAAGATCTATCTCGAGCCTAGGGCTCTGATACCATGTCAAAATATGCAGCGGAAATGATAACCAAACTTGGGTAGACAAGAGCAAGTAGACTGCAAAAAATAAACAGCACAAGAAATACAGAGAGATAGGTGTGTAAACTCTTCTCTATATACAAGATCCCGAGAAAACTGAATGAATAAGTGGTGGGGGCAAGGGGCCTATATATATGCACCTGGGAAAGCAGTCGACCAGCATAAAAGATGCCCACGACTACATAAATGCAGTCGGGCAGCAACAGAAGTGTCCACGACTGAGTGAATGCAGTCGGCCAGCAGTCCAGTAGCCCACGCATCACCTGTGTGCAGTCGGCCAGCCACAGGACTGCTGTGGGGACAGTCGGCCAGCCCTGGAGTGCTCCTGCCAACCTCTGGCAACCCTCCCCACCACTAGAAAAAAATGGGAAAAAATAGGGAAAAATACGGGGAGTGGAAAAATGATAAGACACCTCATACAAGGCGGGCACACCCACAACAGAGGCCCTGGTGTATAAATATAGACAGGAGATGACTTCTAACAGAATCTACCACCTCTACCTGTCCTCCTGCTAGTGTGAAGATGGCCTGTCGTCGAACCGGCCCTAAGGTGTGGAAAATCATGGCCTTGGTTTTTCCAAGGTTCACTGTAAGTCCCCTCTATGTGCAGATGTCATCGAGTGCATGGAGTTGATGATGTAGTCCCATCCACGACTCAGAGACCAAAATAATATCATCTGCATATAGCATAATGTGGACTTTGGTACCTGAGATGTCTACCCCGTCCCCACCACCGTGACCAATGAAGTCAGCCACCTCATCAATGTTATGCGCTCAAGAACTTGCTCATATAAAGCATAGATGCCCCAAACCATCTCTGATGGGATCCCCAATGACTGGAGGCGCTAGAAGAGTCTCTCCCGTGGCACTGTGTCAAATGCTTTGCGGAAATCCACAAAGCAGCAGTATACTCTCCTCTCCCACACCATAGCCTGATCAATCAGACATCTCAAAGTGAATATATGGTCAATAGAGGAGAAAGCTCGTCGGAATCCAACCTTGCCCTCGTGCTCGCAGTCCCTCCTTCTCTGCATATGAGCTCAACTCTGCCTCGAGCATTGCACCATAAAGTTTGGCCAATGTATGGCCAATCATGATAGTCCTGTAGTTGCTGGGGTCTAGCATGTCTCCCGCTTTGTGGAGAGACACGATGGTGTGCATAGTCCACTCAGCTGGTAGGCCCTCCACTAGTGCCCTATTAAAGAGGTGAGCAACAAAGGGTGCCAGTGTCTCAGCTGCATAAATAAGATGCTCACTCTGTATACGTGTGTGGTCAGCCGATCTCCCATGCTGTAACCGGCGGATAGCTCTCTCTACCATCAAGGCGGTAAAGAAAGTAGAGGTGGTGGTAGGGCGGGGCTCCTGTGGCTATGGTATGGGCGGTTGCTGAGGGATATGGTAGAGGCTCTTTGCATGTGTGTGCCATGTGTGTGGATCCTAAATCGGGGTACGAGGGCGAGGCTCTCTCATCCTGCGGCATGCAGTGGCTGTATCTCTGCTCATGAGTAGGTGGTATATGTCCCAGTACTATGCCTCCTCGTATGCACGCCTCTTACGGCATGTGAGGGTATGTATCTATCGGCTCGCCTATCTCTGTAATGGTCCCGAGTGCTCTTTGGGCACGGAGGTGTCTGTATAGCTCTCTGCACTCATCATCATACCACCGATTCTGGGGCATGCTCCCAGATCTATCTGTGTGTGCAATGTGTGTATGATGGGGGAAGTTGCGGGTGGCGGCCGTATGTAGTATAGATGACATCTGAGTGGTGAGTGTGTCTAGAGGTGACAGGGAATCCATTTGGAGTAGCCCGTCATATACATGATGCTCATATATGTCTACCAAGTCATGGGTGAAGTAGAAAGTGGTATGCGATGCCTGTGTGGGCTGTGGGTGCTGGTGTGGAGCTCGCCAGTGACAGCAAGAGGTACGTGTGATCCGCACCGATAGGACAGGAGGCGATGGTGAAAGATGTCACTGCCTGTGTGGTCTCCATGGACCCCATGGTTTAGTCCACTATGCTCTCCCCCCCCCCCCCCCCCCGACTATCATAGTCACATGGGACGCGAAATGGGAACGAGGAACGAGGACAAAAAAGATTGAGAATGGCCATTCCCTGTGACTATAGAGTGACATGGGACGGGAATGGGAATGGGAAGATGCTACCATCCCCAACATTCCTAAGTCTAAAAATGCCTATTCCCTGTGACTATGACTCGAGTTTCTACTCACTTGTACACACGAAGTTACGCAATCGCTTGGGCACGCAACAGTTAGAGCGGCTAGTGCATTGCCATGCTAACTTGCTCATGGTGCGCACAATGCAAAAGATGGAATCGATGAGACAAGTATAACTTATAAGTTATATAAGCATTTAATGTAAATTTTAAAGACTAAAGTTTTCGTTGTTCAAACTTCAATGCTTATTGAAACTAAATTCTAATGCATTGAATCATTGAAATTTGATGCTCATTGCTTCACTTGATCATTGTACAATGTAGGTGAATGTGGATGCATTCAAGCTCACAAGGGACACTCTTGAGAATGTCAACAAAGAGCAAGATGAGGAGGAGAGAATCTATGCAGAGATCTATCGAGAGCTTGAGTCGTTTGATCGACGACTTACTTGCACTCATCGTGGGCGTGGAGGTAGTGGCAGAGGAGTGCGAGTAGAAAGCCATGGATTCATGATTCGTTGCGCTTGGAGGGACACGGTGCATATCTATGTGCGGTGTGGTTCGGGTAGCTCCACACCCACTCTTGCAAATGAGGATGCTCCCTTTGGCTTCTCACATGAGCTTAGAGAGCCTGAGTTCGATGATGGGGGCAACCTCCTTAGCGATGGCAACTTTGGCGAGACCACCAATGTGTCGTCTTCTCATGAGGATGATTTTAACGAAAGCTCTGATAGTGATGCCTTTGTCTAGTCTCTCCTTGGGCCTTGGCTCTCTTTTTGTACTCGCACCTAGCGCGCATCGCACCTGTATGCTTATGTACTTCTATTTGTCACTTCAAACTTGTTTTTAATGAAATTTTGGTTTGAAACAACTTCTCTAGAGTCTACCCTTCCAAATTGAAAATGTTCAAGTTTGTAAGTGTTTTTTTTTTACGTGTTTTATCGTATGGTATCCCAAAATTTCATATCGTACCAAAAATTCCCATACGGTATAGTATTTTCGTGCCATGACAACTATGGTGTCACATAGCACTCTAGTGCAGGGTGCATGTGACACTCCTTAGGACTGCCTATAAGATTTTGGCCAAGGCCATCAGCCGGAGACTTCAACCCTTCCTCCCCGATTTGATTCATGATACTCAGATAGGTTTTGTTCAGGATCAGCATTCTAGACATCTTTACCTGACAGCTTCGGCCAAGATGCTACAACAGGATCTCATTGTGCTCCTCTTGGATTTTGAGAAAGCCTATGATAGAGTTAACTAGGGCTTTTTGAAGGACACGATGTACTCAATGGGTTTTTCAAAGGAGTGGATCCGTGGTGTTTCTGGACTTCATTTGGCCTCTCAAAGTCAGGTTCTCATTCAGGAGCCAGAGGTAACAGATTTTCCCTCTCGCTCGGTCCAACAAGGCTGCCCTCTAGCATATCTTCAGAGGACATGGCCATCACTTTGCTGAATGAGTGCACAAAGCGGAAGCAAATAAGCACTAGAGTGTGCTGGGCAGAGAGTGCAAAAGAGAGAGAGAGAGAGAGAGATATGGAGCAACTATGCTGAATATACTAAAGTGATACAGTCCCAAGCAAGAGACAGAAAGTGTCTCATAAGTGAGGGAGCAAAAGAAAGACTAGGCAAGATTAAAAAGTGACAGGCAAGATTAAAAAGTGAGAGGCCGGCCCACCTATTTATCGGTAAACTCAATATACTGAAGTGATACAATCCCAAGCAAGAGACAGAAAGTGTCTCATAATGAGGGAGCAAAAGAAAGACTAGGCAAGATGAAAAAGTGAGAGGCTAGCCCACCTATTTATAGGTAAGAGGGATTGGCCGACTGGACATGATAAACTGGGCGACTGGACACAGTGTAGCTGGCCGACTAGGAAAAATACATCCAAGCTAGAAAAAAATCCCAAAAAATTATATAATAAAAGGGGTGGCCAACCCACAATCAAGGGCCATGAAAAGGGACCAAAAGGGACACCAAATATGGGTAAAAAATGGGGATGAATGTGCTAACACTGCACCTCAGCACCAGATGCTGAACATACTCCGAGAAGCCGAAGATGAGGAGCCAAGGAAGGTTGAGAAACCGGCTTGGTGAACAAATCTACAGCATTCTCCGCTAAAGGACAATACTCCAAACGCAAATCTCCAACAAGAACCCGTTCACGAACATAGTGATACTGTATCTCAATGTGTTTTGTACGAGCATGAAACACAGGGTTCTTGGCGATGGCGATGCAACTCTGATTGTCACACCAAAGAAGAGTAGATCCGGTACGAGGACAACCAAGCTCCTCCAATAATCTCCGCAACCAAATCGTCTCACATGCAGCATAACAAACCGCACGATACTCCGCCTCTATAGAGGAAAACACCACAATAGGCTGCTTTTTACTGCTCCATGAAATGGCTCCAGACCCAAGTGAAAAAACACAACCGGTGGTCAAACACCGAGTATCTGGATCTCCAACCCAATCTAAATCAGACCATCCAAGAAGAGTGCAGCCTTGGCCATAGAAGGTGCCAAAGTCCAGAGTGCCACGCAAGTACCGAAGAACTCTGAGAGCACACCGCCAATGCTGTTGACGGGGTTTATGTCATGTGCACAGTGCGTATCTACCGTGTGCTATACGCATGCAAGACTAGTTTCGAGGCTTGGGGAAGCTTGGAACTAGGCAGGCTGATTGACGAGCTGAGTTAGGGATATACTAACGGGCGGGCACCCAAGTATGGACGGGCGGGCGGCCAAGTGTGGACGCCCGATGGCCGGCCAAGAGCCTATAAAAGGGTGGCCAAGGTTAGTTATAGATATAGAGAGTCTCGCGAGTTTGTGAGAGGTCTATGGTCTTGGAGCCTGGATCTAGTGCAGACGTGCACCTGCTTTATGCAGCCGAGGCCGACAACAGTCTCGAGGCCCGCGAGGGCAGCCACGCGGCGGTATGGGACGTCACGAGGAGGAGATTGGTCGCGGTACGTCAACCTAGTTAGCTCAGCTCGTGGCTCGGTGGGGACAGCCAAGACTGTGGGCTTGCCCACGGCTGTCATGGTTGGGAGGTGAGTCAGGCCTGCATCCCCTTGCTTGTTTGTTTGTTCGTTTGTTTGCAGGATTCGAGTTTCGAACCAAGATCGATCACGAGGGGATCCACGACCTTTCAATAAGTCGGTCATCGGTAGTGTGAGCTGAGAGTACTCCCGTACAGATTTCCTAAGAAAAACAACAAAACCGAGAAAAGAACGAAGTTGTTTCACTGTTCGTGGTATGGGCCAGTCCAAAACCTTTTGAACTCGGTCATAGTCAATGCTCAATCCATCTCTAGTGATCTTGTGTCCCAAGTAAATGATGTCGGTCATAAAGAACTCACATTTACTCAATTTAGCATATAGTCGATTGTGTCTTAAAAGAGATAAGACAATCGCGAGGTGTCTGACATGATCCTCAAGAGTACGACTATAAATCAAAATATCATCCAGGAACACCACCACAAATTTTTCCAAATGTTCACGAAAAAGATCGTTCATCATTTGTTGGAAAGTGGCTGGAGCATTGGTTAACCCAAAAGGTAATACGAGAAACTCGTAATGGCCATACCTAGTCCAAAAGGCGGTTCTTTCGACATGCCTTTCATGAATACGTATCTGGTGGTAGCCAGTACGCAAATCTATCTTCGTGAAATATTTCGCTCCTGCTAACCGGTCAATTAGGTCATCTGATCTAGGGAGAGGATAACCGTTCTTAATTGTCAGCTTGTTCAATCTCTTGTAATCTATACACATTCTCCAAGTATTGTCCTTCTCTCCTAAGCAACACAGGTGCACCCCAAGGTGATTTACTTGGACGGATCTGGCCCATCCTTAAATAATCTTCGAGTTGTTTAGCCAACTCATCTTCCTCAGCTTGGCTCATCCTATAAGGTGGAATATTCACAGGATGAGCACCAGGGATCAAGTCAATACGATGATCTACTGCCCGTTCAGGTGGTAAACCCGATGGCAATTCCTTAGGAAATACATCTTGAAACGAATCAAGTATCTTCTGTAATTCTTTGCTTTCAAACACACTTAATTCATTCACATCCATGGAAGGGATGAGAAAAGAAGAAAGTGGAATCAATACACAATGGAAAGCGGTGTACAAAGAAGAATTCATTATATTTCCAAAATCAATTGTATTTACAAGAGATCCCTGAGAGGGATGGATACAATCACCTAAAATACTATACTTGGTGTCCCTATGCTGAAAAGAAAAAATGTGACTAGACCAATCTATCTGGACATCAAGAGTCTTAAACCACTCAATCCCTAATAACAAGTCTACATTTTCCAGATGCATGACATAGCATTCCAGAGTATCTTTGTAGTCCTGAATCTGGATTGGAAGCATCTCCACCTTGCGATCCCAAACTTGTCTGCCCGCAGGTAGACGTACCTCATAGGTATGGTCGCTGAGTGTCGTATCAAGACTCGATTTCTGCACAAGTTTGTAATTAACAAAGTTATGCGAACTGCCAGGGTCTAAAAGAATGTAAATTTTATGGCCATTCACTTCTCCATAAACTCGGAGAAGATCATGCATGCCAAATACTTTAGAATTGAACAGACAATCAGAACAAGTACTAGGGCGAGAAAGTACAGTAATTGACGTACCTGTCAAAGACAACTGGTTAGCTGCCTTTGGCTTGGGTCCTGCGTTTGACTTGGTACCCTTTTTCTTTGGGCACTCGTTACGCATGTGTCCTTTTTCTTCGCAGATAAAACAACGTCCTTCCTTCTTGAGCTTCAGAGCCTTAAGGAGTCGTTTTTTCTTCGCTGGTGTCGAACTGGAATTCTTCGAAGGTTGGTCCGAAGACTTGCCTTCATTCGTGTTAGCCATAGGTGCGGAGAACTTTCTTTTATGCTTGTTCCCCTGCTCGGTAACGGGTTTTGACTTGGAAGAGACCATCGTATCATCATAGATACGAGCTGAATGAATTGCCTCGTCCAAAGTTTTACATTTGTTATTTTTAACCTGTAATCGGTACGAGTCGGGTAAACCAGCTACGAAAAACCCCAAAAGAGTAGTGGGATCCATCTTTGTAGCTTTCATCTCCAAGTCACGAAACTTCTGGAGGTAGACCTCATAAGTGAGGTGCTGCGAGGTCATGGTCAAAGCTGAAAACCGGGCAACAACATCATAATCATCCTCTTTTTTGAGGAATTCTTTCTTGAAAATGTCTTCATATTGTGCCCAAGTCGTTGGCTTTGGGTTCAGTTCCTTCCACCAAAGCAAAGCTTTGCCGGACAGGAAACCTGCTGCTAACTGTATCTTCTTTCCATCATCATATGGATGAAACTGAAAGTGAACTTGCCACTTGTGTAGCCAAGTGTCCACGATCTCCTTGGTTCGCTGCTTTTGCTCGCCCCCGAACGGTTCCGGAGTAATGTTGGGGCCTAAAGCAGAAGCCAAGGTATCCATTCCCGAAAAAGTAGAGAGGGTAGTGGTCAATAGAGCGATGGAGTTCTGCAAAGCCTGCATCTGGGCTGCGATTTGTGCCTGACGTTCCGCCGAAGAAGCTTCGAGAGCTACTTTGAACTCTTGGAAATCTGATTTTGACACAAACTCGTCAAAAAGATCGGCATCAGTGCCTTCCGTAGCCGGCAAGCCTTCGCGTTCCACGAGGGGCTCCAACTCTGATTCTTGGGTCGACATGGTGAAGAGGGTACGTGAAGAGAAAATTCGATCTTTGCACAATGAAAGTGCGAGCGAACTTGAGAGCTTGAGAGCTTGAAAACTTGAGAACTCGAGAACTCGAGAAGTCGAGAGATGTGTGGCAAGAAGCCCACGTGAGGGGGTTAATAAAGGTTTCCCAAAAGCCAAGAAAAATCTCGAAAATCTATGCTTAGCTTTTGCTTTAGCTTTTGTGTTTTTTTTTTGGGTGAATAAATATATATATATATATTTATTTATTAATATATATATATATGGATATATATATTTGCTTTTCTTAAAAAAAATAGACACCTTGGGAAACCTTAGAGAGGGGGGATTCTTTTAAAATTTAAAATTTTAACCTCCCAAAAAAAAAAACAAAAAAACAAAAACAAAAGCGAAAGCGTAAAAAACGTTGCTTTCCTTACGTGTGTTTTTTTTTCTTCGCTTCCCTCCTGGCGCCTGGATTAGCCGCCGGTTGCCATCGTAGACTGCTGACGTGCACTTGCTGTCGACTGCACCTTCGCTCGAGCGCCTGACTTGGCCGTCAGCGTGCGCTTCGCTACGCCAATCTGCTGGACGTGGCCTGGGCGCCGGCTGTGCGTGGCCTGGCCTGGCTGGTGCGCTAAGCTACGTAGGCCTGGGCGCTACCCGCCTGGCCTGTGCGCCGGCCTGGCCTGGGCACCAGCCCGCCTGGCCTAGGCGCTGCCGGGTAGACATGGCCGCCTAGGTAGACATGGCCGCCTGGCCACGTGGCTGGCTGCCCACGCACACTGAGCCGCCTGCCAATGGAATCGCCTGCACAGACTCGACCAAACGCACACCCGCCAACAGTTCTACGCTCGCTCTCTCTCTCTCATGCGTCAAAAAGCAACGAAAACAATAAACGTGCTTTTTTTTCTTCTTTTTTTTCTGTTTTCTCTTCCTGCAAGATATGCGACTGCACACAAGGCCTCTTCTTTGCAAAAGCAATCAACCCTATTCAACCTACCATCTCCCATCAACATGGGGTTCTTTGATGAAGGAAAAACACATAGAAAACTGAAAACTGCAGTATGCACAGAAAAAACAGCAAGCTTTTTTAACACATACCGTACTTCGACCTCTTCTTCTCTACTTACCGACTTGCTCGTTCACGAGGTATGCTCTGATACCACTGTCAAATCAATGAGATCAGATTTGGATCCCCTCGTGATCGATCTTGGTTCGAAACTCGAATCCTGCAAACAAACGAACACAAACAAGCATGGGGGTGCAGGCCTGACTCACCTCCCAACCATGACAGCCGTGGGCAAGCCCACAATCTTGGCTGTCCCCTCCGAGCCACGAGCTGAGCTAACTAGGTTGACGTACCGACCAATCTCCTCCTCGCGACGTCCCATACCGCCACGAAGCTGCCCTCGCGGGCCTCGAGGTTCCTGCCGGCCTCGGCTGCATAAAGCAGGTGCACGTCTGCACTAGATCCAGGCTCCAAGACCATAGACCTCTCACAAACTCGCGAGACTCTCTATAATCTATAACTAACCTTGGCCACCCTTTTATAGGCTCTTGGCCGGTCATCGGGCGTCCACACTTGGCCGCCCGTCCATACTTGGGTGCCCGCCCGTTAGTATATCCCTAACTCAGCTCGTCAATCAGCCTGCCTAGTTCCAAGCTTCCCACGGATCTTCCCTCGTGATCGATCTTGGTTCGAAACTCGAATCCTGCAACAAACGAACACAAACAAGCATGGAGGTGCAGGCCTGACTCACCTCCCAACCATGACAGCCGTGGGCAAGCCCACAATCTTGGCTGTCCCCTCCGAGCCACGAGCTGAGCTAACTAGGTTGACGTACCGACCAATCTCCTCCTCGCGACGTCCCATACCACCACGAAGCTGCCCTCGCGGGCCTCGAGATTGCTGCCGGCCTCGGTTGCATAAAGCAGGTGCACGTCTGCACTAGATCCAGGCTCCAAGACCATAGACCTCTCACAAACTCGCGAGACTCTCTATAATCTATAACTAACCTTGGCCACCCTTTTATAGGCTCTTGGCCGGTCATCGGGCGTCCACACTTGGCCGCCCGCCCGTCCATACTTGGGTGCCCGCCCGTTAGTATATCCCTAACTCAGCTCGTCAATCAGCCTGCCTAGTTCCAAGCTTCCCCAAGCCTCGAAACTAGTCTTGCATGCGTATAGCACGCGGTAGATACGCACTGTGCACGTGACATACTCCCCTTCCTCTAAGAGCTCACTAAAAAGCTAGGGTAATCTCTCTGAAGAGAAGTCAGTGTCTCCCATGTAGCGTCCTCCTCAACACGATCCTTCCACTTGATCTTGTATTCCGTGATAAGCGTATGACGCAATCTTCGTTCACGAAAGCCAAGAATCTTTTCAGGTTCGTGCGGAACAAATGTCATGTCCTGGACATCTATAATTTCTTGAGGAGTAACTAACTGATCTGCTCCACCCAGTACTTCCTTAAGTCTACTGACATGAAATACAGGATGAACTTTCACATGAGAAGGCAAATCCAATTCATATGCAACTGAACCAATCCGTCGTGTAACTTGAAATGGTCCACAGTATCTAGGGGATAATTTCGGAGATCTACCTGTCCGTAAAGTCTCGGAATCTTTCGGAACTCGCAAATACACCATCGTTCCTTCAGAGAATTCTCTAGGTGAACGATGTCTATTAGAATAAAACATGTCTCGATCTTGAGCACTTCTAATAGATTCCTTCGCAACTTGTAACATTTCCTGCATATCTTGCAAAAAATTACGTGCTGCATCATGCTGAAGTCCTGAGAATCCTACTGTAACAGGTGATCTTGGTTGAAAACCGTACATAAGCATGAAAGGACTAAACCCTGTACTCGTATGCTTAGTATTGTTATATGCAAATTCTAACATAGGAAGATAATCCTCCCATGAACTTTGTTTTTTGGATACATATGCTCGAAGCATATCCTCCAAAATCTGATTCACTCTTTCAGTCTGGCCATCAGATTGAGGATGATCTGAGGAACTCAAATTCAAAGTTGTTTCCAACTTCTCGAAAACAAGTTTCCAAAAATCACTCGCTGACTATGTCCTGCGGTAACCCGTACAGTCTAAACAATTGCTCGATAAACTGCCGAGCTAATTGCGTAGCTGTAATATTCTTCCGGGTCGGTAAAAATCTAGCCATCTTTGTCAAGCGATCTACCACAACCCAAATAGAATCATGGCCTTGATGTGTTCTTGGCAATCCGGTAATAAAATCCATGGAAATACTTTCCCATTTATTACCTGGGATTTGCAAAGGATGCAACAACCCAGCCTGTCTAAAGCATTCAGCTTTATTTGCCTGACAAATCTGACACTTAAGAACATAATCTTCTACATACCCTTTCATCTTCGGCCAATAAAAAGTGTGTTTCACTAAAGATAGTGTCCTATGTACCCCAGGGTGTCCAGCAGAAGGGGCGTCGTGACACTCCCTCAGAATCTTGGACCTAATGTTCGGGATCTGTGGTACACAAATTTTGTCATTACGGAATAGTAAACCATTCCGAATCATCCACTGACCTCCTGCAGCCTGAATGGTAGACTGCACAGTCACCGAGTCTTGGTCAATCAATGAGCTCCCGTCCTGGATCTTCTGTCCAAAATGGACCAAAATAACTATCAGTCCTGCAAAGCCCTCTCAATGACTGAAATAAGTTAGTAGAAATCTCGGTGAACGACAAAGTATTCACCTCTCTAATCCGACTAAGCGCATCTGCAATATTATTCATGGACCCTTTCCGATAACGGATCTCAAAATCAAAATCTTGCATTAACTCTGCCCAACGAGCTTTCCTTCCTCTCTAATCATCCGCATCACACACATACTTGATTGACTGATGATCAGTCAATACCAGTCAATACCACAAACTTGGAGCCATATAAATAATGTCTCCAAACCTTGAGAGCATGAATCACAGCATAAAGCTCCTTCTCAAGGGTTGGCCAACGAGATTGAGTGTCGTCTAGCTTTTTACTTTCAAAAGCAACCGGTCTACCATCTTGAAATAAAGCAGCCCCGATAGCATAGTCACTGGCATCAGTTTCAAGAACATAAGGCCGACTAGGATCAGGCAATGCTAAGATAGGTGCTTCCTTGACTTTATCTTTCAAAAGTCTGAAGGCCATATCCAAATCGTTATTCCAAGTGATAGGCTGATTGGACTTACGTCCACGACCTTTCAATAAGCCGGTCATCGGTAGTGTGAGCTGAGAGTACTCCCGTACAGATTTCCTAAGAAAAACTACAAAACCGAGAAAAGAACGAAGTTGTTTCACTGTTCGCGGTATAGGCCAGTCCAAAACCTTCTGAACTCGGTCATAGTCAATGCTCAATCCATCTCTAGTGATCTTGTGTCCCAAGTAAATGATGTCGGTCATAAAGAACTCACATTTACTCAACTTAGCATATAGTCGATTCTGTCTTAAAATAGATAAGACAATCGTGAGGTGTCTGACATGATCCTCAAGAGTACGGCTATATATCAAAATATCATCCAGGAACACCACCACAAATTTTCCCAAATGTTCACGAAAAAGATCGTTCATCATTTGCTGGAAAGTGGCTGGAGCATTGGTTAACCCAAAAGGTAATACGAGAATCTCGTAATGGCCATACCTAGTCCGAAAGGCGGTTCTTTCGACATGCCTTTCATGAATACGTATCTGGTGATAGCCAGTACGCAAATCTATCTTCGAGAAATATTTCGCTCCTGCTAATCGGTCAATTAGGTCATCTGATCTAGGGAGAGGATAACGGTTCTTAATTGTCAGCTTGTTCAATCTTTTGTAATCTATACACATTCTCCAAGTATTGTCCTTCTTTCTCCTAAGCAACACAGGTGCACCCCAAGGTGATTTACTTGGACGGATCTGGCCCATCCTCAAATAATCTTCAAGTTGTTTAGCCAACTCATCTTCCTCAGCTTGGCTCATCCTATAAGGTGGAATACTCACAGGATGAGCACCAGGGATCAAGTCAATACGATGATCTACTGCCCGTTCAGGTGGTAAACCCGATGGCAGTTCCTTAGGAAATACATCTTGAAACGAATCAAGTATCTTCTGTAATTCTTTGCTTTCAAACACACTTAATTCATTCACATCCATGGAAGGGATGAGAAAAGAAGAAAGTGGAATCAAGACACAATGGAAAGCAGTGTACAAAGAAGAATTCATTATATTTCCAAAATCAATTGTATTTACAAGAGGTCCCTGAGAGGGATGGATACAATCACCTAAAATACTATACTTGGTGTCCCTATGCTGAAAAGAAAAAATATGACTAGACCAATCTATCTGGACATCAAGAGTCTTAAACCACTCAATCCCTAATAACAAGTCTACATTTTCCAGATGCATAACATAGCATTCCAGAGTATCTTTGTAGTCCTGAATCTGGATTGGAAGCATCTCGACCTTGCGATCCCAAACTTGTCTGCTCGCAGGTAGACGTACCTCATAGGTATGGTCGCTGAGTGTCGTATCAAGACTCAATTTCTGCACAAGTTTGTAGTTAACAAAGTTATGCGAACTGCCAGGGTCTAAAAGAATGTGAATTTTATGGCCATTCACTTCTCCATAAACTCGGAGAAGATCATGCATGCCAAATACCTTAGAATTGAACAGACAATCAAAACAAGTACTAGGGCGAGAAAGTACAGTAATTGACTTACCTGTCAAAGAAACTGGTAAGCTGCCTTTGGCTTGGGTCCTGCGTTTGACTTGGTACCCTTTTTCTTTGGGCACTCGTTACGCATGTGTCCTTTTTCTTCGCAGATAAAACAACGTCCTTCTTTCTTGAGCTTTAAAGCCCTAAGGAGTCGTTTCTTCTTCGCTGGTGTCGAACTAGAATTCTTCGAAGGTTGGTCCGAAGACTTGCCTTCAGTCGTGTTAGCCATAGGTGCGGAGAACTTTCTTTTATGCTTGTTCCCCTGCTCGGTAACGGGTTTCGACTTGGAAGAGACCATCGTATCATCATAGATACGAGCTGAATGAATGGCCTCGTCCAAAGTTTTACATTTGTTATTTTTAGCCGTGATGGCAGGTGTCTTAGGCTATAGCTGCAGGCGGCCAGCAGGCCTGCGTAGCCAGGCGAGCCCAGGCCTACACCAGGCGGCTAGGCAGCCAAGCCACGTAGGCGCCTAGGCTACGCCAGGCGGGCTGGTGCCCAGGCCAGGCGGGCAGCGCCCAGGCCTACGCAGGCGCCCAGCCAGGCCCTGTAGGCGGCCCAGCACAGGTTTCCCATCCGGCTGGCGCAAGCTCACATACAGGCTGGTGCGCCGGCAGCCATGACGATTGCAGCAACGGCCAGCTCTCCACGTCAGCAGACACCATCAGGCTAATCCAGGAGGGAAGTGCAAAAAAAACAAAACGCAAGGAAAGCATTTCGATTTTTTTTTTCTCTATGCTTTCGTTTTTTGTTTTTTTAGGGGAGTTTAAATTTTTTTTAAAATTTTAAAAGAATCCCCCCCTCTCTAAGGTTTCCAAGGTTTTTTTTTTTAAGACAAAAGAATATATATATCCATATATATATATATATATATATATATATTTATTCAAGAAAAAAAAAACAAAAAACACAAAAGCTAAAGCAAAAGCTAAGCATAGCTTTTCGAGTTTTTTTTGGCTTTTGGGAAACCTTTATATACCCCCTCACGTGGGCTTCTTGCCACACATCTCTCGAGTTCTCAAGTTCTCAAGTTTTCAAGCTCTCAAGCTCTCAAGTTCGCTTGCACTTTTGTTGTGCAAAGATCGAATTTTCTCTCCGCGTACCCTCTTCACGATGTCGACCCAAGAATCACAGTTGGAGCCCCTTGTGGAACGCGAAGGCTTGCCGGCTATGGAAGGAACCGATGCCGATCTTTTTGACGATTTTGTGTCAAAATCAGATTTCCAAGAGTTCAAAGTAGCTCTCGAAGCTTCTTCGACGGAACCTCAGGCACAAATCGCAGCTCAGATGCAAGCTTTGCAGAACTTCATCGCTCTATTGACCACTACCCTCTCTACTTTCTCGGGTATGGATACCTTGGCTTCAGCTTTAGGCCCCAACATTACTCCGGAACCGTTCGGGGGCGAGCAAAACCAGCGCACCAAGGAGATCGTGGACACTTGGCTACACAAGTGGCAAGTTCACTTTCAGTTTCATCCATATAATGATGGAAAGAAGATCCAGTTAGCAGCAGGTTTCCTGTCCGGCAAAGCTTTGCTTTGGTGGAAGGAACTGAACCCAAAGCCAACGACTTGGGCACAATTTGAAGATATCTTCAAGGAAGAATTTCTCAAGAAAGAGGATGATTATGATGTTGTTGCCCGGTTTTCAGCTTTGACTATGACCTCGGAGCACCTCAATTATGAGGTCTACCTCCAGAAGTTTCGTGACTTGCAGATGAAAGCTACAAAGATGGATCCCACTACTCTTTTGGGGTTTTTCGTAGCTGGTTTACCCGACTCGTACCGATTACAGGTTAAAAATAACAAATGTAAAACTTTGGACGAGGCCATTCATTCAGCTCGTATCTATGATGATACGATGGTCTCTTCCAAGTCGAAACCCGTTACCGAGCAGGGGAACAAGCATAAAAGAAAGTTCTCCGCACCTATGGCTAACACGACTGAAGGCAAGTCTTTGGACCAACCTTCGAAGAATACAAGTTCGACACCAGCGAAGAAGAAACGACTCCTTAGGGCTTTGAAGCTCAAGAAGGAAGGACGTTGTTTTATCTGCGAAGAAAAAGGACACATGCGTATGAGTGCCCGAAGCCAAAGGGTACCAAGTCAAACGCAGGACCCAAGCCAAAGGCAGCTAACCAGTTGTCTTTCACAGGTAAGTCAATTACTGTACTTTCTCGCCCTAGTACTTGTTTTGATTGTCTGTTCAATTCTAAGGTATTTGGCTTGCATGATCTTCTCCGAGTTTATGGAGAAGTGAATGGCCATAAAATTCACATTCTTTTAGACCCTGGTAGTTCGCATAATTTTGTTAACTACAAACTTGTGCAGAAATTGAGTCTTGATACGACACTCAGCGACCATACCTATGAGGTACGTCTACCTGCGGGCATACAAGTTTGGGATCGCAAGGTGGAGATGTTTCCAATCTAGATTCAGGACTACAAAGATACTCTGGAATGCTATGTTATGCATCTGGAAAATGTAGACTTGTTATTAGGGATTGAGTGGTTTAAGACTCTTGATGTCCAGATAGATTGGTCTAGTCATATTTTTTCTTTTCAGCATAGGGACACCAAGTATAGTATTTTAGGTGATTGTATCCATCCCTCTCAAGGACCTCTTGTAAATACAATTGATTTTGGAAATATAATGAATTCTTCTTTGTACACTGCTTTCCATTGTGTCTTGATTCCACTTTCTTCTTTTCTCATCCCTTCCATGGATGTGAATGAATTAAGTGTGTTTGAAAGCAAAGAATTACAGAAGATACTTGATTCGTTTCAAGATGTATTTCCTAAGGAACTGCCATCGGGTTTACCACCTGAACGGGCAGTAGATCATCGTATTGACTTGATCCCTGGTGCTCATCCTGTGAGTATTCCACCTTATAGGATGAGCCAAGCTGAGGAAGATGAGTTGGCTAAACAACTCGAAGATTATTTGAGGATGGGCCAGATCCGTCCAAGTAAATCACCTTGGGGTGCACCTGTGTTGCTTAGGAGAAAGAAGGACAATACTTGGAGAATGTGTATAGGTTACAAGAGATTGAACAAGCTAACAATTAAGAACCGTTATCCTCTCCCTAGATCAGATGACCTGATTGACCGGTTAGCAGGAGCGAAATATTTCACGCAGATAGATTTACGTACTGGCTATCACCAGATACGTATTCATGAAAGGCATGTCGAAAGAACCGCCTTTCGGACTAGGTGTGGCCATTACGAGTTTCTCGTATTACCTTTTGGGTTAACCAATGCTCCAGCCACTTTCCAACAAATGATGAACGATCTTTTTCGTGAACATTTGGGGAAATTTGTGGTGGTGTTCCTGGACGATATTTTGATTTATAGTCGTACTCTTGAGGATCATGTCAGACATCTCACGATAGTCTTATCTATTTTAAGACAGAATCGACTATATGCTAAGTTGAGTAAATGTGAGTTCTTTATGACGGACATCATTTACTTGGGACACAAGATCACTAGAGATGGATTGAGCACTGACTATGATCGAGTTCAGAAGATTTTGGACTGGCCTATACCGCGAACAGTGAAACAACTTCGTTCTTTTCTCGGTTTTGTTGTTTTTCTTCGGAAATCTATACGGGAGTACTCTCAGCTCACACTACCGTTGACCGACTTATTGAAAGGTCGTGGACGTAAGTCCAATCAGCCTATCACTTGAAATAATGATTTGGATATGGCCTTCAGACTTTTGAAAGATAAAGTCAAGGAAGCACCTATCTTAGCATTGCCTGATCCTAGTCGCCCTTATGTTCTTGAAACTGATGCCAGTGACTATGCTATCGGGGCTGCTTTATTTCAAGATGGTAGACCGGTTGCTTTTGAAAGTAAAAAGCTAGACGACACTCAATCTCGTTGGCCAACTCTTGAGAAGGAGCTTTATGCTGTGATTCATGCTCTCAAGGTTTGGAGACATTATTTATATGGCTCCAAGTTTGTGGTATTGACTGATCATCAGTCAATCAAGTATGTGTGTGATGCGGATGATTAGAGAGGAAGGAAAGCTCGTTGGGCAGAGTTAATGCAAGATTTTGATTTTGAGATCCGTTATCGGAAAGGGTCCATGAATAATATTGCAGATGCGCTTAGTCGGATTAGAGAGGTGAATACTTTGTCGTTCACCAAGATTTCTACTGACTTATTTCAGTCATTGAGAGGGCTTTGCAGGACTGATAGTTATTTTGGTCCATTTTGGACAGAAGATCCAGGACGGGAGCTCATTGATTGACCAAGACTCGATGACTGAGCAGTCTACCATTCAGGCTGCAGGAGGCCAGTGGATAATTCGAAATGGTTTGCTATTCCGTAATGACAAAATTTGTGTACCACAGATCCCGAACATTAGGTCCAAGATTCTGAGGGAGTGTCACGACGCCCCTTCTGCTGGACACCCTGGAGTACACAAGACACTATCATTAGTGAAACACACTTTTTATTGGCCGAAGATGAAAGGATATGTAGAAGATTATGTTTTCAAGTGTCAAATTTGTCAGGCAAATAAAGCTGAACGCTTTAGACAGGCTGGGTTGTTGCATCCTTTGCAAATCCGAGGTAATAAATGGAAAAGTATTTCCATGGATTTTATTACCGGATTGCCAAGAACACATCACGGCCACGATTCTATTTGGGTTGTGGTAGATCGCTTGACAAAAATGGCTAGATTTTTACCAACCAGGAAGACTATTACAGCTACGCAATTAGCTCGGCAGTTTATCGAGCAATTGTTTAGACTGTACGGGTTACCGCAGGACATAGTGAGTGATAGGGACTCTAAGTTTACGAGTGACTTTTGGAAACTTGTTTTTGAGAAGTTGGAAACAACTTTGAATTTGAGTTCCTCTGATCATCCTCAATCTGATGGCCAGACTGAAAGAGTGAATCAGATTTTGGAGGATATGCTTCGAGCATATGTATCCAAAAGACAGAGTTCATGGGAGGATTATCTTCCTATGTTAGAATTTGCATATAACAGTACTAAGCATACGAGTACAGGGTTTAGTCCTTTCATGCTTATGTATGGTTTTCAACCTAGATCACCTGTTACAGTAGGATTCTCAGGACTTCAGCATGATGCAGCACGTAATTTTTTGCAAGATATGTAGGAAATGTTACAAGTTGCAAAGGAATCTATTAGAAGTGCTCAAGACCGAGATAGGTTGTATTCTAATAGACATCGTTCACCTAGAGAATTCTCTGAAGGAACGATAGTGTATTTGCGAGTTCCGAAAGATTCCGAGACTTTGCGGACAGGTAGATCTCCGAAATTATCCCCTAGATACTGTGGACCATTTCGTGTTACACGACGGATTGGTTCAGTTGCATATGAATTGGATTTGCCTTCTCATGTGAAAGTTCATCCTGTATTTCATGTCAGTAGACTTAAGGAAGTACTGGGAGGAGCAGATCAGTTAGTTACTCTTCAAGAAATTATAGATGTCCAGGACATGACATTTGTTCCGCACGAACCTGAAAAGATTCTTGGCTTTCGTGAACGAAGATTGCGTCATACGCTTATCACGGAATACAAGATCAAGTGGAAGGATCGTGTTGAGGAGGACGCTACATGGGAGACATTGACTTCTCTTCAGAGAGATTACTCTAGCTTTTTAGTGAGCTCAGGAGTGAGCTCTTAGAGGAAGGGGAGTATGTCATGTGCACAGTGCGTATCTACCGTGTGCTATACGCATGCAAGACTAGCTTCGAGGCTTGGGGAAGCTTGGAACTAGGCAGGCTGATTGACGAGCTGAGTTAGGGATATACTAACGGGCGGGCACCCAAGTATGGACGGGCGGGCGGCCAAGTGTGGACGCCCGATGACCGGCCAAGAGCCTATAAAAGGGTGGCCAAGGTTAGTTATAATATAGAGAGTCTCGCGAGTTTGTGAGAGGTCTATGGTCTTGGAGCCTGGATCTAGTGCAGACGTGCACCTGCTTTATGCAGCCGAGGCCGGCAGCAATCTCGAGGCCCGCGAGGGCAGCTTCGTGGCGGTATGGGACGTCGCGAGGAGGAGATTGGTCGGTACGTCAACCTAGTTAGCTCAGCTCGTGGCTCGGAGGGGACAACCAAGATTGTGGGCTTGCCCACAGCTGTCATGGTTGGGAGGTGAGTCAGGCCTGCACCCCCATGCTTGTTTGTGTTCGTTTGTTGCAGGATTCGAGTTTCGAACCAAGATCGATCACGACGGAAGATCCGTGGGGATTTGACAGTTTAGATGAGAAAGAACTCAATAAGCTGACTGCGAAACACGCGTCCAATCGGGAGTAGGTCAACCAAACCAAACCACCAACGAGAATCCGATACCGTCCTTGATTAATTCCTGGAGAAGTATCAAGAAGAGAAAGCTTCTCACTAGTATCCATAGGAGAAGATACTAGTTTGCATCCAATCATCTGAAATCTGTCAAGAATCTCCCGTGTGTACTTCTGCTGAGAGAGGAAAATGCCCTTCGGGGTCTGCCAAATCTCAAAGCCAAGAAAATAATGCAGAAGGCCAAGATCCGTCATCTCAAACTCTGTCTCCAAAGCATCCATGACTGAATGGATCCTCACAGAATAAGAACCTGTAAAGATGAGATCATCAACATAGACCACAATGATAACAATCAACCCCCTCTCAAGGAGGATATAAAGGTTCGAATCTGCATGAGAACGGCGCAAGCCGAGCTTCTGAAAGAACTTATCACTCGGTTGGTACCAAGCCCACGGAGCCTGCTTCAAACCATATAAAGCTTTCTTCAGTCGGTACACCAAATCCTATTTGCCTGGAACAACAAATCCCAGCGGCTGATCAACATAAACCTCCTGTGTAAGCTCTCCATTTAGGAAAGCCAACTTAACGTCCATCTGGAATACGGGTCATCTATGATGTCCTCCAAGAGCAAGAACGGTGCAAATGGTAGTCACCTCGGCTGTCGAAGCGAAGGTCTCATCAAAGTCGACCCCAGGGCATTGAGCATAACCCTTGGCAACCAACCTCGCCTTGTGCTTGTCTAAGCTACCATCAGCTCGGAACTTCGATTTGAAGATCCAGCGCACACCGATCACCTTACGCTACAGTGGCCTAGGCACCAAAATCCAAGTGCCATTCTGTTCAATGGCATAGCACGACACCAAGGCTCATGTGAAAGAGCCTCATCCACAGAAGAGGGATAAGAAGGACCATGAATGATAAGAGGACATAAGAGCATAGTTAACAAACATGTTGCCCTCATGAATTTGTTTCCCTAAAACTCTGGAAGATCGCCTGAGAGAACCAAGTGGAGGAGCAGAAGGAAGCTCACGTAACCCAAAATCACGAACTGTCTGAAAATACCATCCAGACACAAATCTGCTCAAACTTGTTGGAGGAGGAGCAGAGTCATCATCATCTGACTGAGAATCCACAGCTGGAGGTGTAACAGAAGAAGAGGGAGGAGGAGGAGGAGGAGGAAGAAGAAGCTCACCACCCCTCTCAAAAGATGTAGAAGTCTCATCGAACACCACATCACGGCTCACAACAACTTTGCCGGCTTGTTGATCATAAAGACGATATGCCTTGGACACAATGCTGTATCCGAGAAAAGTCATGCGCTGAGACTTCGAGTCCAACTTGGAGCGATGCTCCTTACGCACATGTACATACGCCAAACAACCAAATACACGGAATGAACAACAGAGGGCTTTTCACCATGGAAAGACTCATATGGAGTTTTATCTGGAAGAGCAGCAGTAGGAGACCTGTTCTGAATGTAGACAGCAGTGGAAGCCGCCTCAGCCCAGAAACGTCGAGGTAATGAAGAATGCTCAAGCATAGCACGGGCCATCTCCATAATGGTCCTATTCTTCCTCTCTGCAACTCCATTCTGTGATGGAGTATATACTGCAGTAAGCTATCTCCAAATGCCATGGGACCTGCAATATTGCTGAAACTCCTAGGATGTAAACTCGCCCCCTCTGTCGGTCCTGAGAGCCTTGACCAAGAAACCGGTCTCTTTTTCCACCTCAATTCTCCAATCACAAAAGTGTTGAAAAGCCTCATCCTTGGACTTTAGAAAGAAGACCCAAGTATATCTGGAGATGTACGCCGCCTTACTCAAAGCCGCGGTACTCATAGGACCACATAAGTCTGCATGAACAAGAGCAAGTGATGTCAAAGATCTGTGTGTCGCCTCCTTCAGAAAGGCGGCTCGGTGTTGCTTCTCTTATAAACAAGAGGAACAAACAGTAGATGGAGCCTTGATGGTCAGTAAACCCTCAACCAACCCATCCTTTGAAGCTCGTTGTAGAAGCTGATAGCTTAAATGGCCAAACTAAGCATGCCAAAGAGCAGAAGAAGAACCAGAAGAAAGCAAAGCGGTCAACTTGTACAGACCACTATCTTGGACTCCCTAAGCCAAGATCCTACCAGACTGCTTATCACGACTGGTAATCTCATGACGAGAGAAGATCACCTCCGCACCCTAAGCTGTAAGAGCACTCACTGACAAAAGGTTAAATGCCAAATCTAGAATGTACAGAACGTCAGAGAAGTACCTCTTGTCCTCGGAGGAGCGGACGATGGGGATGGTGTCATGTCCATGCACTGGCACAGAAGAAGAATCACCCAAAGTGATCTCGCCTTTCCTAGCAGTGAAGTCCTCGAACCAATCTCGATGGGGTGTCATGTGAGCAGTAGCACCGCTATCCACAATCCACGACCGCGATTGAGAAGTCACAAGAGCAAGCACATGACGGGTACCTGCTAATAGAAGAATACCATCATCCTTCTTGGTCTGAGACACCGCTGTAGAGGAAGATTTCTTTGCTTCTTCATCTCGCTTCTTCTTGTGACATTGGAGCGATTTATGACCCTTCTTGCCACAATAATGACACTCAATGTCCTTGTTTTTAGAAGATTTGTTTTTGTCTTTATCCTTGGAGTTCTTGTCACAACCCCCTTTCCCTTTCTTCTGTTGATTCTTCCCTTTATCTCGTGCAGCCAAAGCTCCATCAGAACCACTAGAGGTGCCAGTCTCCTCCTCAACGCGAGACTCAATCTACATAATGGAGGGGAGAACTTCCTTCCAAGTAACTGAAACAGGACGAGGAGAAGAAACAAGAGACTGAAAATAAGCATCAAGCTGTTAGAAGTCATCTCCTGTCTTTATCAGACAACAGGGCCTCTGTTGTGGGTGTGCCCGCCTTGTATAGGTGTTTTATCATTTTTCCTCACTCCCTGTATTTCTTTCCCCATTTTTTCCATGATGTGGGTGGTTGCCACAGGCTGGCAGGAGCTAGCCGACTGCACTCTTGGACACGTGGGCTGGCCGACCTGATCAGAAGTAGTCGTGGTGTTTTTTTTCTGCTGGCTGACTGGATGTGCCAAGTCGTGAGGGCTAGCGGCGCATGCTAGCGCTGACCGACTCCATGATGGGGCCATATAAATAGGCCCCATTGTCCCATATTGTATTCATTCAGTTTTTCCTCGGGATCTTGTGTATAGAGAAGAGTTATACGCCTATCTCTCTCCTTCTCTTGTGCTGTCTATTTTCTGCACTCTACTTGCTCTTGTGGTCTCAGATTTGGTTATCATTTCCGCTGCATATTTTGACACAAACCTCTCTAGAAGCTTGGAGAGAAGCCAAATAGCCATATCCTCTGTAGAGATATCCTTGCCACAAAGAGCAAGCTCATCCCGGAGATCTTTCATGTTCGAGATGAAAGTAGATAAAGATGGAAAGGCAGAAACTGACAAGTTCATAAGCTACTTTTCCAACGCCAAAATCCGACCCGGAGACTTCATCTCGTAGAGATCTACAAATGCATCGGCTGTATACGCACAGAATCCTGACAATTCAATATCAGAAAAAAGGAGAAAACACGACGATCATTCGCCTGCCAAATATCAACCTGTGCCTGAGTCACACCACCAAAAGCAAGGGTGGGAGGGGTGGCATTGGCAGGTGTAGCAAGCCAATTCCAAAGATCCACAGCACGCAAGGCTGATTTCACCTTCACCTTCCACAAAGTGTAGTTGGAACCATCCAACTTTGCAGACTCGGAGAACATATGAAGTGTAGTCGAGATAGCCATCACAAAAGCTTGGGCTCAATCTCGGAAGGAGTGTCCACCACAAGTACCAAGGTTGCCACCAAAGCCAGAACCACCACAAGACCCCCTCTGTGAAAGGGAATGTCCACTGGAGAGGAAAACGCAGCTAGAGAGGGACTGCAGTCCTAAAAAAACAGGCCGCCTAGTAACTCCAAGAAGGGAAAAAACGCTGATGAGAAAGTACCTTCAGGCTGTAAGCGATGAAGCCAAAGTGAAGGGAAAGCAATTAGCAACAACTGTCCAGAAAACGCAGCATCCAGAGGACTGCAAATCTGAGAAAAACGCAAAGGTGAAGGGGCTGTATATAGGGTGAAAGGCCACTATAAGAGGAAATGTCCTTAAAGGAGCACCGAAAAAGGTGCACATTCCTCAACAATAACCGTGAAGCAAGGTCACCACGAAATGTTTCATTGCTGAAACGTTTCACTGTCGAAACCATCTATTTTGGAATGAAACGTTTCAAATGTGGATAGGTGCACAATGAGACGGTAGATCGAAATGATATATGCATGACAATATGAAAATATATTGCTATAATGTCACCATTGAAGAAAGGAGAGAAAAAGAGACATAAAAGAAGGAAAGTGAAAGGCTTAAAAATATAGAGAGAGGCTAAACCTTAGAAAAAATCACAACTTTTTGTTCCACATGAAACGAAATGGTTTCAATGATGCGCACGTTTCAACACCGAAACGTGAAACGAGTTTCATGGTGACCATGCCGTGAAGACTCCAACTTTTGTGCACTTGGAGATTATGGACACCAGCGTTTCATCTTCTTCATGCAAGGAGGCGGTTGGACTCACCGCTAGGGATACTTGAGACTGGATTCTAGACAGTCGTGCTTCCAGGCACATGACTCCTTCCCAAGAGTAGTTATTACAAGATCTTCAAAGGCACCTTTGAAGACTCATTGGGACGCATGATTGCGGATCTTGTGGTATCTATAGGATACAAAGGATCTTTGTCATGTGCACGCTAGGAGCAGGCAGATTGGCGAGCTAGAGTGTGATATGTTGTGGGCAGACATGTGCTTTTTGGTCCGCTATTGATGGCGTGTGCTTTTTAAGCATTCCTTCCCTATTCATTGGGGGGAGGGATACCAGTTGGGCACACACTGACGGATAGAGCACAAGAGTGCAGAGCGCATGGAGCAAGAGCACCATCGTGAAGGAGGCCGTCATCCTTGGGGGACAACCCCGCGTGGTAGAGGACACCGGATGAGGACGATGGCAGGGCACTTACGAGAGTATGACGCTCTAGGTCGTGGCTCAGTGGGGACAGCCAAGATTGTGAGCCTCGCTCACAGCTGTCATGGTTGGGTGGCGAGTATGCCTACACCCAGATATGTTTCTTCCGCTTTTCCTTCTAGGGTTAAGGTTTGTTGCTTTGTCTTGCTTTTCATGGTAGAGGACACCGGATGAGGACGAAGGCAGGGCACTCACGAGAGCATGACACTCTAGCTCGTGGCTCGGTGGGGACGGCCAAGATTGTGAGCCTCGCTCACAGCTGTCATGGTTGGGTGGCGAGTATGCCTGCACCCAGATATGTTTCTTTCACTTTTCATTCTAGGGTTAGGGTTTGTTAGTTTGTCTTGCTTTTCATGGCTGTTTTGCAAATTTCCCTCTCAGAGAGATCGTGGGATTTGACAGTGGTATCAGAGCCTCTCCGAGAGGAAGATGCGAGCGGGGCACCTTCGGATGAGCTCTTTCTATGTTTGCTGCAGCGTACATGTGTAGGTTTGTTGCAAGATGAAGAGAGAGAGAGAGAGAGCTGGCGGCTGTGCAGCCCAGACTGCTCGGACTGTCTTCTGTTCAAGGGTAGGACAGTGTTGCGCCTTTGGGAAGTGAAAGGGCCCAGTTCGAGTGCGGGCAAATCTGGGAACAAAGGCTGCAGAGATGGCAGCCAACCTGGGGGACATGAGCAGGTCGAGGTGACATGCAAGAGCCCAGTTTTGATCCCAGGCAGCTTGCAGGCAAGAAAGAGGGTTCCACTTGGGCTTGGCCAGGTCAAGGTGACCTGCGGCTAGTGGGTAGCCCAAGAGCGTGGCCAGGGCGGGCAGGTCGAAGAACATTGCAGGAAGGCTAGGGCAAGGCATGATGGACAACCCAGATGGGCGCCACCAAATCGGGATCCCCCTCTCTCTATGGCACAGGTAGGCAGTCAAGAAAGCAGGCCGAGTTGCTTTCTTAGGCAGCCAGTTTTTTTTTTGAAAAAAAAAAAGAAAAGTTATAAACTCACCTGGCCATTACGAAGAAAAAAAAAGCAGGGGTTTTTCTCTGAGCAATCCAACGGCGAGCGGGTTCCCACGAACCCTTTCTTCTCTCGAACTTCTTGGAGAAGTTCGGACTGTTCTTCACAGATTTGGGGGTAAATTTTGACTCTCATCTCGAGGTGAAATAGGACAAGCTCATGTACGGAATAAAAGGTGTACTTGCACAACTCGATGCACATGCTTTGTCGTATCCCTGATTTGAACCTGCATGTTAAGAGGAATGCGTTCGTACCAGACACATGCTATATCTGGAACGATAGTAGAAGAATAGTACTGTATCTTGTTTTGCTCGTATACGAAGTTGTTCTTGGTACACATAGAAGTTTCTACTCCAAGAATTTTTTGGACATACACACAAGAGTTAGTCATGGGCTTGTACCATGCAAGACATAAACCTAATACCCTACAGATATTGGAATGACCATTGTTTTCATTGTTGGGCTTTGATAGGCAAGACTTATCTCCATATGCAAGATTGAGGAATAGTTGACTACACATTGACATTGTGGCTACACGGATATTTGATAGAGGGCATCCAGATTAAGTTTTTTTGTTGGCATTCATTGTCAGATTGCATGACAAGACGGTTATGCGACAATATCCAATATGTATCTTTTCAGCCTTACAGTCCTTAAGGTTTTGATGTTTCTCTAGTTTTATGTCCATAGCAGGAGTGTGTACAGATATTCACGCTATTCCAATTTACCTGCCTATTCTTATACCGAGACTATTGAATCATGGTTATTCAAGAACTTGCGCTATGCGCATAAGTTTTTGGAAGCACGTTTTGGTTTCCAAGATTTTCTAGGTCTAGACAGATGCTTTGGCTAGGACGATGGCCAAGGTTGTTCTTGTTGTCTAATCCCTGAATCGAGTTATGATCACTAGTCTTGTTTGGAGTTCTTCCTTTCGAGAACTTGTTTCAGTTTGTGGCACATATTCAGCCATTGGTATTTATTGGGAATGGATTCTTGATAGTGGTGCTTCCAGGCACATGACTCCTTCCCGTGACTTCTTTCAAGATTTGAAGCAGCAGTCAGGTCACATTTTCATTGGCGACAATTCCACCATACCAATACACAGTGAGGGCCAGATGGAGATCATTCCCGATGGCAAAGGGGGGGAGCATTCCTCTCGTGTTCTTTCTGTCCCCGCACTTGGTTTTCATCTGTTGTCAATGCATGAGGTGTGCAAGACTGGCTTCCGGGTGGAGTTTGAGGAGCATTCTGTTGCTCTATGAGACCGCAAGACTGGCCAGGTTGTTTGGGAAGGCGGCGTGGAGAATGGTATATACAAACTCTCCGCACTCCCCTCTTTGATAGGTTCCCAAATTGGTGACTTGTGGCACTTTCAGTTTGGCCACTTAAATGTGGATGCGCTACGGCGAGCTTTCCGGGACCGGATGGTGGTTGGCTTGCCAAATGTTGGCAACAGGCAAGGACGTTGTAGTTCTTGCATTCGTGGTAAGCAACACAGGGAATCTTTTCTGAAGTAGGCTTCCAGGCGGGCTGGAGTTGGCACACACTGACTTGTGTGGACCTATGCAGACAACATCCTTGGGAGGTTCTTTGTACTTCATGCTACTTGTTGACGATTGTTCCAGATTCACATGGGTTTATTTCCTTTCACAAAAGGACCAAGCTTTTGTTCGGTTCAAGGAGTGGCATGTAATGGTCGAGAAAGAGTCTAGCTTGCAGGTAAAGACTCTTCAGGCTGACAAAGGCGGTGAATTTTCTTCCAATGCTTTCGTGAGATTTTGTGCGGAACATGGCATCAAGAGGAATGCTGGCCAATAAAGGTTTGCCGTCAGAGAATGGAGTAGTTGAACGAAAGAACAGGACTGTGGTGGAGATGGCGACGACGATGCTGAAGCATCGTGATCTTCCTCGTCCACTTTGGGGAGAGGCTGTGGCTACGGCTATCCGTATCCTCAACCGGTCTCCGATGACTTCAATACCGAACATGACTCCCTTTGAGGCATATTTTGGCAGGAAACCTGATGTCTCCCATTTCCGTGTGTTTGGGAGCGATGCATATGTTCACATTTCGAAGAAGCAGAGGGGAAAGCTTGACTCAAAGTCCCAAAAGCTTGTCTTTTGTGGGATATAACTCTCTTTCCAAGGGATACAGGTTGTATGATCCAGAGAGGAACGAGGTTGTTGTCAACACGGATGTTGTTCTTGATGAGCATGTTCCGGTTTCCACTGTTGATGAGGCGCCACTTCTTGGAGACCCAAAAGATTCTGATGATGATTCCCAATCGATTGTTCCAACAACTGGACAACCTCAGTTAGTTGAGGAGGTTGAGCCCGCAACTGGAGATAAGCCCCCACAGCAACAAGAGGCTCCGCGTTCTATTCGAGTACCCATGGGACACCCTTCGGGAGTCAAGTGTCACGGAGCTTCCCTCCGAATGGACCACAAAGGATGGACCTCGAAGATCACACGAAGTCCGTGATAAAAGACATTCAACGGAGCTTTTACAGGTAAACTATGCTTTGATGTCTCGTATCATGCGGGACACAGAGCCCACTTCCGTCAAGGAAGCCCTTGCGCAAGATACTTGGAGGAAAGCCATGCAGGTGGAACTGGATGCCGTTGAGAAGAATGACACTTGGGAGTTGGTACCGAGGCCGTCGAAACGGTCTGTTATTGGTGTCAAGTGGGTCTTTAAGACCAAGTATACGTCAGATGGGTCGGTGGACAAACACAAAGCCAGACTTGTGGCTAAGGGTTATGCTTAGCGGCCTGGCATCGACTATGACGATACCTTTGCACCGACAACGAGGATGACCACGATACAGACCGTTCTTGCCCTTGCTTCTCAGCAGTGGCCCGTATATCAGATGGATGTTAAATCTGCGTTCCTTAATGGTGATTTGAGCAACCTCCAGGCTTTGAGGTTCCAAGATCAAAGGGGATGGTTTACAAGTTACGGAAGGCCTTGTATGGTCTTAAACAGGCTCCCAAGGCTTGGAATCAAAAGATCGATTCCTTCTTTCTACGGGCTGGATTTCAGAGATCGGTTGCAGATGCCAACCTATATCTCTTTCGGGAACGCGGCATGGTCACGCTCATCATCCTTTATGTGGATGACCTCATTCTCACCGGCAGTCATATGGAGCACATTACAATGATGAAGGCTGCCTTGTCAAAGGAGTTTGAGATGACCGATTTAGACTTACTCCATTTCTTCTTGGGATTGGAGATCTGGCAGACGCAGAGGAGATTCTTTGTCTCTCATGATCCTTGTGAGCCAGTTGATGCCTCTCTATACCGGAAGTTGGTTGGTTCATTGATCTGATTGCTGAATACCAGATTGGACTTGAGTGTTTCTGTGGGGCTGTTGAGCTCATTCATGCAGACGCCGTTGAAGTCTCATTGGGACGCAGGATTGCGGATCTTGGGTCTCTACAGGGTACGAAGGATCTTGGACTCTTTTACACAGGAGGGGGATTGATGGATGGAGTCAAACTCCAAGGTTGGAGTGCCTCAGACTGGGGAGGAGATCCAGACACGAGGTTAGCCACATCAGGCTACAGTTTTTCCCTCAACTCAAGAGCGGTTTCATGGAGCAACAAGAGGCAACCAACTATTGCCTTGTCGTCGACAGAGACGGAGTACCGGGCTGCTTGTGGTGCTGCTTGCGAGGTTGTGTGGCTGCGGAGGTTGCTTGGCGAGATTGGGTTTCCACAGAAGGAGCCCACAGTCATCCAGTGCGATAACCAGAGCTGTATCGCTATTGCTCGGAACCCGGTTTTCCATGCCCGGACCAAGCACATACAGATACAATCACTTTGTTCGTGAAAGATCTTGGCTGGTGACATCTTGCTTCTTTATTGTTTGACGGAGGACAATGCAACGGACCTCTTCACGAAGTCTCTACCTCAGGCTATGCTCCAATGGCACTCTAGTTCACTGGGGTTGGTTCCACATCCAGGAGCTGAGAGGGGGTGTTAGCAATCATCTCTTGTCTGTATATTTACAACAGGGCCTCTGTTATGGTGTGCCCGCCCGATTTAGGTGTTTTCCCATTTTTCCCCACCTTCCATATTTTTCCCTGTTTTTTCCTGATGTGTGGAGGCTTGTCGGCTACCCGCCTGCCTTTGTGTGTGCTGTGCTATCCGACTTGTCTGTAGGAGCTCGCCGACACTATTGATGCTGGCCGACAGGTTTTTCTGCAGCGACTACTGTGCTGCTCGTCAGGTACACTCACGGGGCTGTCGACTGCTTTTATGCACGCCGACTGGTTGCCCTTGGGCCATATAAAATGGCCCCTTGCCCCCACATCCATTGTACATTGTATCTAGGATTTCTTGTGTATATAGTTGAGTTACACGCTTCTCTCTCTCTCTCCCAGTTCTGCGTTTTTCTGTTGTGCACTTGCTCTTGGAGTTTTCAGTTCTTGTCATCATTTCCACTGCATATTCTGACAGTATCATGGTGGTATGGGACGCCTTGATCCATCACATGTTACGGGTCTACACCAGATTGTCAAGACTTCATTCGGACTCTGAACCTACAAACACAAGGCTATCTCAACATTTTTGAGGGATAGATACTTCACTTTTGATACAGACAGTTATGATGGATGCTAGCTTACGTCATAACCAGGTATGTTGGAACAATTGTTCCTTTCATGTCCACTCATAGACTTTCCGAGGTCTGTTTGGGACGTTAGACTTCTAAGGTGACGAAGTATAGATTGATGATCTTTTCTAGAAGATCGGTTCTTCTCTTGTTTGGGAAGAGACTACTGTTGTGTTCCACTTGGTTCAGGCTTCAGTAGTAGGTTTTGGGTTTTCCTAGTTTTGTGGTTTTTTCCCCAAACCAGATTTATAGAGGACATCAAGATGAAAGCATGGTAGTCAAATGGAAGATACTTCTAATTTCGGGATAACTCTTTAGGACAGTGGTTGCTTACCTTTGGTACTGGTAGCATTGTCAGCTTCGAGTTACTCAGATGATCTATTTACTCCAGATTCGGCCTTTGTGACTAGGAATTGACGCTCATGTCATGTTACTTGTGTAGGTCGATCTCTTAGTCGGATTGTCCTTGAGACTATTGGTTTCGACCAATAGAGGGTGTTTCTTTAGTGTTGAGAGTGTGACAACTTCTCCTTAAGTTCTTTTTCTTGAGCTCAAGAGTGAGCTCTTTTGAGGAAGGGAAGTATGTCATGTGAACGCTAGGGGCAGGCAGATTGGCGAGCTAGAGTGTGATATGTTGTGGGCGGACATGTGCAGTTTGGTCCGCTATTGATAGCGTGTGCTTTTTGGGCGTTCCTTCCCTATTTATTGGGGGGAGGGGTACCAATTGGGCACACAATGACGGATGGAGCACAAGAGTGCACAGCGCGTGGAGCAAGAGCACCATCATGCAATAGGCCGTCATCCTTGGGGGACAACCCCGAGTGGTAGAGGAAATACCTTTTGCATTCATGCCCCTGACTTGCCTAGATGCTTTTGATGCAAACCTAATGCTAAGGTTGACTACTACATGCACTTATTTGATGAATTCTCCAAGTAGGTAAAGAGGACTAACTCCAAAATAACCTCTATGGCTCAGAGACTGACCTACGTAGCTCGTGCCTAGCTGTCCCTCGACACTGAGGGCTCACAATGGGGTCACGACGTACAACAAATATTTCTTTAAAAAAAGGTATTACTTCTGTACAAATGTTGCACTGATGAAGATGCCAGTGTGCCACTTTGTACCCCAATGCAGACCATGCACTTGACAAGAGATCAGTAACAGAATAGGAAAAGAAAGATATTAATAACGTCTACAAAAGACACAATGGATCTATGAGACTAGCATGTGTTACGAAAGTTCCATGTGTAGACTATGAACATGCCGCCCTTTTTTTCCACTAAGGTAATGGAAAAGCACTCTAGAGAGCAACCAGGTCAAAAAAAAAACCTTCTCCAATTGCTTGTTCATGTACTACATATACTCCCCTCTTTCAAGCTAGCTCCACTCTCAAAGGTGGCCATTAGGAAGTAAACGCTAAAGCACCACAATAAAGAGATGGTTTTCACCTCTTTTCAAAGAAAGCTCACCTAGGAAAGGGGCCTACTACTCCATTGGTCACACTTTCGCAGTAGCCAACTAGCCTTGGATTTAGCCAAGCTGACACAAAGGACCAACCAATGAAAGAGCCCCTACTTCATTCCCCGTCAGCAATTGAGCAACAGCCCCAACCAGCCAGAAAGAGCCCAAGAGAGCACAACCCTATACGTCAACAGCCAAATTCATGGCATTTGCTGTAGTGTTACTTATGATCACTTTGGAGAGCTGGTTGTGTATGTTATAGATCTGTCAATGCTCATACAATAAATCACTGGATATTTCATGAAAGTGAGAACATCAAAACAGCACTTTGGGTTCCAAATGAAAGTGTTCAACCAAAGTGTAGGTAAATGACGCACTTCCATTATCATCCATGTTTTGGCACTGCCTGTCCATACCACCCTTCAGGACAGCTTCATACAGACTCTCACTGTGCTCTCTTTTACCTCAAAAAGGTAAGTCAAAAATCCTCTCAACTTAAGGACCTCTGATAAAGGGACATGCAGAAGAGCAAAGATTCTTGGACCTCTGATAAAGGGACATGCAGAAGAGCAAAGATTCTTTGAGAGTGTTCACATTTGAGCCTTATCTTCAAATCCTACTACTACTGTTTCCCACCTTAAGAAGTGGCAGGCAAGTACTTCCTGAGAAGAAAAGCATGGTTACAGTAGTTGAACAAAGAGAATCCCCCGACTCTATAATAATCAGCCTGCAAAAACAACTACACAGATTCAACCACCCGTGGAGGTTTTGTTGCTAGAAATGTTTGATTTTTGCATGAATAACTCTACAAAGTGGATAACACTAGTTACACACTAGTGGACAACACTAGTTATACCCTTTAACCTATCCTACCATTCCATAATCATTTCCAGAAATGGTGATGCCATTCCATATGCATCTTGATAGCAATTCCACACTTCCTTGAATGTTGTAAACTACAGTAAAGCCACAGCACGAATTTCAAGACTAAATTAGCCCATACCTTTGCAGTCATCTCAAGCACCACTTCAAGATTCACGCGGACAGATTTCAGAGCAAACTCCAAAAAGCGGACCACTAGGGTTGTGTAAAAAGGATAATTTTTTGCCACATAATCCTGCCACATGGCTGAGTAACCTCTTGTACTAGCTCTATATTCAGAATGCTTGAGCTCAGTGCTTGTTCCTGGTTTACCCTCGAAATCTATATTCCATGGCTGCATGTAGTCAAGCCACACGTCCACCAGGTACTGAGCTTGCATTGCAGAGATCCCAGCAGGCCAGTAAAGAAATGCACGAGAGATGAACCTGTACAATGGTCTCTTCAGCAGTCGTAGATCCAGAGTGAAGTCACTGTCTATGCCTATTCGATGTGGTGAGGAAAGTGCACGACTTCCTGCAAAAGAGTGAAAACCTGAACCCCTTCTTGATGCCACTAGAGCTCCAGCCTCATATGACCTGCATTGTTGTTCTAAGGAAGCCTTCAAGAGGCTATTGCCACAATCAACAACTAATCTCGTTGCATCACAGAGCTCTACACTCGGAGGTGTGTAAACTATCCTGATGGCTCCCAGTTGAGATGCTTGCAGCGGCCAAGGATCATCTTTCATCAGCCAAAACTCCATCAATGTGAGCAGTAGGAATCCACCCCGGGATAAGTCCACAGTACCGGGATTGTGAATTATGCCTGTGAAATGATGTGGCTGAACAAAATGCACAAGGTAAAGATGCAACAGCTGTAGGTAAAGACCATATCGAGATGCAGTGGAGCTAGACCCATGGTGATGCAATGGATGGTGCAGGCCTGAGACCCAGTGGCCAAGGGACCGCTTAGGGCTAGACCGGGGGCGTTTGATGGCAGGAAAACCCTGGAGTGAGCCATGATCGTTGCAGGAGGCTGCATAGTAAGCGAACCAGAAGATGTAATACTCGAAGAGATCGAGCTGAAGCTGAATAGCACCGACACCATCGACCTTGATGCGGTTCTTGAAAAGCTCGGAGGTCTGGGAGAGGAGGAAGGCGCCTTTGTCGAGCAGCAGCAAACGGCGGACCCTGGGCGGGAGGCGCTCGTTGGGGAAGACAAACTGCACCGCATTTTCTCGGTCGACGGCAAGGAGGGACGCGAAGAGGGGGCCCGTGGGGTGCAGGAGAGAGCGGAGGGCGCCCATAGCGCTCTCATCGGCCGCCCGGACAAGCCAGGCGGAGGGCGAGGCCGAGTCCTGGAAGCCGAAAACCCTCTGCAGCAGCACCGGGAAACACAGACGGAAGAACCCTAGGGCAGCCTCGGGTGGCTGATGCAGAAGAAAGGCCTCCACCGACCGGCAGGCAGCCACCATGTCGTCAGGGCAAGACACGAGAAAGGAATGCAGGCTCTGCGCATCGAGATTAGGGTTTCCTGACGCAGCAGAAGGGCGGGGAGACGCCATAGCCAGAGCTCGCGGGGCGAGGGTTTGCGGGGGTTTCTGTGAACAAAGCTGGCAAAATGATTCACTTCATTTCATTTCCAACATGCAAAGCGTGCGCACGATTGAAGGTTTTTGTGTTTTAAAAAAGGCAACGGCTGAGAGCTTGGCGCCATAGCCATGCACACATGCATTCGAAAGCCCAAACCCTAGTTAGCTGCGGAGAGCATGCCATCGCCATAGCCAAAGCATAATTAAAGCTTCAAAGTGGGTGTTCTCTTCGATCTCTCCATAGCAGCATCGCCATCCATCCGGAAGCTTCCCCCTCTCTTACCTATTTTCTATCCTTAATATGGGCACAAGGATTCCATTAGGATGATGTGTGATAAATGATAATGAGACTTAACTGCTCCACTATCTTACCACTTCAAGTTTCCATGAATGGAATGGACCGTGTAAAATCATTTCTTATAAGGTCACGTAAAGATTGATTAAATTTGACAAATAAACCTTGCACCATTTTGAACAACTACATTCATTGGTCCATGTGTATATATTTTGTTGGACATTTGCAACAATGTGTATGTATTCTGTTGGACATTTGCAACATGAGATGCAAATGGATACGCAATGCCAACAAATGCCTATGCGTCATGCTTCCACACCCCTATGCTATGACAACAAAATGGATCACTCAATGGCACGATGATTGAATGAAGAATAAGAGGGTTACTAAGCATTTCAATTGTTTATCAAGTACAACTGTGGCTAGAATGTGTAAATGAACCCTACAAAAGCAAGTGTAAACTTTACACAACTTACTAACAGTAAAATATTTGAGCCTTTGGAGGCATGCAATGTACAAAAGTGCTCTAAGGAAGCATAAGAACTTAGCTATTCTTGCTTTAGTGTGTACAACCTTAAGAAGCTCACAGTACTCCTTGGATATCTAACTTTTTTAACACTTTGCACACTTCTCTACTTTTTGGTGAACTAAGTCGTTAGTCTTTACATTAGTCTTTACATAATGCAACCTCCATTCGAAACATTATTTAGGCTCAAACTCTTCATAATCCTTTGAATAAATGGCTACATGCATTAATACATTGCTACATCTTCTATGACATGTAGCTCAAGAGGCTTAGAGATGCAAAGAGTGCTTGTAGTTATCAAGAGAGTCAACCTCAAGTTCTGGTCACAATGGCTGAAATCCCCAATATAGTCAATAAGGCTTTCAAACTTCAACAACTGGAACAATGTGTGAAGTATGGGCTCATCAAGCTCATACCCAAGCAAGTTGCATGTGAGTCATTCTCCCTCTTGGCCAATTACCATGCTGACAATGCATGTGAATGTCCCTAATTTTGCAAAAGGTGGTGTCCCCTAGGCAGCATAGTTTCATTAAAAGAAGATCAATAATTGATAACATTTATGCTAAAGGCCTCCACATGATGATCTATGTTTTTTGCGGTTGCTATTTTTTAAAGCTTCTAATGAAAATTTCACAAGGGCGTTTTGCAACTGTTTTTATTGATGCTTCAAGGGGTCAAAATGAAACACTCATTAGTCCAAATTAATATGCTTGAATGATGATAATTCCTTAATGTGACTAGATGGCAGTGTGGGTAGTCAAGAAAGGGCATACCTTTAGATACTTGGGCTACCCAATGGGGGTGGATGTTACGGAGAAGGACATTGTAGATTGGCAAACTCACAACAAGGTTCAAAAAGCGGGACAATATCGATCCCCTTTCACTCAAGATTCATCATTGTGAACATGGTCCACTTGGCATGTCTTCATTTCTTAATTGACTACATGGCATGACATTGGAAGAGAGCCCTCAGTTATGCCAAGGCTTTTTTGTGGAAAAGTAAACAAGGGAAGAGACCATGCTCCTTTTTTGAATGGTGCAAGGGGCATGAGGATTGGGGTTCCTAGATATGAAAAGTTATGCAATAGCTAGCATTTCTAGATTGATGGGGACCTTCTTGCTAACAACAAGACCAACCATGGACCATTATGCTTAGGGACCTCACTTACTTTATGACAATAAGATACCAAGGTAAGTGGCAAAGCCTCTCTTGGATGGGTAGTCTTTTCCCATGTCCCTTAGTATGTAAGAGTATGCCCTTTGCAAAGGTCATAGTGAAAGGATGGAAGGGGGTCATGCATCTTGTACAAAGGCAAGGATCTTCTAAATTCACGGGGAAACATAGATCTTCAATGTATGGGCACTGGTGGACATTATGGTTCCTTTAGATTCAAGATTTATAGGCCTATCACGTCGCCTGTACATATACCTCCCTTAGCTCGCCAGTAATATTAGTTGGGGAGGTCCACGTGATGCTTACACGTATCCAAGGTGAAGGCACCCACTTGCTCAAAGACTCTTCTGAAGGTTCGCCACAACACTTCTCTTAACGAGATGAGTTGGGTAGGTCCACGTGATGATTACACATATCCAAGGCGAAGTCACCTGCTTGCTCGAAGGCTCTTCTGAAGGTTTGCCACAACACTTCTCTTGACGAGATGAACAAAAGTAAAAGTAATATATAGATGACTTATAAATTTATTTACGTGCGGGTTAATGATGATAGAGCTCTATGGAGTGTTTTGTGCTATTTAAGAACATGACACTATTGACATTTTAATGTGGGTCATGAGACGAAGGATCTTTTGGGTTATGAATAATTCTTTAGCTACACTTTTTTGGGATGATTTATTCAAGTGATCATAATTAGTAACAGAGAGATAAGAAAGATGTGACTATTGAGTATAAATTTTGTTGTGGAAGTTGTTCTTGCTCAAGTGTTGAGAAGTTTATGCAAAGATGAGTAATCAACAAAGGAAAACAAGTATTCTACTTATATAGTGTCTCATTCAATTCACTCAAATAAGGTTTGTGTATCTATGTAATTATAATGTAGGCATGTATGTGTTTTTATGCATGTAAGAATATCTCTTGCCCGTCAGAGATGGGTCATGCCACTAGTTATGTACAATGCCCCTGGCACTACTCAATCCTATAACTAGTAGAAGGTTGAATAACAGAGGGATCAAACAAGTTACAGATTTATGAGATGGGCTTCGTGTTAGGTTGAAGAGATGTAGACTAGATTACTGCAATGTCCAGCTCATCAAGGTTCCACAAAAAGTATATGCCATTAGGTGGTGATCACACTTCCCTCAATTTTGATAAAGACAACGTTCTATGCAAAAAGTTGAATAAAAGATTGGGGATGGGTAGATAGCAAGAGCTCGCAACGGTTTATGTGAACAAAGCTGGCAAAATGATTCACTTCATTTCATTTGCGAACATGCAATGGTGCGCACGATGGAAGGTTTTTGTGTTTTAAAAAAGGCAACGACTAAGCGCTCAGTGTCATAGCCATGCACACATGCATTTGAAAGCCCAAACCCTAGTTAGATGTGGGGTGCATGCCATTGCCATAGCCAAAACATAATTAAAACTTTAAAGTGGGTGAGGTCCTCTTCAATCTCTCCACAGCAGTATCGCCATCCGTCCAGAAGCCCCTCTCTCTCTCTCTCTCTCTCTCTCTCTCTCTCTCTCTCTCTCTCTCTCTCTCTCTCTCTCTCTCTCTCTCTCTCTCTCTCTCTCTCTCTCTCTCTCTCTCTCTCCTCGATATGGGCATAAGGATTCCATTAGGATGACTAGTATTGGACCCACGCGTTGCTGCGGGTTGGCGATGACCAAGGTTCCAAAAAAGAACAAGTTCCCTCTCTACAACCATCTCTCTCTCTCTCTCTCTCTCTCTCTCTCTCTCTCTCTCTCTCTCACACACACACACACACACACACACACACATGTACATGACCCTCTCCCTCTCTCATGCACTCTCTCTCGGGAAAGCATGGTGCTTTTGCTTTGGGAGAAGCTTTACTAAGTCCCCCACATCATCTCCGTATACAAAGGAGAGGGGGGTTCATCATCCCACACTTATGAGCCATCCCTGAGGAGAGATAGGATAGATAGCTTTTTTTAAAAGCTAGGGCAAGTTGGGGAGTTCTATGAGAACTTCATAGTGTGGCCCAGCTTTTTTGCATGTTTATTTTCGCTGCTGCTAAGGAGCATTTATAACATCAAAATAATGTTGCCCAATAACATTAGCATCAAAATTTCACTGCTAATA